>NC_061508.1:300841011-301016358 GCF_022539505.1 Lolium rigidum
CTTTTTGCAGAGTATGCTTCTGTACGGAGGAGCGGGACTGGAGTAACCTCCCCGAGCTCGTCGTATCCAAGGTGGCCGGCATCGCGCTACGCTCGGACGTGACGGACTACATCCGGCTGAGAGCCGTCTGCAAGCCATGGAGAGTTGTCGCCAAAGCTGACCCTAATTTCATGGGGATGGACCCGCGCTGCTTCCCACGAAACTGGGACATAATCAAAGAGGATGTGCGCCGCGGAAAAACCAGGTTCCTACACGCTCTCACCTGCGCCTCCATTTGGCTCCAGATTCCTCCGGAACATGGAGAGGTCATTGCCAGCGCCGAGGGCTGCCTGATCCTCGCCTCGATATCAGGATGGAAAGGGAACAAACAGAAACTGCGCCTGTTCAACCCGGTGACCAGGGCCGTCGCTGACCTGCCCGCTATCCCTACCCTTATCAAGGTTAGATCTGCTGGATTTATCTACAACGGCGAGGCTGATGCCGATCCAACCGTGGTGCTCTGCGTGGTTGCTCCCGAGAAATTGATCATGTACTACAAGTCGGGCTACCCTGATTGGTTTATCGTCGACGACGATGAGCACGGCGAGCTGGAGCCGTACTCCGGGGGCGGTCTCTCCGTGCGCGGCAGGTTCTACGTTCCGACACCCACAGGGGACGTGCGCAAGCTGGAGCTTCGGCCGCGGCCTCACCTTCGGCCGCGGCCTCACCTAATGTACATGGCCAGGCAGGAGGTTCGCCACAGGTGCGATAGCTACTTCGGCGTCAGGTCCACGCTGGAACAAGACGCTGACGACGGCGACGGCGGGATGCTGCTACTGCGTTACATCGCTGATGACGACATCGAGGTGTTCATGGTGGACTTCACGGATGACAAGGGGAGCCTTATCCTGGTGGAGGACCAAGAGCACTACGACAGGTGCTTCACCCCATTGTTAACGCTCGGCATCGGAAGTACATCTGGTGACAATTTACCAGCTCTCATAAGGAAGATGGGAAAGTTGTGTCTCACATAGGTTCCTTTTGTTTGAAAACAGCCATTGGCATACAGTGGTGTTCCTTTAGTTTCTTATTGAAAAAAACTGCCATCAGTTTTTTATTCCTACATATTCGTGTAAAACATTCAGCTTATCATATATGTCTGGAATATTCAGTTGAGTTTCTATTATATTTCTCAAACGGTGTGATCTAGCACGGAGATTACAGTTAAATAGTACATTGTTTTAAGTATCTTTAGAACTTTCTGGAGCTGGTCGTTCTAAGTTTTGTGCATCTGTGGAATGTTAGATTTGCAGGATATAAATGCATATACATTAGTATTTCGTAAGAATTCATTTGCTTTCAAAATTCCTTTGCAGTTTCGGAATTTTACATGGCATCCTCTTCAGAACTACTTCTAATTTTTCATATATGGTAAATCAACCATAATTTCTCTTATCTATGATTTTCAGATAACAGGAAAATATATATCCTGCTAATTTTCCCGTTCTTTCATTTTCGAATTCCACGAGTCAGAGTCCCAGAACTATACATGCAATCCTTTGTACTCTATGTACTACTACAAAGCTAATTAGCACGACTCTCCGGAAACACACATAATTGAAGTCAACACTATTCCTGTAGATGTTTCCCCAAAATTTAAATTGATATTAATTGTAGTGCGCTCTTTGTAAACTACTTATGTATAAAGGTTTGTAGTATTTTGAATTTTTACCAAGACAGATTGTTTGATTTGAAATATTATAGTCCAAGCATGGGATTTTCGAGAACTCATTTGCACAAAGTTTTCTGTAATTCTTTATTTTTTCTAGAAGTGGGGGCAAAAAATTTGCCACCATTCATTAAGTAAGTAGAAGTGTCTTGACAAGACAAAGGTCCGAGCCAAAAGAAAGTTCTAAGGGATTACTATCCAATTATTAGAAAGCTCAAACACTTCGCGCCCGCGGCGATCCAAAGTTTTGCCTCGGATTTAATGATCTCAAGAAGGATGGTCGGGGGAGCGAACTTCTTGTTGAAAACTCTAGCATTCTGCTCCTTCCAAATAGTAAAAATATATGTTTCCCCAAAATTTAAATTTGATATTAATTATAGTGCGCTTTTTTGTAAACTACTTCTGTATAAAGGTTTGTAGTCTTTAGAATTTTAACCAAGACAGATTGTTTCATTTGATATTTCAAAACTCGTTTGCACTAAGTTTGTTGTAAAACTATACTAACTAGCTCCAACTTATCTATCTACATCTTTTATAAAGCAAAACCTCACTGTATCGTCATTTAAATTGTCTATATTGACATACAGAGTGGCCACATCATCAACAAAATTGTAGCCGTCTGATTTTCATATCCAATCGTACATTTCAATGTCTCTATCCTGATGATGCCCAGGTAATACATAGTAAGGTTGCCTCATCCCACAAACTACCACAGCATTTTTGTTTATGCAAGTTTGCAACATCATGTCACTTCGCCTTCCACTACCGACCGTTACTACATTTACTGGTGCCCTGGAGGAGGCAACAACTATCCTTAGGAAAAGAAAGCCATGCATCTTCTTCCAAACAAGTAATCGCCTTGGCTCCTTTCCTTCCCGGTTTGTCTTCTCCTCTCGCGTTTAATTCTGGCATTGATACTTTTAGCACCACCACTTCCTCTCCGGTTACTCCTCACATTTCCCAGTTTGGTTGCTCGATCATCATATTCCTCCTCTTCACCTCTGCTTTGGTGCTTCCTCTCCCCGTTCTCTGTCCACCTACTTCTATGATGTCTCCTGATAGATGGCATGGCCAACCATGAGTTTTGGCGTGGAGGTGGCGTTCTATCTCTAAGAATTTTGTTTTCTGTTTTCTCACTAATTTGATCTTCGCCAACATCCTCTTAGAATTCGATTTTTTTTTCAAGTTTTCTCAGTGATCTAATCAACAGGGCTCGGCTAAATCTTTGCCAATTAATCGAGGCTCTTCTATTGTTGGAAAATAAGGATGCAGTTCATCTCCAGAAGACCTCAAAAGAAAAAGAAAGAGGATCCTGTCTAAATCCATCCCCGATTCACTAATTTCTGGCGCATAAAAACAGAGTAAGATTCTCCACCTGCAAAAGCTCTGCACATTGTGGCCTTGGTAAGTGTGAAGCCTGTGAAAGAAATATGATACTCTGTATGTACCTTTTCATGTAGTTGTGTAGATATACTTGGACAGAGGCTCATTTTTTCCACAGTTGTCCATATCCGAAGAACTACTGGTATCCAAATATCCAAGTCACGGCAATCCCATCACAACTTCACAAGTTGATCAGCTCAGGTATCCAAGTATTGTACTACTGATTATATATAGAGGTCCGCTTTACAATTTTCTTTGAAGATTTCTTGGTTAGTTTTAGTATTAGGATTTTGCGAGTAAATTATCTTTTACAAACTAGTATATGAATTATGATATTAGCAGATGCATCATGATATTATGTAATGACAAGATAGTTAAGGCACTTGCTCCTACCAAATAAGAAAAAATGCATCAAATATCTATTTTTGCCTTAGTACCAAATGAAAATTATTTATAAGATAGCGCATTGCAACACCGACAACCATTTTGCATTGATTAAATTTAGCATAACCACTATGTGACTAATTGAATTTGCGTATCACTACAACTACATTTCATGCATCTTATACCCTTCCATTCACAATATACAATTCTTAATGAGGCCCCACTGCAATGCATGTGCATCCTTCTATTTATACATATTTCTATGTCTTTTCCATAGTCATTCTATAGGAGTCAAGATGACGCTGGAGAGCGATATTTGTTTTAATCTATTCTTGTGATTTTTGGGATGATATGATTCAAAAGGCCACCACAGTGATCAATCACTCCAGTTCTATGCAGCATGAAATCCTATAAAGTTTAATATCAAACTTTGGAAAGTTCGAGTACCAATTCCTAGATTTTTTTGAAACAAAGGTAAAAGTTTTTTAAATGTAATAATTAAGAAGATGACCGCCCAATTAGGGGAAAACCGGGTGCCATTACAACGAAACCATATGCGCCCTAAGGAGGCACACCAACCAATCCTCCTGACCTTCTATAACTGCAAACTCTTGACACATTGATATGCACTGGAAAACACGGATCTCGGAACCGAAAGAAGAGAACCATCCATCAACCAGTTACGGACGGCTTCCATGGGGCACCACTCTCCTTTCTATTGCTCTTGAGATAATCCTTCACCTTCTTGATTTGCCCATCTAGCGTTCTACGAAAGGAGGCTAGCAATATCCTTTCTAGATCCAAGGCAAGCCACCTCCAAGCTGACAAGTAAGTTGCAAAGCTCTTTTGAAAACAATGTCTTAGATTTAGGTGCCAAAGCAGCTGTCTCATTAACCTTGTCACCACGGTCAACAAAATGAAACGGCTAGCCGAAATCCACGGGGTATGTCATGGGATGCCACCCCAGAGGCCCCAATCAAGACCACCTGTAGCTATTGATAGATGAGGAGAGGGTGAGGGATCCCACAAAACTCTTGAAGCTCACGTATGATCTACAACATTGGAACCATGATCACATCGATGTCCTCGCACTCAGACACAACCGGTATAGCGGGCTGCTGCGACAAGCAAGGCCTGGTACGAGGAGAGTAACAACCAAAGATGTAGTCTTCCCCAACCACACACGAATCCTCCCAAAGGGCGGAGCCAGGACAATAATTTTGTGTAGTCAGTTCAAAGTTGTGTAGTTAAATATATGTATTTATATGATTTTTTCGTAATTATCTTGCATTATCCATGCCCATATTCATAGAAAGTTGTGTAGTAGATTGACTACACATCAATAGTGTGGCTCCGCCACTGATCCTACAAGGCTGGCTGGACAGGATCAGTCACGGAGCCATACTATAGTCCAATGGCAATTTTTTGGCCTGATAGCCCAGTGCTTTAATCCAAACACACCCTTACTCTCAACCTTCACCACCGCCAGACGCTAACGTAATCGGAGGCTGCTGAAGACATGGCCAAAAGAAAAAAGCCGGGGCGACCTCCTGATAGCAGCAGCACAACATGATGCTGCTGCATGAGGTGGGACATGATTAAGGAGTAATTAATATATTACCCTCTTGATCCCTCAAAAAAAAATTCCATCTTGTCCTTTGGCTCGTAAGCAGATCAATTAATTATACATAACCATTTGATCTAGTATATACTACATACTAAAATGTGTAGTATGATTCACCGTAAAATTCCCCCAATTAATTAAATTGAAAGGTCAGAGCATCAACACATCCTATATAACTAAGAAGTTCATCCCCACTAAAGCTTTTTCTCTCAATATGCAAGGTGTCCACCTCATCAAGTATCTTTGACCAATCTTATGCTGCCATATCATCCTGATCCCACTAACTTATTTATCTCATGAACAAATATGCCACATCAGCCTCTTAGTGTTTTTCATCTAATAATGGGCACCTCTTCCGGTTCATTGCTCTACTCTTCGGTTTCTTCAAGAACTGTGGAAGACTCTCATTTACATCCACCTTGATCAAGGGAGACGGTCGGGCGTTGGAAGACCCTCATTTTCATCCACCTTGATTAAGGGAGACGACTGGGCGAAGGATCACCTGAGTTTCCAATCCCCCGTTCTATGTATTGTGCAATTGCAAATGATTCGGTTCTCACTGGCACCAGAGCCATTTGCTCTGTCTGAGAACCCCTGCACTTCAATCCAGGGATGCTGCAGCCCCCCTTCGTAGCTATCCTCAGTTCCTATCCTCTGTCTCTCACATTGGGAGTTTCCCCATGTCTAGATCTCTCTCTAAAAAAATTCTTTTACAGGCACTGCACACAGAATCAGATGATCAGTGTGATCGCCTGCAATTGGTTTCTCAACGGTAGTCCCAGGTTGCATATTTATCCTGATAGTTTTTGGTTTCTTATTTTTCCGAACAGATATATGCTAATCTTTGGCTCCTGCATGTTTGCCTTTAACTTTGCTGCTGCTTTGTTGAGATGCCTGGCTGCAATTTTTATTTTCAGTACAAAAGTTGTTTTTCAATTCCATCTATTGATGATACAAAGGAATCCTCTTATTGACTTCAGTGCCTTTTCTTTTTTGCTTTTTCTTCTACAGATGTCCAACCAAACAAATGCTCAATTCGCCTAGAAGCGATCCACATCCGTTCTATGGATGCACATAGTGAGATGGTGGCAACTCAAGAACCAATAGGGAGCTGAAGAGAGAATGTGCTGGAATCTGAGGGGATGATCCCATGACCTATGTGGTGATCTCCACAAGAACGTCTAATGGATCAATCAGGTGAGACGATGTCCATTGCTGCCTTTGTATTGCTTGATTTTTTTTTGCATACGTCCATCCTCTTCTACTCATGATTTTTTGTGTGTGATCAATCAGTCATGAATAAAAGCAGTACCGGATGGTAAAGATTATGAGATACAACCTTTTTTCATTGACTTTTCATTGCTCGACGGATGTTAACATATTGTTTGCTGAGATGACTGGCCTGCTTAGTTTCTAAGGACATCTACAATAAATATCATACAACAACTAAACATATTGTAGGAATTGCTCTAATCATAGTTGTGCTTTCCTTTTGCAGATTCGCGAGGAATGAGCCAGGCCTTCTTATTTTCTAAACAACAGCTATAGTAAATATCATACTGATCGATATACCCTATCAGTTTCTGTTTTAATAAACAATCATGCATGTTGTTTCCCTTTTGCAGATTAATGAGGACTGTGATATGCTGTAGAATCAAGGCCACTACAAGGAAATCAATGGTTTCGAGTATCTGCCCCATACCATTTTCTCTACAAATTAATTAGTTTGGTCCGTGCATGCATGAAATGTCTAACAAAATATACACTCTAACAGTTTTGAACACCATAATCCGTAGTCTGGACATGATCACAAACCACGTGTATACTTCACTTCACAATGAAATGATAAACTAATCTCTATCTACGGCGACGAGAAACTTCCTTAACCTGATTTGTGATGTGACTCATACGTGTTTCAAGTTTTATTACAGTTAAACATTTTGCTACTATTTCCGCCACAATGCGCGGGGAATCATCTAGTATCCTCGACAGTAGAACCCAAGGTTACTAGAAACGGTCAGTTGAGTTCAACTATAGCTAATACTATATAGCTTACCTAGGGCATTCCAAGATGTCATCCACACTCATTTTCTGGTGTATACATACTTGTGAGCGAGTAGAGGAGCCTAGTCCCTCATTAATTTCTCATCTTGATTTTGTTAGCATTTCAAGTTTTGTGTATTCAAAATATATTGTTAGATATGTAGGATATACAATGCATTAACATTAGTATTTCGTAAGAATTCATTTGCAAAAAAAAATTTCTTTGCAATTTCAGAAGATTACATCGAACCCTTTCTAGAACACGACTTATATATTTTCCATGCGATAAACCAAACATGATTTCTCTTATCTAGGATTGTAAGATAACACGAAAATATATCATGCTAATTTTCCTGTTCTTTCATTTTCGAATTCCACGAGTTAGAGTCTCGGAATTATACATGCACTCATTTGTACTCTCCAGAAAGACCGATAATTAAAGTCCAACACTATTCCTATAAATGTTTCCCTAATATTTAATGTTTATTAACCTACAAGCTTTAGTCAATGTTCAGATATATTCAGACTCAAAGGTACCGGACGATACCTGAGTACCATCCCAATCACCGTAAAAGAGCTCTACTCCCGTAATGGTTTGTAGTCTTCAGAATTTTTACCAAGACAATTTGTTTGATTTGAAATATTATAGTCCATGCATGGGATTTTTTAGAACTCGTTTTCACTAAGTTTTCTGTAAACCTTTATTTACTCCCAACTTATTGGAAATATATTTCTCTCTCTTGCCCGTAGTCATTCTATAGGAGCGAAGATGACATGGTAGTTCGATGTTTTTATCTTTTGTTGTGATTTTTTGGGATGATATGATTCAAAGAGGCCACCACTTTGATCAACCCTTTTTTACTCACTCCAGTTGTATAAAGCATGAAATCTTGTGAAGTTTGATTATGTCAAACTTAAGTTTTGAGTACTAAGACCCAAAAATTTAATAATGTGCATGCACCACACAGAAATTAACTTGGAGGGTCAGAACATCAACTGTAGGACCCAATGTTTTACTAGAAATGGGCAGTGGGAGTACGACGATAGCTAATATATAGCTTTACTTGGGGCATTCAAAGATGTCAACCATACTTTTTTTGAAACGGTGATGTCATGTGGGCGGAAACGATGCCTCTCCCTGGCTCATACCTGTCATGATATATTATACCTGTCATATACTTGTACGATGTATTATGTACACAGCTGATCTATATATAAAGAGATACGTGGAGAGGCATTGCCCCACGCAAACCCTAAACACTCTTGTTCTTTAACTTGGTATCAGAGCCAATTAGGGCTTCCGCCGCGCCGCCTTCCGCCGCCGCGCGCCGCCTCTCCGATCCGCCGCAGCCGCCGCGCCTCCTCACCCCGCGTCTGCCGCGATGACTAGCTCTGCCCTCACGCTGTCTACCGTGGGGAGTCTCTCCACGACGGTCGCTGGACCCATCATCGAGCCGCCATCTGCAACGGCCGCTTCGCCGGTTCTCCCTGCCATCGCCGTGCGGTTAAACGGCAACAACTTCATGCTCTGGAGGGCTCACGCTCCTCCCAACTTCGACGGTACCCGTCTCCACGGCTTCCTCGACGGATCGGCACAGGCTCCATCGGAGGGACCGGAACCGACGCGCGCGACGTCGTCAACCCCGACTACGCGCAGTGGTGGACGCTGGACCAGAAGGTCCTCGGCCATCTCCTCAGCTCGATGCATGAGGATATCTCAGCCCAACTCATCGGCTGCACCTCGGCTAGGCGGCTTGGAGTGCCGTCCACGCCATGTTTTCCGTCGAGAATCGAGCCAGCGTTCGTGTTCTTCGCCGCCAGATCCAAGGGCTCCAGAAGGGCGACAAAATAGCCAGCGAGTACATGCAGAAGGTGAAGGCGCTTGCCGAAGCCATGGCTGCCGCTGGATCTCCTCTTCGCGATGACGAGATCATCGATTACATGCTGGCAGGGCTCGGCTCTGCATACAACCCCATCGCCGCCTCCATGGATTTTGCGACGATCCCCGTCACCCTCGCAATGTTCTATAAGAACGTGCTGAACTTCGAAGGCCTCCAGAAGCAGCAGGCGGAAAGCGAGGACTGGACGTCCTCAGCCAATCTCGCGTCCCGCCCGGTTGGGCGCCCGTATGACTCCAACCGCCCAAGCGGCACTAGTAGGAAAAGGCCCATCAGTGGCGCACCAAAAAAACATTCTGTGGCGCATGGGTGGTGCGCCACAGAATTCTCGCCACAAAAATAAGGATTCTGTGGTGCACCTGCCCATGCGCCACAGAAAGTCTTATTTCTGTGGCGCACCGGGCGGTGGTGCGCCACAGAAACAGAAAGTCTTATTTCTATGGCGCACCAGGCGCCGGTGCGCCACAGAATTTTTTTTAAAATTTCAAAAAAGTGGCGGCCAGATCTAGATCTAGATCTAGATCTGGGCCGCCGAATTTTTTTTAAATTTTTCTGGAAGGTCGCCGGAGGTGGGTGGTTGGTTGCGTGGGTGGGGTGGATGTGGTGGGTGGGTGGGTGGAGGATGAGGCCGGCCGGAGGAGGTGGTGGTGGTGGAATAGGAGGAGGTGGAGGTGGAGGTGGTGGTGGTGGAATAGGAGGAGGTGGAGGTGGAGGTGGTGGTGGTGGAATCGGAGGAGGTGGAGGTGGTGGTGGTGGAATAGGAGGAGGTGGAGGTGGAGGTGGAGGTGGTGGTGGTGGTGGTAGAGGAGGAGGAGGAGGTGGTGGTGGTGGTTGTTGTCGCCGGAGGAGGAGGAGAAGGTGGTTGTTGTGGAGGAGGTGGTAGCCGGAGGAGGTGTTGGTCGTGGTCGCCGGAGGAGGTCGCCGGAGTAGGTCGCCGGAGTTGGTGTTGGTCGTGGTCGCCGGAGGAGGTCGCCGGTGGAGGAGAGGAGAGAGGAGAAGTGGAGAAGTGGAGAAGTGGAGAAGAGGAAGAGAAGAGGAGAGAGGAGAAGGGGATAAGTGGTGAAGGGGAGAAGGGGAGAAGTGGAGAAGGGGAGAAATGGAGGAGAGAAGGAGAAGTGGGCGCCAGAAATTTCAAATTTCGAACGTTAATTCTGTGGCGCATGGGCACTTCGTGCGCCACAGATTTTTTTTCTTTTTTTGTATTTTGCAGCAAAAAATCTTTAACTGCCCGTAACTTTTTACACTTTTCGAATTTGGAGATTCTAAAAATTGTCCATTCGGATGTAGATTTTTCGTGGGAACATTTTGATATATTATGCGTTTTTTTTCGAGTTCGTATGCAACCAGAAATCCAGTTTGATGATTTTCCCACGTAATTTTGCAGAAAAAGTCGAAATTATTGTTTGTTAATTCTCAGTGGTAAAAGATGACATAATACATGGGCATCTTGAAGGAATTTATTTTTTGAAATTTTTATCTATTTTTTTATTTTTACAGAGGTAAAAAAGGCGATCCACGGGGGAAGGGGGGTGGAGTTGCGTGGGGAGCCAAAAAAGGTTCTGTGGCGCATGGAACTCACGTGCGCCACAGAAATATGTGGGTTCTGTGGCGCACCATCCCACGTGCGCCACAGAAAATCTTAATCCGCTGGCGCACCGCACCAGGTGCGCTCACTGGGACAGTCTTATTTCTGTGGCGCACGTGATCCTGTGCGCCACAGAAATAGTGAAACCAATGATTGGGGCTGGCCCCACCAAATTTCGGTGGCGCATGGATCCTAGGTGCCCCACAAAATTAAGCTAGAATTTCAAGCAAAAAACAAGAACTAAAGGCAAGCACAAATCTCCAAGAACAGCCAAGAAAAAAATGTAAGAATAATATGGTGATCAATCTAATCCTGAAAATATGACGACATACGTGCCCTAGCAAACAGAGACAACACATGTAATAAAACGACTAAAGGTATCAGCCAACTATCTTTTAAATGTGTCAAACTGAAAACAACTGTCCCATTGACCCATTGCATACACGCTTATACTTGCAACTCTTCTTCGACGGCCTTCTCTTTCCCTAGACCGAGTTGCCCAATTTCACACACGACCTAGATCACCAAAGGAACCAACAATAACACCCAACATATAATGGCAAAAGGTAGTACCATGAGTCCAGACACTTGAATGTACGGCATCGAAAAGATCAAGGCAAGACAAATGTTAGCACGAACAGTGTTTACACACAAATGATTTTTTTTTCTAAATTTAAAAGCAAAGTAGGGCAGAGAGCCGCTGATACTGCCAAGAACAGGCAAGATTCTAGATCCACCAATAATTCAACAATATTGCAGACCTTTGTACACTGGTCAAAGCTTGAAGCACTCAGATATTAAGTGAATAAGTATTTACCTTCTCGACATCATATTCTTACTAACCTGTATCATGAAAGAAATACTGCAAGTTTAAATGCAATAGTAATGTCAGATGCGTATCTTCAGATGCTATAATTCAGTCAAAATTTACATTAATTACCTTCCCAATGAATAAGAATAAATACGAACGAATTTCTAAACTAGCCGTTGAAACAACAGTTTTATATCTAATCATTTAGATCGATTGCATAACATGTATTTTTCAGAGGTTGTACATAAGTCAAAATATAGCCGTTCTGCATACAAACATTGTCCAACTAAAAATGTGGATCGGTTTCAACTGAACAACATTAGAAGTATTGTGTAATCTGTATGCAACCTTCCACCATGGTCTGTATATTAGAACTGATGTAGTTGCAGTTGTCTCTAGAGCTGAAGTGATGGAGAAAGGATGCCTAAACAAGAGATAAATCCCAATCATTACTCAGTGCACAATTATAACCCAGGAGCAGTCCTAGCCAAATGAGTAGATGAAAATCCATTTAAATGGATAACATGCTGAACACTGAAAAATGATAAAGCTTCGACATTCTTGTAAAGAAAGTATGACACAACATATGCAAGAAAATCAACCGGATCCAGAAGCATGGACCTTCAAGTAGTCGCAGATCACATGGACATTTTCCCAGTATTCTTCGAGCAGTCGAGGTGCGCGTGCTAAGTTGGGTTCGTGCTCGAGAACGCTTTTTTATTATTTCTACAGAGGTATATCCTGTGATATATGCACGGATACACTGAGAACGGAAGCTAGGTTGTGCACATAGAAGGATGTACTTAGATGGAGATGTTTGATTAATTTTTAGAAAGTATGCATTAGCAGACATTATGAAGCTAGTTTAAAGGAGAAGTAAGGAACAAATAATCTCAAAAGAATATGTCAGCAAATGTACCTGTCCAGCAGCCATTGTGAAATAGTAATAAATAAAGGTCACACTGGTGAGATGAGTCCGGGAATAATAATCTGGAAAATAGGATGATGACAATCCCTGGAAGATGAAAGCAAGCAAGAATATGTTGGTTAGGTGCGTAATTTTTGCTATAGTGTAAGCAGATATGAAGAACATGCAATCAGGAAACCAGAAAACCCAACCTAAGCAAGCAACATCTTGGATGAGTAATGGGACGTCGAATGTGAGATGGATGTAGCGAGGAAAGATCGTTGGCTGTGTCCACATATTTATACTTGAAAGAGAAGGGAGAACTGGTAGTAACGCTCGGATTAATGGTTCCAAATTACCAACGCCATGAATCGATCATTACAGCGTTACCAGTATCATGAATCCATGATTACGGCGGCATGCTGTACAATTAATCCGTGTAGAAGGAGAACCGGTTTTCCGATCCGGATGGGCTTGGTGCCGTTTTTGCGATTCCGTTGATCGGTGCCCACTGGACGGCCTGAAGCAGGAGGCAACCTTCGCCGGCGGCGAGGCCGGACAAATAAAATATTTGGTCAATGCTAATCTACAAATCCGGGTTAAATTAAACCGAAAAATCGTTTAATCTGCGTCTAAAGTTACAGCGCAAGATCGTGAATTTCGTACATACCGTCGCTCTTCATCTGCTCTGGTAGCACGCGTCGCAGGCGGAGGAAGAACGTAGGAGCACGTGGAGGACGATTTGGGGGAAGGAGGAGAAGAGGAGTACAGGCGCAGGGGGAAGAGCTTTTTTTCTACCTCAACCGGTACGTTCGAAGCCCAAATGCATAGGCCCATAAACCGTTTCAGGGCCCAAGTTTTGTGCTGGTACCTAACTAAATTTTGGGAGTAGCAGCCCTAGAACGAAAATGGGCCGCTACGACGACAGGGAGGCCTTTTAACGGGAAGAGATGCAGGTTGGGTTACGGGAAAGCCCGTTCGGATCGCTCAGGACGGTCTGGTCCGTTAGATTGGCCGATCAGATGTCCAGGAAACTCTAATCGCTGTGGAGAGTCCATACTGTTTCCATTGTACTGTTAACTAATATATAATCCAATAAGCATCCCTGATATATATCAACAAATTGTGATTCCTAAAATGTAAGTTTCTTCTTCCACCTTCACCAAAAACATTTTTCAATGACTCTTTGAAAGATTCAAGCATTGGAGCTCCGTTCTCAATCAACAGTAATATCAACCACATATTAGTTTATAAATACAACCGAGCTCCCACTAAGCCCGTTGGATACACAATGTATGGTTCTTTTTTCATCCTTAATCAAGCAAAACCCGTTGAATAACTCATAAAGATGAATGTTCCAACCCCAGGATGCTTGCTTCAATCCACAAATGGATTTCCGAACCTTGCATATCTTAAGATCACTCCTTTGATCAACAAAACCCCCAGTCTGCATCATATACATATCCTCAGTTAAATTTTCATTAAGGAAAGTTGTTTTGACATCCATCCTCAGTTAAATTCGTCTTCTTCTTCTTCTTCTTCTTCATCCTCTTCCTCTTCCTCTTCCTCTTCCTTCAATCCACAAATGGATTTCCGAACCTTGCATTAAGATCACTCCTTTGATCAACAAAACCCCCAGTCTGCATCATATACACGTCCTCAGTTAAATTTTCATTAAGGAAAGTTGTTTTGACATCCATCCCCAGTTAAATTCTTCTTCTTCTTCTTCTTCTTCTTCATGGGAGTAGTCCTTCCTCCTTAGATGTGGGGCTGATCCTAGCGAGCTCATCACCTTCATCTTGCATGGAAGAGCATTGGTAGGAATCTCTCGAAGACATGGCGAAGATTTTTGGTGGAGATAAACCTGAAAGACTCGCTCGAAACGACTCGATGCGAGATTAGATTGGAATAGGGGGTATATATTGATGATTTTTAGGCCAAAACTAAGAGTTGGAGTCAAAACTGAGGCGAAACAAAAGTCCGAGGGGCAAAAGATCTCGGGTGGCGTGCCCAGGCAGGGGGGCATCAGCTGGTCTATTTTCCCCTCTTAACTGGGTTCGTTTAAATCTTTCGCAATATGCTCTTATTTTCTAAAGAAGGTAACTATCCTAAAATATGAAGAGATTCCGAGATCGCCACGTACCCGATCTCGACTTTAATTGGTTTCTGGTGTTTGGCAGGGAAGAATACTTTGCAATTATGGCTTCCAGACTGATATTTAACTCCTCCACCTTTTCTATGAACTTTTCTCCTGCAATATAATGCTTAATACGTTGTCCATTAACAACATGAGGCTTACCTTTGTAGTTCCCATGAAGACACATGCCTCCGGAGTGATACACCTCTTGCACAACTAATGGACCTTGCCAGCTCGATGATAATTTTCCTGCAACGAACTTGAAACGAAAGTTGAACAATAATACTTGTTCTCCTATTTTGAATTCCTTCCTCTTTATCTTTTTGTCATGCCAAATTTTAACTTTCTCTTTAAATAATCTAGCACTTTCATAAGATTCATTTCTCCATTCATCTAGTAAGTTTAAGTCTGGGATTCTTTTATCTCCCGCAGTATTAAAATCAAAGTTGAGTTGTTTAACAACCCATCTAGCTTTGTGTTCTAATTCTACAGGATGATGACATGCTTTTCCATAGAACATTCTATAAGGAGATATACCCATGAGATTTTTATAAGCAGTTCTATAAGCCCATAAAGCATCATTAATTTTAGTTGGCCAATCAGATCTATCTTTATTAACTATCTTTTCAAATAGGATTTTTATTTCCCTATTACTTAATTTAACTTGACCACTAGTTTGTGAGTCATATGGAGATGCTACTCTACGATTAACACCATATTTAGCTAAAATTTTCCTAAAGACTTCATGTATGAAATGAGAACAACTATCCATAATTAAAAATCTAGGTACTCTAAACCTAAGAACGATGATATCCTTAAGCATTTTCATTGCTGTGGCATGGTCAACACTCTTTTTGAGAATTTCTTCCACCGACTTTGTACTGCAACCAAAACATTAGTATGCTTTGTTGTGGAGGTCGGGAATGGTCCCATAAAGTCAACTCACCATACATCAAATGGTTCAAGAGTCAGTGCATAATTCATACGAATATTGTTCCTCTTACCAATGTTTCCCACACGTTGACATTTATCACAAGCTTTAACATAAGTAGCACAATATTTAAATAAAGTAGGCCAATAAAAACCATATTGCAATACCTTTGTAGATTGATACGTCTCCAACGTATCTATAATTTCTGATGTCCCATGCTTGTTTTATGACAATACCGACATGTTTTGTTCACAATTTATGTCATTATTATGCGTTTTCCGGAACTAACCTATTGACGAGATGGCGAAAGGCCGCTTGTCTGTTTTCTGCTGTTTTTGGTTCCGTAAAGGCTGTTCGGGCAATATTCTCGAATTGGACGAAATCAACGCCAAACCTCCTATTTTTCCGGAAGGCTCCAGAACACCGAAGAAGAGTCGGAGAGGGGCCAGGGGGCCACCACACCATAAGGCGGCGCGGGCCAGACCCTGGCCGCGCCGGCCTAGGGTGGGGCCACCCTGTCAGCCCTCCTGCGCCGCCTCTTCGCCTATATAACCCCTTTCGACCTAAAAATGCAGTACCTCTTGACGAAAACTCCAGAAAGACTCCAGGGGCGCCGCCACATCGCGAAACTCCAATTCGGGGGACGAAGTCTCTGTTCCGGCACCCTGCCGGACGGGGAATTGCCCCCGGAGTCATCTCCACCGCTGTCTCCACCGCCATCTTCACCGCCATCGCCGCCTCCATGATGAGGAGGAGTAATCCACCCCCGAGGGCCGAGGGCTCCGCTCGTAGCTATGTGGTTCATCTCTCTCTTTGTGATCAAGTTGAGTATTATCTATGTGCTACTCTAGTGATGTTATTAAAGTACTCTATTCCTCCCGCACGGTGTAATGGTGACAGAGTGTGTGCATCCGTGTTAGTACTTGGCGTAGGCTATGATTGTAATCTCTTGTAGATTATGAAGTTAACTATTGCTATGATAGTATTGATGTGATCTATGCCTCCTTCATAGTGTGATGGTGACAGAGGTGCATGCTATGTTAGTTCTTGGTGTGATTGTGTTGATCTATCTTGCACTCTAAGGTTATTTAAATATGAACATTGAATATTGTGGAGCTTGTTAACTCCGGCATTGAGGGTTCGTGTAATCCTACACAGCTTAGTGGTGTTCATCATCCAACAAGAGGGTGTAGAGTAGTCCTATTATGTGATCATTGTTGAGAGTGTCCACTAGTGAAAGCGGGATCCCTAGGGCTTGCTTCCAAGCATCGAATCTCCGTTTGTTTACTGTTTTGTTGCATGTTTACTCGCTGCCATATTTTATTCAGATTGCTATTACCACTCATACTCATCCATATTACTTGCATCTCACTATCTCTTCGCCGAACTAGTGCACCTTTACATCCGACAAGTGTATTAGGTGTGTTGGGGACACAAGAGACTTCTTGCTTTGTGGTTGCGGGGTTGCTTGAGAGGGATATCTTTGACCTCTTCCTCCCCGAGATCGATAAACCTTGGGTGATCCACTTAAGGGAAACTTGCTCGCTGTTCTACAAACCTCTCGCTCTTGGAGGCCCAACACTGTCTACAAGAATAGAAGCTCCCGTAGACATCAAGCTATTTTCTCGGCGCCGTTGCCGGGAGGAAAGGTAAAAGGTACTCACACTCCGGATCTCGGCTACTAAGCTATTTTCGCCGTTGTAAGTACTCGAAGCTATTTCCTTTAGATCCCGCAATTGCATCTTTTTGTTTCTTGTTTACACTAGTAAGGCATAATGGAATACAACTATGAGCTTTTTAATTTATTTCCTAAGTTAAGACATGAATTGTGTGATGCGAAAATTAAAGAACATATGGAGCCTCAATTGCATGCTAGTAGCAATGTTATTAGTATGAACGCAATCACTGCTAATGCTATGGATAAGTCTAAGCTTGGGGAAGCTAGTTTTTGTGATCTTTTTAGCTTCCCATCCTTAGGGGAGAAAATTTGTTCTGATAATGCTTTATCTCCCATATGCGATAACTCTAATGATGCTTGTGATATTTTAAATCCACCTACTGCAAGTACTGCTTTCAAGATACCCATGAAAATTATTGAACGTGTTATTGATAACCGCTATGAAGGGGATGGAACTGTCCATCCTGGAGATCATTTACTGTTTTTGCATGAATTATGCGGGTTATTCAAGTGTGCATGTATCTCTATGGATGAAGTGAGGAAGAAGCTATTCTCTTTTTCGCTGTCTGGTAAAGCGGCGCATTGGTATAAATTGTTGAAGAATAGTCATCCTCTTGGTTGGGAGGAAATTGTACCTCTCTTTTATTCTAAATTTTATCCTCCTCATGAAGTGCATATTGATAGGAATTACATTTATAACTTTTATCCTCGTGATGGAGAGAGTATTTCTCAAGCGTGGGGGAGATTGAAGTCACTAATGCTCAAATGTCCCATTCATGAGCTCCCCCGTAATGTTATTGTTAACAATTTTTATGCGAGGCTTTCAAGACAACACAAGGACTATCTGGATGCCCTGTTCGGAGGGATCTTTCGCAAGCAAGGAGGTTGAAGCTAGGTGGGATCTTCTTGATCGGATTGAGGACAACGCCGAAGGATGGGAGAATGACAAAGGTAAAGAGTCGGTATAAATTATGATTATGAATGCATTGAAGCTTTTATGGATACCGATAAATTTCGAAATATGAGTGCTACTTATGGTCTTGACTCTCAAGTTGCTGCAAATCTTTATAAAGCCTTTGCTTCTCATTTTGAATTGCCTAAAAAGAATTTTGATAAGTATCATGAACCTTTTAAAGAGGCTTGCATAAAGAATGAAATTGTTGTTAATTATTGCAATAAGCATGCTCAAACTCCTAAGAATGCTATTTCCTATAAGCATGTTAATTTTTGTGGAATACATAGACCTTGTGGAATTAACCAAATCAAAGATGAATATTGTATCCATCATGCTAATGAAAAAACTAGAAAGTGGTTTAGGGCTCTAGATGATCTTGGTAAAAAGTTTGTGCCCTCTATCCTTTTATTTGTGAAGTTTGCCATGAAGTGGGTCATTTTAATTTTCAATGCTCCTCCAATGATAATTTGAACCCAATGAGTGCTGCAAATTTGTATTGTGATGATGAAATTACTCCTAATCAGCATGATGAACTTATTTTATTTTTGGGGTGTGAAGAACTGTCGAGAAAAATCTCTTTGTTACATATGAGTGATCTTGATATTGATGATGTCCTGCATGGGTGTTTTTCTTATTACATTGATAATATCCATACAAATACTTACATACAAAATATTTTAGAAGATGACACCTTGCCAAAATATGATAGGACCGCTGTGTGTTTTCAACTAATTAATGAAAAGGAGGGATCCTCCCAAGTTTCTTCTATTGTTTCTGAAAGTAAATCAGGTTATGCGGACAAGCCACCCTTCAAGCCTCTTCCTCCTAAAGAAGGGAACGAGGAGAAGGAAGAGAAGAAGAATAAGAAAAAGGGAACGAAGAAGAAGAAGAAGAAGAAGAAGAAGAAGAAGAAGAAGAAGAAGAAGAAGAAGAAGGAGAATAAAAAGAAAGAGGTAACGGTGTATCCCCGCGTGAATGAGATAACGCTAGGTAACCGTAAGTATGTTGCTCCTAATGATTATTGTGACAATGAATCTGAATACGATGATCTTCCTATGCCCTTTACATACATTAGCAATCATGATTTAAATGAGCACACTACTTTTGATATTGCAAATCTCTGGGAAACTAATTCTGAAAATGATGATGATAATAATTGCCATAGTGTCAGTGCTATCCATGCTTCCTCCCATAATGATATAGAAAGCTCTAAGCTTGGGGAAGAGGTGTCTCGAAAATCCTTTAGCTACTGGGTCATTATGTTCTTGATACATCTCCTTCTAATAACAATGATGGCGTGGACACGTGATAAACCGACCGTGAAAGATAACTATTCTATTTCCTATGATGACACCGTGCCCCCATCTCTGATGATTATTATAAAGAATGCTATGATATAGGTTCTAACTATCCTTATGAAACTTTTCATAGTCATGATTGGATTACCAAAAACAATTCCCTTAATATGCAATTTGTTTACCATGTTCAAATTCTTGATAATAATCTTACTCCAATTACTATTAATGAGAATAACTCTTCTTATGCCAAATTTAATGATACTTCTATGCATATGAACCATGATAAGAATGTTTTAAGTGATGGGTATATTGTGGATTTCATCAATCTACTGAAAGTTATTATGAGAGAGGGAAATATGGTTATATGCATTTCAATAATATTAAGTTTCCCCTCTTTATGTTGAGAATCTTGAAGTTACTCGTGTTTTATCCTCTTATGCTTGTCACTTTGTTCTTCATGAATTCATTTGTGTACAAGATTCCTCTGCATAGGAAGCATGTTAGGCTTAAATGTGTTTTGAATTTGCCTCTTGAAGCTCTCTTTTGCTTCAAATACTATTTCTTGCGAGTGCATCATCAAAGCTGCCGAGCCCATCTTAATGGCTATAAAGAAAGAACTTCTTGGGAGATAACCCATGTGTTATTTTGCTACAGTACTTTGTTTTATATTTGTGCCTTGGAAGTTTTTTACTACTGTAGCAACCTCTCCTTATCTTAGTTTTGTGTTTTGTTGTGCCAAGTAAAAGTCGTTGATAGTAAAGTTCATACTAGATTTGGATTACTGCGCAGAAACAGATTTCTTTGCTGTCACGAATCTGGGCTAAATTCTCCGTAGGTAACTCAGAAAATTAAGCCAATTTACGTGAGTGATCCTCAGATATGTACGCAACTTCCATTCAATTTGAGCATTTTCATTTGAGCAAGTCTGGTGCCCCAATAAAATTCGTCAATACGAACTGTTCTGTTTTTGACAGATTCTGCCTTTTATTTCGCATTGCCAGTTTTGTTATGTTCGATGGATATTTCGATTCCATTGACTTTCAGTAGCTTTGTGCAATGTCCAGAAGTGTTAACAATGATTATGTCACCTCTGAACATGTATATTTTGATTGTGCACTAACCCTCTAATGAGTTGTTCTAAGTTTGGTGTGGAGGAAGTTTTCAAGGATCAAGAGAGGGAGATGATACAACATGATCAAGGAGAGTGAAAGCTCTAAGCTTGGGGATGCCCCGGTGGTTCACCCCTGCATATTTCAAGAAGACTCAAGCTGTCTAAGCTTGGGGATGCCCAAGGCATCCCCTTCTTCATCGACAACATTATCAGGTTCCTCCCCTGAAACTATATTTTTATTCAGTCACATCTTATGTACTTTACTTGGAGCGTCTGTGTGCTTTTGTTTTTGTTTTTGTTTGAATAAATGCTTGTGTGGGAGAGAGACACGCTCCGGTGGTTCATATGAACACATGTGTTCTTCGCTTTATCTTTTAGTGTTCATGGCGAAGGTTGAAACTGCTTCGTTAATTGTTATATGGTTGGAAACGGGAAATGCTACATGTGGTAATTGGTATAATGTCTTGAATAATTTGATACTTGGAAATTGTTGTGCTCATATAGATCATGTTTAAGCTCTTGCATCATGTACCTTGTACCCATTAATGAATAACTACATAGAGCTTGTTAAAATTTGGTTTGCATGATTGTTCTCTAGAGTCTAGACATTTTCTGGTTGAGGTGTTTGAACAACGAGGAGACAATGTAAAGTCTTATAATAGTTACAATATGTTCATATGTGAGCTTTGCTGCACCTTTTATACTTGAGTCTCGCTTCAAACAACCTTGCTAGCCTAGCCTTGTATTGAGAGGAATTCTTCTCGTGCATCCAAATCCTTGAGCCAATAACCATGCCATTTGTGTCCACCATACCTACCTACCACATGGTATTTCTCCGCCATTCCAAAGTAAATTACTTGAGTGCTACCTTTAAAATTTCTATTCTTTACCTTTGCAATATATAGCTCATGGGACAAAATAGCTTAAAAACTATCGTGGTGAAGAATATGTACTTATGTGTTTTATTTCTTAGTAAGTTGCTTGTTGTGCGGTAACCATGTTTTCACGGGGACGCCATCAACTCTTTTACCTTTGTTGAATATCATGTGAGTTGCTATGCATGTTCGTCTTGTCTGAAGTAAGGGAGGTTTTCACAATCAAATGGTTTGAGTATGCATACTGTTAGAGAAGAACATTGGGGCCGCTAACTAAAGCCATGATTCATGGTGGAAGTTTCAGTATGGACAGCTAATCCTCAATCTCTTATGAGAATAATAACTGTTGTTGAATGCTTATGCATTAAAGAGGAGTCCATTATCCGTTGTCTATGTTGTCCCGGTATGGATGTCTAAGTTGAGAATAATCAAAAGCGAGAAATCCAATGCGAGCTTTCTCCTTAGACCTTTGTACATGCGGCATAGAGGTACCCCTTTGTGACACTTGGTTGAAACATATGCTATGCAATGATAATCAGTGTTAACACAAGCTAATTAGGACAAGGTGCGAGCACTATTAGTATACTATGCATGAGGCTTGCAACTTATAAGATGTCTTACACATAACTCATATGCTTTATTACTACCGTTGACAAAATTGTTTCATGTTTTCAAAATAAAAGCTCTAGCACAAATATAGTAATCAATGCTTCCCTCTGCGAAGGGCCTATCTTTTACTTTATTGTTGAGTCAGTTTACCTATTCTTTCTATCTTAGAAGCAAACACTTGTATCAACTGTGTGCAGTGATTCTTACATGTTTACTTATTGCACTTGTTATATTGCTTTATGTTGACAATTATCCATGAGACATATATATTGAAGTTGAAAGCAACCGCTGAAACTTATATCTTCCTTTGTGTTGTTTCAATGCTTTTACTTTGAATTTATTGCTTTATGAGTAACTCTTATGCAAGTCTTATTGATCCTTGTCTTGAAAGTACTATTCATGAAAAGTGTTTGCTATATGGTTCAATTGTTTAGTCATTGCATTAACATTGCTTTGAATCGCTGCATTCATCTCATATGCTTTACAATAGTATGATTAAGATTATGTTGGTAGCATGTCACTTCAGAAATTATCTTTTATCGTTTACCTACTCGAGGACGAGTAGGAACTAAGCTTGGGGATGCTGATACGTCTCCAACGTATCTATAATTTCTGATGTCCCATGCTTGTTTTATGACAATACCGACATGTTTTGTTCACACTTTATGTCATTATTATGCGTTTTCCGGAACTAACCTATTGACGAGATGCCGAAAAGCCGCTTTGTTTACTGCTCGTTTTTGGTTCCGTAGAAGGCTGTTCGGGCAATATTCTCGGAATTGGACGAAATCAACGCCAAACCTCCTATTTTTCCCGGAAGGCTCGAGAACACCGAAGAAGAGTCGGAGAGGGGCCGGGGGGCCACCACACCATAAGGCGGCGCGGGCCAGACCCTGGCCGCGCCGGCCTAGGGTGGGGCCACCCGTCAGCCCTCCCGCGCCGCCTCTTTGCCTATATAACCCCTTTCGACCTAAAAACGCGAGTACCTCTTGACGAAAACTCCGGAAAGACTCCGGGGGCGCCGCCACATCGCGAAACTCCAATTCGGGGGACGAAGTCTCTGTTCCGGCACCCTGCCGGGACGGGGAATTGCCCCCGGAGTCATCTCCACCGCCGTCTCCACCGCCATCTTCACCGCCATCGCTGCCTCCATGATGAGGAGTAATCCACCCCCGAGGCTGAGGGCTCCGCTGTAGCTATGTGGTTCATCTCTCTCTCTTTGTGATCAAGTTGAGTATTATCTATGTGCTACTCTAGTGATGTTATTAAAGTACTCTATTCCTCCTGCACGGTGTAATGGTGACAGTGTGTGCATCCGTGTTAGTACTTGGCGTAGGCTATGATTGTAATCTCTTGTAGATTATGAAGTTAAGTATTGCTATGATAGTATTGATGTGATCTATGCCTCCTTCATAGTGTGATGGTGACGGTGTGCATGCTATGTTAGTTCTTGGTGTGATTGTGTTGATCTATCTTGCACTCTAAGGTTATTTAAATATGAACATTGAATATTGTGGAGCTTGTTAACTCCGGCATTGAGGGTTCGTGTAATCCTACACGATTAGTGGTGTTCATCATCCAACAAGAGGGTGTAGAGTAGTCCTATTATGTGATCATTGTTGAGAGTGTCCACTAGTGAAAGCGGGATCCCTAGGCCTTGCTTCCAAGCATCGAATCTCCGTTTGTTTACTGTTTTGTTGCATGTTTACTCGCTGCCATATTTTATTCAGATTGCTATTACCACTCATACTCATCCATATTACTTGCATCTCACTATCTCTTCACCGAACTAGTGCACCTTTACATCTGACAAGTGTATTAGGTGTGTTGGGGACACAAGAGACTTCTTGCTTTGTGGTTGCAGGGTTGCTTGAGAGGGATATCTTTGACCTCTTCCTCCCTGAGATCGATAAACCTTGGGTGATCCACTTAAGGGAAACTTGCTGCTGTTCTACAAACCTCTGCTCTTGGAGGCCCAACACTGTCTACAAGAATAGAAGCTCCCGTAGACATCATAGATGTGCGGTCTCGTGCGTGCTGTCCTCCATAGGGACTATCATGACAATCTTTTATAATGCTTTTTGTTGTTCAAACTCAGGCACATAACATCTAATAATACCATCGACACTCTTATAAATAAATGGATCATCCCAGAATAATGTCTAAGATCATAAAAGAATTTCTTTCTGTCTTGATAAGTATAATTAGGTGTTATAAATTTTCCAACTATAAAATTAGCATAATCAACAAACCATGGAGAAGCTATTCTTGCACTTTATACATTAATGTTTGCAAGTTGTTCATTAGCAAAGCTATCATTAATAGGAGTGGGATCTGCAGGATCCATTCTAGATAAATGACCGGCTATCGGATTATCCTCACCTTTTGTATCAACAATATGTAAATCAAATTATTGAAGTAATAAAACCCATCTAATAAGTCTAGGCTTATCATCTTTCTTATGAATAAGGTATTTAATAGGATAATGATCGGAGTGTACTATGACTTCAGAGGCTACAATGCAAGGTCTAAACTTATCTCATGCAAAGATCACAGCTAAAAACTCCTTTTAACTAGTAGCATAATTTCTTTGAGCGCCTGATGTCTACGGGAGCTTCTATTCTTGTAGACAGTGTTGGGCCTCCAAGAGCAGAGGTTTGTAGAACAGCAGCAAGTTTCCCTTAAGTGGATCACCCAAGGTTTATCGAACTCAGGGAGGAAGAGGTCAAAGATATCCCTCTCATGCAACCCCGCAACCACAAAGCAAGAAGTCTCTTGTGTCCCCAACACACCTAATAGGTGCACTAGTTCGGCGAAGAGATAGTGAAATACGAGTGGTATGAATGAATATGAGCAGTAGTAACGGCGCCGTGAAAATAGCTTGCCGGCATGTAGTTGATGGTGGTAATATGGTAGCGATAGTAACGCAGTAGAAACGAGTAAACAAGCAGCGATAGCAGTATTTAGGAACAAGGCCTAGGGATTAGACTTTCACTAGTGGACACTCTCAACTTTGATCACATAACAGAATAGATAAATGCATACTCTACACTCTTTTGTTGGATGATGAACACTATTGCGTAGGATTACACGAACCCTCAATGCCGGAGTTAACAAGCTCCACAATTCAATGTTCATATTTAAATAACCTTAGAGTGCATGAAAGATCAACACGACTAAACCAAGTACTAACACAAGCATGCACACTCGTCACCTTCACACTATGTAGGAGGAATAGATCAGATCAATACTATCATAGCAATAGTTAACTTCACAATCTACAAGAGATCATGATCATAACATACGCCAAGTACTAACACGGATGCACACACTCGTCACCATTACACCGTGCAGGGAGGAATAAAACTACTTTAATAACATCACTAGAGTAGCATATAGATAAATTGTGATACAAAACACATTGCAATCATAAAGAGATATAAATAAGCACTTCACTACGCCATTCATAACGATGAATAAGTATTCGTGAAATATAGCCTAAGAGACCCACACGATGCACACACTCGTCACCTTTACACACGTGGGACAAGGAGTCTCCGGAGATCACATAAGTAAAATTCACTTGACTAGCACAATGACATCTAGATTACAAGCATCATCATATGAATCTCAATCATGTAAGGCAGCTCATGAGATTATTGTATTGAAGTACATAGGAGAGAGATGAACCACATAGCTACCGGTACAGCCCCGAGCCTCGATGGAGAACTACTCCCTCCTCATGGGAGACAAGCAGCGTTGATGGAGATGGCGGTGGTGTCGATGGAGGAGCCTTCCGGGGCACTTCCCCGCCCGGCGGCGTGCCGAACGGAGACTCCTGTCTCCCAGATCTTGGCTTCGCGATGGCGGCGGCTCTGGAAGGTTTCTCGTACCGTGGCTTTTTTCGTCTCGAGGTTTTAGGTCCAGGGGCTTCTTATAGGCGAAGAGGCGGCGTCAGAGGGTCGAAGAGGCGGCGACACCATAGGGTGGCGCGGGCCACACCCGAGCCGCGCCGGCCTATGGTCCGGTGGGCCCGTGGCCCCCTCCGGTCTTTCCCGGGTGTTCCGGAAGCTTCGTGGAAAAATAGGATGTCGGGTCTTGATTTCGTCCGATTCCGAGAATATTTCCTTACTAGGATTTCGGAACCAAAAACAGCGAGAAAACGAGAACCGGCCCTTCGGCATCTCGTCAATAGGTTAGTTCCGGAAAACGCATAAATATGACATAAAGTATGCATAAATCATGTAGATATCATCAATAATGTGACATGGAACACAAGAAATTATCGATACGTCGGAGACGTATCGGCATCCCCAAGCTTAGTTCTCGCTCGTCCCGAGCAGTAAACGATAACAAAGATAATTTCGGAGTGACATGCCATCATAAACTTGATCATATTGTAAACATATGTAATGAATGCAGCGATCAAAACAATGGTAATGACATGAGTAAACAACTCGAATCATAAAGCAATGACTTTTCATGAATAGCACTTTCAAGACGAAGCATCAATAAGTCTTGCATAAGAGTTAACTCATAAAGCAATAAATTCATAGTAAAGGCATTGAAGCAACACAATGGAAGATTAAGTTTCAGCGGTTGCTTTCAACTTGTAACATGTATATCTCAATGATAGTTTGTCAATGCAAAGCAATATAACAAGTGCAATATGCAAGTATGTAGGAATCAATGCACAGTTAACACAAGTGTTTGCTTCTTGAGGTGGAGAGAAATAGGTGAACTGACTCAACATAAAAGTAAAAGAAAGGTCCTTCAAAGAGGAAAGCATCGATTGCTATATTTGTGCTAGAGCTTTTATTTTGAAAACATGAAACAATTTTGTCAACGGTAGTAATAAAGCATATGTATCATGTAAATTATATCTTACAAGTTGCAAGCCTCATGCATAGTATACTAATAGTGCCCGCACCTTGTCCTAATTAGCTTGGACTACCGGGATCATCGCAATACACATGTTTTAACCAAGTGTCACAAAGGGGTACCTCCATGCCGCCTGTACAAAGGTCTAAGGAGAAAGCTCGCATTTTGGATTTCTCGCTTTTGATTATTCTCAACTTAGACATCCATACCGGGACAACATGGACAACAGATAATGGACTCCTCTTTAATGCATAAGCATGTGGCAATGATTAATGTTCTCATATGAGATTGAGGATATATGTCCAAAACTGAAACTTCCACCATGATTCATGGCTTTAGTTAGCGGCCCAATGTTCTTCTCTAACAATATGCATGCTCCAACCATTAAGGTGGTAGATCTCTCTTACTTCGGACAAGACGGACATGCATAGCAACTCACATGATATTCAACAAAGAGTAGTTGATGGCGTCCCCGAAACATGGTTATCGCACAACAAGCAACTTAATAAGAGATAAAGTGCATAAGTACATATTCAATACCACAATAGTTTTTAAGCTATTTGTCCCATGAGCTATATATTGCAAAGGTGAAGAATGGAAATTTTAAAGGTAGCACTCAAGCAATTTACTTTGGAATGGCGTGAGAAATGCCATGTAGTAGGTAGGTATGGTGGACACAAATGGCATAGTGGTTGGCTCAAGGATTTTGGATGCATGAGAAGTACTCCCTCTCGATACAAGGCTTAGGCTAGCAAGGTTGTTTGAAGCAAACACAAACATAAACTAGTACATCAAAGCTTACATAAAAGACATATTAAAAGCATTATAAGACTATACATTGTCTTCCTTGTTGTTCAAACTCGATACTAGAAATTATCTAGACTTCAGAGAGACCAAATATGCAAACCAAATTTAGCAAGCTCTAGGTGTTTCTTCATTAATAGGTGAAAAGTATATGATGCAAGAGCTTAAACATGAGCACAACAATTGCCAAGTATCAAATTATTCAAGACATTCTACCAATTACTACATGTAGCATTTCCCGTTTCCAACCATATAACAATTAACGAAGCAGTTTCAACCTTCGCCATGAATATTATGAGCTAAGAACACATGTGTTCATATGAACCAGCGGAGCGTGTCTCTCTCCCACACAAGCATGAATTTATTCAAACGTAAACAAAAATAAAAGCAAACAGACGCTCTAAGTAAAGTACATAAGATGTGACCGAATAAAAATATAGTTTCAAGAGAAGGAACCTGATAATTTGTCGATGAAGAAGGGGATGCCCAAGCATCCCCAAGCTTAGACGCTTGATTCTTCTTGATATATGCAGGGGTGAACCACCGGGGCATCCCCAAGATTAGAGCTTTCACTCTCCTTGATCATAGTATATCATCCTCCTCTCTTGACCCTTGAAAACTTCCTCCACACCAAACTCGAAACAACTCATTAGAGGGTTAGTGCACAACAAAAATTAACATGTTCAGAGGTGACACAATCATTCTTAACACTTCTGGACATTGCATAAAGCTACCGGACATTAATGGATCAAAGAAATTCATCCAACATAGCAAAAGAGGCAATGCGAAATAAAAGGCAGAATCTGTCAAAACAGAACAGTCCGTAAAGATGGATTTTATTAGGGCACCAGACTTGCTCAAATTAAAATGCCCAAATTGAATGAAAGTTGTGTACATATCTGAGGATCACCACGTAAATTGTCTTAATTTTATGAGTTACCTACAGAGAATTAGACCCAGATTCGTAACAGCAAAGAAATCTGTTTCTGCGCAGTAATCCAAATCTAGTATCAACCTTACTATCAACGACTTTACTTGGCACAACAAAACACAAAACTAAGATAAGGAGAGTTTGCTACAGTAGTAAACAACTTCCAAGACACAAATATAAAACAAAGTACTGTAGCAAAATAAACACATGGGTTATCTCCCAAGAAGTTCTTTCTTTATAGCCATTAAGATGGGCTCAGCAGTTTTAATGATGCACTCGCAAGAAATAGTATTTGAAGCAAAAGAGAGCATCAAGAGGCAAATTCAAAATACATTTAAGTCTAACATGCTTCCTATGCATAGGAATCTTGTAAATAAACAAGTTCATGAAGAGCAAAGTAACAAGCATACGAAGATAAAACAAGTGTAGCTTCAAAAATTTCAGCACATAGAGAGGCATTTTAGTAACATGAAAATTTCTACAACCATATTTTCCTCTCTCATAATAACTTTCAGTAGCAACATGAGCAAACTCAACAATATAACTATCACATAAAGCATTCTTATCATGAGTCTCATGCATAAAATTATTACTCTCCACATAAGCATAGTCAATTTTATTAGTTGTAGTGGGAGCAAATTCAACAAAGTAGCTATCATTATTATTCTCATCAAGTGTAGGAGGCATGGTATAATCACAACAAAATTTACTCTCCATAGTAGGTGGCACCAAAAGACCACTATCATTATAATCATCATAAATAGGAGGCAAAGTATCATCAAAGAAAATTTTCTCCTCAATGCTTGGGGGACTAAAAAGATCATGAAAACCAGCTTCCCCAAGCTTAGAACTTTCTATATCATTATCAACAATGGTGTTCAAAGCGTTCATACTAATATTACTACCAGCATGCAAATAAGATTCCATAGGTTTTTTAATTTTCGCATCAAACCATCCATGTCTTAAATCAGGAAATAGAATAAGAAGCTCATTGCTGTCCATTATGCCAAACTAGTGTAAACAAGAAACAAAAAGATGCAATTGCAGGATCTAAAGGAAATAGCTTCGAGTACTTACAACGGCGAAAATAGCTTAGTAACCGAGATCCGGAGTGTGAGTACCTTTTACCTTTCCTCCCCGGCAACGGCGCCAGAAAACCGCTTGATGTCTACGGGAGCTTCTATTCTTGTAGACAGTGTTGGGCCTCCAAGAGCGAGAGGTTTGTAGAACAGCGAGCAAGTTTCCCTTAAGTGGATCACCCAAGGTTTATCGAACTCGGGGAGGAAGAGGTCAAAGATATCCCTCTCATGCAACCCCGCAACCACAAAGCAAGAAGTCTCTTGTGTCCCCAACACACCTAATAGGTGCACTAGTTCGGCGAAGAGATAGTGAAATACAGGTGGTATGAATGAATATGAGCAAGAGTAACGTGCGCTAGAAAATAGCTTGCTGGCATGTAGTTGATGGTGGTAATATGGTAGCGATAGTAACGCAAGAAAAACAAGTAAACAAGCAGCGATAGCAGTATTTAGGAACAAGGCCTAGGGATTAGACTTTCACTAGTGGACACTCTCAACTTTGATCACATAACAGAATAGATAAATGCATACTCTACACTCTTTTGTTGGATGATGAACACCATTGCGTAGGATTACACGAACCCTCAATGCCGGAGTTAACAAGCTCCACAATTCAATGTTCATATTTAAATAACCTTAGAGTGCATGAAAGATCAACACGACTAAACCAAGTACTAACACAAGCATGCACACTCGTCACCTTCACACTATGTAGGAGGAATAGATCAGATCAATACTATCATAGCAATAGTTAACTTCACAATCTACAAGAGATCATGATCATAGCATACGCCAAGTACTAACACGGATGCACACACTGTCACCATTACACCGTGCAGGAGGAATAAAACTACTTTAATAACATCACTAGAGTAGCATATAGATAAATTGTGATACAAAACACATTGCAATCATAAAGAGATATAAATAAGCACTTCACTACGCCATTCATAACAGTGAATAAGTATTCTGTGAAATATAGCCTAAGAGACCCACACGGTGCACACACTGTCACCTTTACACACGTGGGACAAGGAGTCTCCAGGAGATCACATAAGTAAAATTCACTTGACTAGCACAATGACATCTAGATTACAAGCATCATCATATGAATCTCAATCATGTAAGGCAGCTCATGAGATTATTGTATTGAAGTACATAGGAGAGAGATGAACCACATAGCTACCGGTACAGCCCCGAGCCTCGATGGAGAACTACTCCCTCCTCATGGGAGACAGCAGCGTTGATGGAGATGGCGGTGGTGTCGATGGAGGAGCCTTCCGGGGCACTTCCCCGCCCCGGCGGCGTGCCGAACGAGACTCCTGTCCCCGGATCTTGGCTTCGCGATGGCGGCGGCTCTGGAAGGTTTCTCGTACCGTGGCTTTTTTCGTCTCGAGGTTTTAGGTCTGGGGGCTTCTTATAGGCGAAGAGGCGGCGTCAGAGGGTCAAAGAGGCGGCGACACCATAGGGTGGCGCGGGCCACACCCAGGCCGCACCGGCCTATGGTCTGGTGGGCCTGTGGCCCCCTCCGGTCCTTCCCGGGTGTTCGGAAGCTTCGTGGAAAAATATGATGCTCGGGTCTTGATTTCGTCCGATTCCGAGAATATTTCCTTACTAGGATTTTTGGAACCAAAAACAGCGAGAAAACAGAACCGGCCCTTCGGCATCTCGTCAATAGGTTAGTTCCGGAAAACGCATAAATATGACATAAAGTATGCATAAAACATGTAGATATCATCAATAATGTGACATGGAACACAAGAAATTATCGATACGTCGGAGACGTATCAGCGCCATCAAGAGTTTTACTAGCATAGTATATGACATTCGTTTCTTATCAACTCTTTGGCCTAACAGAGCACGTACCGCATAATCATTTGCATCACACATAATCTCAAATGGCAAATTTCAATTAGGCGGTTGAATTGTAGGAGCACTTATCAAAGCATTTTTTAAAACATTAAAGGACTCCACATAATCATAATTAAAATATAATGGAACATTATTTTGCAAAAGATTAGAAGAGTCTTTGATATTATTGAAAAATCTTTAATGAATCTTCTATAAAAACCAGCATGTCCAAGGAAACTTCTTATACCTTTAATACCCCGCGGGTATGGTAGCTTCTCTATGGCTTCTATATTTGTACGGTCCACTTCAATGCCTCTTCTCGAAACTTGATGCCCAAGGACTACACCTTTCGTTACCATAAAATGACACTACTCCCAATTTAGGACTAGGTGTTGGTCCTTACACCGCTGCAGAACTTTGTTAAGATTGAGTAAGAAATTATCAAAAGAGGTACCATACATAGAAAAATCGTCCATAAATACTTCCATAATGTTTTCAATATAATCAACAAATATAGTATTCATGCATCTTTGAAAAGTAGCAGGAGCATTGCATAAACCAAATGGCATTCTTCTATACGCAAAAGTACCAAAGGGACGAGTAAAAATAGTCTTTTCTTGATCATCTTTGTGCACATGAATTGGAGAAAAACTAAAATAACCATCTAGATAGCAAAAGTGTGAATTCTTAGATAATCGTCTAGCATTTGATTAATGAATAGCAAAGGATAATGATCTTTACGAGTATCTTTATTTAGTTTTCTAAAATCAATGCACATTCTATAACCACTAACACTATGTTGAGCTACAAGTTCATTTTCATCATTTGGAACCACATTAATTCCAGCTTTCTTAGGTACACATTGAACATGACTTACCCATTTACTATCAGCTATAGGATAAATAATACATGATTCAATGAGTTTAATTACCTATTTCCTTACCACTTCTTTTAATTTTGGATGAAGACGGCGTTGGTAATCAATAACAGGCTTTGCATCTACTTCCAAATTAATCTATGCATGCATAAAGCGGAACTTATACCTTTTAAATCATCAAGTGAATAGCCAATAGGTGGCCTATGAGCATGCATCACCTCAAGTAATTTTGGTTCTTCTTCTCCTGAAAGATTAGCACTAATTAACATGATATATTTCCTTCTCATTAAGGAATGGTGGTAATACTCATAGATTATTAGGTGGGATAGCAATTGCAATTGTGGTCGTTGTTGAGATAATATTTGTTCTAATTATTATCTTTTTTAATTATTAATGGCCCCTCTTGATTAAGTACATATCGTTCCATCGCGTCCGATGAAGCGACTGCCATAGAACCAGGAGTTTCCGCTATATCTTTTTGGAATTATTCTTTTTCTAAATGCTTATCAGTAAACGTTGAAAAGTTAAATTTTAATCTTTCACCAGCACATTTTAATGAATACTTTCTCTTTCGGTAAATTAATTTCAGCACCCACCGTATGTAAGAAAGGTCTACCAAATATAATAGGACATAATGCATCTTGGGAGCAACTAAGTACAATAAAATCAGCGAGGTAATTAATCTTTCCTACTAATATTTCAACATCTCTTACCATATCTAGATGACAAATATACTCTTTATTAGCAAGTTGAATAGTTATACATGTCTCTTCCATGTGTATGAGATCAATGCCAGGCTTGATTTCAACATATAGAGAATATGGTATCACACTTATACTTGCTACAATATCACAAAGACCATGATATCATGAAGTTCCAATAGCACATGATATAATGGGTTTACCAACTTTAGTAGTATTACCTTGAATTACATTAGTGTAATCTTCACATAAATAAATATCACAAGAAGTTTCTGCATTTGGTTCCTTACTGGCCGGAAATTTGATGATTCATATCAATTTGTTCGTATGGTTCATGACTCTCCTAGAACTCTTGTTTGCAACAGTGGTGAGTAAATTTTCCTTCACTCTGCTTGGATATGGAGGAGATTCCACATATTCTTCTATTATGACAAAGGATGCTTGTTTAACCTGCTTTTCAACTTTAGCAATATATGGATAATTCTTAAGAGGTTCAACATAAAATTTAAATCCCTTCTTAGGAAAATTCAAGTGGTTAGCAAAATATTTAATAACTTGTAACAATACATGAGGATCAAGGCCAAACATATTCTTTAATTATTCAAACAATATAGTAGTATAGAAATTCTCTACACATGCATATTCGTATTCAAAGCGAGATTGGTTACCTTTATCAAGATCCCATGCAACAATATTATTAGCAATAGTATACAATAAATCCCTTGCTTCTTGTTGAGTTATATTAGTAAAACTCCCTTCAGATGAATTATCCAGAAAGTCCCTATGATGCTGGGGCAGCCTCACATAGAAATTGATCAATATAAGATTATCAGGAATACCATGACAAGGATTTTTACGGACGAGTTCATTAAGCCTCCCCCAAGCTTGAGAAATATTTTCTTCAACATTAGGCAAACAATTATAAATATGGTATCGATCATCATAAGTTTCTTTAGGATTATAGTATTTAGGATAGAACGCTTTCCTCAAACGTTTCCTATCAAGACGACATTTATTATTCAGAGATCTAAACCATATGGAAGCATCACCAGAAAGAGATATATATAATAATTTCCTCTTCACTTCATCATGATGAATACCAGATAATATGAGTAGAGAGCATAGATCTTCAATAGTATGTATATGTCCCGTAGCAATTTGACTTTTATCCCCTGTAAAAGTTAGTTTCATAGCTGTTTTGGCAATACCAATAGGAAGATGATATGCCACTTTTCACGGGGTTTCTCAATACTCTTTAACGGACTGAACATATTCATATAAAGTTAAGCGCATCTCATCACATCTTGAAGTACCCATGATGAGACAAATAGTTAATAGCAAAAATAGTAAAAGCTTTCTTACCAAACCACTTACCAATAGCGCTATGCTCCCCGGCAACAACACCAGAAAAGTGTCTTGATGGCTCCCAAGTACATGAGATCAATTGTAGTACTTTTCAATAAGAAAGGTTGTTAAACCCACGAGGGGCTGAAGGTATTGGTTAGCAGATTTGACAAGTAAACAATAATAATAATGCACTAGTTTTTGGTGTTTTGGGTGTATAGTTTGCAATAAAGTAAAATACAGAAAGTAAATAGAAATATGTAAATGATCTCAATGAGAGAAAGCCCAATCCTCTATGCAGCAAGAGGACAAGCTCAAGTGTGTGTGTTCTATTATGAGACAAGTGTTCCTGAAGGCGGCATGTGGATTCACTAGCATTGAGAGTTCTGCACAATATGGTAAATATTTTGTCAAGTTTGATTCCCTTAGGGGTAGAGCCTAAATTAGGTGCAACCATAGATATGAGAAAATGCACCCCTTATGATGGGTCCTAGAGGAATTCTTATGTGCAAGTATAGGAATCATTAAGACATAAATGTTCCACCGTAGCAATTAGTTCATTGGTCCCCGACATAAACCCCTATAATACAACTCAAAGTATTGGAAAACGATTTCTATCATTCCGTCCCTTCCAACACTCATTCATTAAATTAAAGTGTATCCCTATGAGCCCATATAGGTGAAATAATATGCAATCGACGTTCGCATAAAACCATCATAGAACAATATAAAATATAAAAAACTTGACCAAATACTCATTGCACATCGTATAGAATCATAGCCAGATCATCTATGCCCTCGGGAACGTGGGGAACTACTCACAAGTGTCATATGGACCAGAGGAATAATGATTACAACACAATCTGAAAGTACAATATCTCCACCAAATAATGACGAAGTGCCAATAAAAAATGCAACTAGCCCTTAAAACAATATCCGGGGTTCAATCAAGCAAAAACTATGATGGGGATGAAGTTGATCTCGTAGATGGTGATGGTGGTGCTGATGGAGATGTTGGTGGAGATGCCTCCCCTACGCCGAGGAGGAGTGGAGATGACGATGGCGTCGATTTACCCTTCACCGGAGACACCGGTGTGACATGATCTACCCTCTCTCGGAGTAGGAGACGACTTTTGCCTCCGCCGCCGCCTCAATAAATCTCGGGAAAAATATGGCTTAGTTTTTTCGAGAAACGGATGCGTTTGTATAAAAGGGGTCCCGAGTCGACGCTCCGAGGCGAAACGAGCATAGGTTGTATGCCCAGGCAGGGGGGCGCGCCACCTGTCCTCTTTTCGCCCTCGTGGTTCCCCTTGCGTGATTCTTTGGCCCACGACCATTCTCTCGGTGAAAAACTGATTAGGTATTTTCCTTCGATTTTAAGGTGTCCAGAAGGTCCTTGAAACAGCAAAATACGAAAAGGAGGTTTTCTGCCTCCCAAAAATTAAATACCAATGAAATAAACTCTGTAGGAAAGTCCCGTAAATCAACTAAAATGCATAAATAATGATAATGATGTATGATAGAAAATATCAATAAAAACTAAACATATATGTAACAATATTGATGATGTAAAATGCATGTATCAGCTACCACACGCGGGCCCTGACCCTCCACTGGTACATCTGTAGTGGTAAGTTTTACTAGTCGCGTGTGGGCCTGGCACGCGCTAGTCAGGTCCGCTGCTAGTGTGATTTTTCCGCAATTTTAAAAAGCTGGGACCATTGCCTAGCTGTCCATGTGATTTTACACAAAACACCCTAAAAACTAAAAGAAAGCAGTTGAGTCCATGTTCTCTCCTTGTGGCGTTGACGAGAGGACATGGCCAGAAGGAGGTCGTTGGAGCAGGCGTCGACGGTGACGGAGCATGACTTCGGAGCATGTTGTCGGCGGAGGCGGAGCAGGGGGCCGAATGTGGGCGGAGGAGCAGGTCACCGGGTGTGGGCGAAGGAGCAGGGCGTCGGAGGTGCTCACCGTCATTGGAGAGGAGGTGGTTGCCGTCGCCGCAGAGGAGTTGGTCGCCGAAGGTGGTCATCATGTTTGGGGAGAAGGAGGAGAAGTGGGAAGAGGAGGAGAGAAGGTGGAAGAGGAGGTGAGAAGAAGGTGGAGAAGTGGAAGAGGAGGAGAGAAGAAGGTGGAGAAGTGGAAGAACATGAGTGGAGAAGGTGGAGAAGATGAAGAGGATGAGGGGATGAGGTGGAAAAGGGGTAGATGAGGAGGGAAAATTTTAAAACTAGAGAGAGAGATTTTTTTTTGGAATTTTTCAGACTTGAATGTTTTTGCGCTGAAATCTAAAACCCGAAAAATCTTTGTTTTCCTTTTCGAATTTTGGGAATCTAAAAAATCGCTAAACGGCCAGAGCTTGTTGAAATCAGATGTAAAATTTTGCGTAGATACATTTTCATATAGAATCTTTTTCATCGGAGATCATATGCAATCAGAAAAGCCGTTTTACCAAAACATAACACCATTTTGCATAGGGAAAATTGGATCCATACCACTGAAAGAACCAATCTTTAGAAAAATACCACTCAAAGTTTATGAGTTAGAAAAATGCCATTGAAAGCTTGGCCCGTTATCTATTTTGTACCATCGCCGTCATCTCCACCTGAACTGGAGCTTTAAACGAATCGATCAACACGTTCACATCATCAAGCCGCAAGGCAGCACTTCGCTGCCCTCTCTTGCAGCTCTCCAGGTTGCACTTCAACGCCTGCTCCAGCGTTGTAGTTTACTGGTCTCTCAAGCAGCATTATGGCATCATATAACATGACTTCAGGACATATTTTCACATTTGCAGATGTAGCTATACAAAAGGGAGATTAGAGCATCTCCAGTGGCGCCCCTAAAGCGTCCCCAAACGGCGACGAATCGAGCGTTTAGAGGACGTGTTTCCTTCGTGTTGCTTTTGGGGGACGTCGCTTCCCAGCCGCGTCCCCCAAACGCCGCCCCCAAAATTTTAAAGTACTTCATTTTTATTTTTATAGATAGAAGAAATCTGTAGGTACGGTGCAGGTAATGCTGTACTAATATTCAAAGTCGTGCAATATAAACAAATTACATATAAAACTTGAAAAAACATAAAAAAAATTGAAAAAAAATTAAACTACTACTTCTCCTTTGATGGCCCCGCCTTGTCGTCCTCACGGCTCGTCACCTCTTTCGAAGAGCAGGTGTCGTTCGACACGTCGGAGGAACATGTGTCCTCGTTGTCGACGGTGCTCGCTGGCTGCGCCTTCGCCTTTGCCTTCGCTTTCGCCTCCGCCTTGGGCAGGCGACCCGTTCTGCACCCCGCGTGAAGGGACTGGCATGGGTTGCCGACGATTGTAGCAGAAATAAGAAACAAAAATCCGGCGGCGAGGTGCCACGTGGCACGACGGAGAGCGTGACATTGCACCAGTTGTTGGGCACCATGGCGGTGCCGGCGGCTAGCTAGGCGACGGCATCTCTGGTTCATCCCTCGTCGGCTGCGCATATCCAATGGGCGTTGGGGTCGACTGCAGGACCAGGCGAAATCCCCACGTGAAGCTGACGACTCTTTGGATCGGGCGACAGCAGTATGGTTGTGAAGCGGGCGTGTATCATGGAGGAGCACTCGGAGCAGCAGTCACTGCCGCCGGGAAGATGCGCCCCTAGGTGTTCTTCCTTTGGCCTAGCCTGGGTGGAGTGTGTGCGTGCAGTCTGGCTAAGTTTTTTTTTTTGAACAGGAAAAGGTCCCGAAGGACCTAGGGCTTCATTTCATATGCGGTGGAGTACATTTTACAAATAGGCCCAAGGGAAAACAAGGAAATTACAACCTGGCCCTTGCAAATAACACTGAGGACCCTAAAATAAAACGCAGAAACGCGATCAGGTCCAACTCCTTCTTCACCGCGGCAGAGCTCGCTGGAGTCAGCCTCTACGCCGCGGGGGACGAGACCACTTGGGGCGCAGAGATGGGAGTTAACTCCAACGAAGCAGTAGATCCTCCGAATCGGCATGAGTGCTTGATGGAGGTTGCTGGAGCCTTGAGGACGGGCAGTCGCCGTCACACGAGGAAGGAGGGGCCGCCTTTCGGCCATGGAGAACGGTGACAGTGGCGCCGTGGTAAACCTCCAATGGAGGGGCTGCCTTCCAGCCAGAAGATACGGCGACAGTGGCGCCGTGTGAAGCCTCCGAGAAGAAGCCAAGCTTCCCTGCTGCAGACGCGGCAGCCGACGACGCTCAGGTGACCAAACCTCTTTTCCCTCACCGCCATGATGAGCAGAGAGGAGGAGGTCACCGGTACTTCTGTAGCTACCAGATCCGCGAGAGACGGCTTTATTTATGGAGATCTGCATCTCCCTCCACCGCCACACCCCTGTCTCCGACCGCCGGAGCTCCATGAGGTCGAGGAGGAAGACAACGCGGCGCCAGATCCAGCCGATGGGATCCGCCACCTTACTCCCGGCATGCGCGCCATACGCCACTAGGGACCAAGACCTAAGCCTACTACTACTGCTATACACTCCGGCGCCATCTCCTCTCCAACTCCAGCCGGCTAGCCCGGCGGAGAGGGAGGAGGAGCGGCCCGGCGAGAAAGAAGAAGGGGTCAGGAACTGTAGCTAGCTGAGAGAGGGAGAGGGGGGAAATGAGCGGTTGTCTTGTCTAACCTCAGTCTGGCTAAGTTGTGTGCGTGCATTGTGTTGAGTTCAGGTTGAGCTGGGTGGGGCAAGTTTGATCAATTCGTGTAGCTAACGTTCATTTCACGGTGGTGGCATAAATCAATAACGGATCAAGCTTTCGATGGTAATTTTCTAACCCATAAACTTTCAGTGGTATTTTTCTAAAGATTGGATCTTTTAATGGTATGGATCTAACTTTCCCTTTTGCATAATACATCAAAATTCATGTTTGTTAATTCCCAAAGTTTTTTTTAAAATTTTCTATCATTTTATTATTATTATTATTTTGAAAATGAAAAGACGACTCGGATGGGGGGGTGCAAATCCTAGGAATTAGTAGTAGGGTGCCCAAAAGGGCACGGTACTACTAAGCTGGTTAGTAGTAGCGTGCCCAAAATGGGGCCCATGACTAGTATTTTGGTTGATTCACGTCTGTTAACGTAATATATTGGAAGCGGGTAGTGACAAGGGATTAACTTGTCAATGCCTATGGATTATAGGCTAGGGTTTAGTTAGAAGTAGAGGGCAAGTAGATCTCGAAGGTTTCAGCCGAAAAGTACTCGACGAATATGAAAACTAGGGTTTGCAGACAATGATTCGATGATCTTCTCGTCCCTCGACCCCCCTTTATATAGGTGGAGCCGAGGGATTCGTGCTATACAAGGATTACAGAGTCCGGGACGGTTTCTAACTCATCCCGCCAGATTTACAAATAACACTTCCTATTACAACTCTATCTTTTCCTTAAATACATCTTGGGCTGTCGAGTCTTCTTATTCTTCGGGTAGTGGGCCTTCAATAAACCCCGGGTACTATATTAGGCAGGCCCATTTGGGATGCCTATGTCGGGTAGGCAAAGTGGCATAAAATTTAGATCGGAGAAGTATATCTAGCGTAGAACCTTTCACGCTTGTTTCTGTAAAAAAACACCCGAGTGAAATAAAATATTTTATGTATAAAAACTTCATAAAGAAAAGGAGAGCTTAGCCCTTTGCTTCATATTATTATTTAGAAAATTAAAATAATACACTACAGGAATGGGCGGAAACACCGACGGCCTAGTCATACGCCGACGGCCAAAAGTCGGGGCCGTCGGTGTATGGGCCGTCCAGGCCAGCCCCTCAACAAGGCCGTCGGCGTAGCATTGCCCTCGGCGTAGGCGACGCTACGCCGACGGTTTCCCTCGGCGCACCGCTGGCCGTCGGCATAGGCCTGGGATACGCCCCACCAACTCTGGACCGTGCCGGCGCTGTCACGGCGTCACAGTTACGCCGAGGGCTGCCCTCGGCATAGCCTCACCCAATTTTTTTTTATTTTTTACTCCAAGTTTTATATTTTTCCTAGAAACTAAGTAACATAAGATGATGTAGTGCGAAGGTTTCACATTTTTTTGATTTTTTTTGAATTAGTTGTGCTTGATTCAAAATGCGGCTAAAATAGCGGACATGAACTTTCTAACCTAGATGCATAATTTTTTTAAACTCTTTGTAGATCTATGATAAAATATATAGTTGTGAACCTAAAAATATTTTTTTCAAAAAATTAAGGGCAAACAATCATGCATCTGTAGTTCAAATTTTGTCCGCTTCCAGCTGAATCGACGACAATTTGTCTTTTTTGGTGCGAGGTGCCTAGAAATATTTTGAGGTGCAAGAAGTTGGTGATTTGTACATACAATATAGTCTAGCATTCTTGAAAATTTAGGTGGTGCAATTTTGGAATGGTTTTTTGGTAGGTGCTTCACAAAAAACCCCGCTTTTCGCGCTCGGTAATTCAAAAATGGATTTCTTATGCAAAGAACACAAAATCCCCCAACAACAACATTGCTTCACATATGAATACACACGCGTGTGCGGAATATGGGCTCAGTTCGAAAAACTATGCCATGGTTTAGGTCATGACCTAGCTCATTTGACCTGAAAGCCATAGAAGTTTGGACATCGTAGGTCATTTCTGAGAAGGGTTTTCCAAAAATTTGCGATACGGCAAGTCTTATATTTTTCCTAGAAACTAAGTAACATAAGATGATGTGGTGAGAAGGTTTCACATTTTTTTGATTTTTTTTGAATTAGTTGTGCTCGATTCAAACTGCAGCCAAAACAGCGGGGATGAACTTTCTAACCTAGATTCATAATTTTTTAAAAATCTTTGTAGATCTATGATAAAATATATAGTTGTGAACCTAAAACTATTTTTTTCAATAAATTAAGGGCAAACAATCATGGACCTGTAGTTCAAATTTTGTCCGCTTCCAGCTGAATCGGCGGCAATTTGTCTTTTTGATGAGAGGTGCCTAGAAATATTTTGAGGTGCAAGAAGTTGGTGATTTGTACATAAAATATAGTCTAACATTCTTGAAAATTTAGGTGGTGCAATTTTGGAATGGTTTTTTGGTAGGTGCTTCACAAAAAACCCCGCTTTTCGCGCTCGGTAATTCAAAAATGGATTTTTTATGCAAAGACCACAAAATCCCCCAACAACAACATTGCTTCACATATGAATACACACGCGTGTGCGGAATATGGGCTCAGTTCGACAAACTATGCCATGGTTTACGTCATGACCTAACTCATTTGACCTGAAAGCCATAGAAGTTTGGACATCGTAGGTCATTTCTGAGAAGGGTTTTCCAAAAATTTGCGATACGGCAAGTTTTATATTTTTCCTAAAAACTAAGTAACATAAGATGATGTGGTGAGAAGGTTTCACATTTTTTTGATTTTTTTTGAATTAGTTGTGCTCGATTCAAACTGCAGCCAAAACAGCGGGGATGAACTTTCTAACCTAGATTCATAATTTTTTAAAATCTTTGTAGATCTATGATAAAATATATAGTTGTGAACCTAAAAATATTTTTTTCAATAAATTAAGGGCAAACAATCATGGACCTGTAGTTCAAATTTTGTCCGCTCCCAGCTGAATCGGCGGCAATTTGTCTTTTTGATGAGAGGTGCCTAGAAATATTTTGAGGTGCAAGAAGTTGGTGATTTGTACATACAATATAGTCTAACATTCTTGAAAATTTAGGTGGTGCAATTTTGGAATGGTTTTTTGGTAGGTGCTTCACAAAAAAACCCGCTTTTCGCGCTCGGTAATTCAAAAATGGATTTTTTATGCAAAGACCACAAAATCCCCCAACAACAACATTGCTTCACATATGAATACACACGCGTGTGCAGAATATGGGCTCAGTTCGACAAACTATGCCATGGTTTAGGTCATGACCTAGCTCATTTGACCTGAAAGCCATAGAAGTTTGGACATCGTAGGTCATTTCTGAGAAGGGTTTTCAAAAAATTTGCGATACGGCAAGTTTTATATTTTTCCTAGAAACTAAGTAACATAAGATGATGTGGTGCGAAGGTTTCACATTTTTTTTGATTTTTTTTGAATTAGTTGTGCTCGATTCAAACTGCAGCCAAAACAGCGGGGATGAACTTTCTAACCTAGATGCATAATTTTTTAAAACTGTTTGTAGATCTATGATAAAATATATAGTTGTGAACCTAAAAATATTTTTTTCAAAAAATTAAGGACAAACAATCATGGACCTGTAGTTCAAATTTTGTCCGCTTCCAGCTGAATCGGCGGCAATTTGTCTTTTTGATGAGAGGTGCCTAGAAATATTTTGAGGTGCAAGAAGTTGGTGATTTGTACATAAAATATAGTCTAGCATTCTTGAAAATTTAGGTGGTGCAATTTTGGAATGGTTTTTTGGTAGGTGCTTCACAAAAAACTCCGCTTTTCGCGCTTGGTAATTAAAAAATGGATTTTTTATGCAAAGACCACAAAATACCCCAACAACAACATTGCTTCCTATATGAATACACACGCGTGTGCACAATATGGGCTCAGTTCGACAAACTATGCCATGGTTTAGGTCATGACCTAGCTCATTTGACCTGAAAGCCATAGAAGTTTGGACACCGTAGGTCATTTATGAGAAAGTTTTTCTAAAATATTTGTGATACCCAAGTTTTATATTTTTACTAGAAACTAATTAACATAAGATGAGACTGTGCGAAGGTTTCATATTTTTTTGATTTTTTTTGAATTAGTTGTGCTCAATTCAAAACGCAACCAATGAGAGGGCAGTATTCAGCTAGCCACGGATTGCCCAGGTATTAGGCGAATTCTGATTGGTTGAGAGGGTTAGTCCATGGATCGATGACATGGCATGAAAAAAAAATGAAAAAAAGCCATGGCCGCACCAGGCCCTTATCTTCTCCACCTCCTCCGTATCTTTCTCATATCTCTCCTCCCTACCTCTCTCCTCCGACGGACCACGCCACAGCTGCACGGCGCAGGACCATGCCACGGCCGCACGGCGCAGGACCACGCCGTCCAGGACCTCGCCGCCTCCTCCTCCGATGGCCGCGCCCTGGTCTTCCCCGCCTTCCTCATCCAGCGGCTCCGCCTTGGACTTCGCCGCCTTCTTCCTCTGATGGTCGCGCCTAGGTCCTCGTCGCCTTCTGCCTCCGACGTTCCGGCCCAAGTCCTCGCCGCCTTCCTCCTCCGACGGCCGCGCCTTCGACCTCGCCGCCTTCTACCTCCACGGCCATGCGCCGCGTCCACACGCGCATGGACAAGACCGGCGCTCAGGAGCAGAACGCGGTGGCGGCGCACCGGCCACCAATAGAACGCGGCGGCGGCGCACCGGCCACAAACAGAACACGGCGGCGGCGCGAGCCCGTTAGGGTTCGACGCGATTTTTTTTATAATTTTATTGGAGATGTACGCCGAGGGCCATGCCCGTCGGTGTAGCGCCGACGTCCGTTAACGGACGACGCACCGGCCATTGCTGCGCCGAGGGCTCAGACGCCGAGAGCCTGGAACGACCGTCGGCATCCAACGTTTACGCCGAGGGCCGACATGTCTCCGCCGAGGGAGACCTTCGCCGAGGGGCTACGCCGACGGCAGCCCTCGGCGTAGGATACACCGACGGCCTTCCATGGCTAGGCCGAGGGCTCTCAACCGTCGGCGCAGCGGCAGATTCCTGTAGTGATATCCATAGTACTGCAAAGCAATATATTAGCATATCATTTACATTTATTTTCGTATATATTAATATTTTATCATAAATAGCTGGTTAAAGATTACAAAAATTGATTTTGACTTATACGGGGAGTAATAAATCTGACAGATGGGAGTAGATCGTCCGAAGCGCATCCAATAAGTCACAGCAAATGATGAACACATGAGGCCGTGTATTTGCGACGACGCGTTTCCTGTTGTTTGCAGTATCACCTTTCTGCTCGCATTTCTTTCTTAGTTTCGGCTAGGATGAACACCTTTCCATTTCTAGGTAGCCGCCGAGAGTATACATCATCTCCACGCCGGTAGACCCAAACCTAGCCGCAAAATGGAACCGGTTCCCCCCCTGCTCCCTCTGGCCGCCGCCGGGGCAGCCGCCGACCCTCGTGAAGCGGCGATTGGTCAGACTCGGACGTTCTTCGTTTTCATCACCGGCGCTGACGCCGGCGACCAAGAAAGGTCAGTATATTAGATATACGTAGTAGCTATCAGCCTATCACTTAGATATTAGATCTCGCTCTAGAATTTTTCCGGTTGCCTCACTGATCTAATCCAGCCAGCCAATTCCAATTCGTTCTCGCGTATATATATACTATCTTCCGGAGTTCCAATCTAAGTATGACTTCGAATGGATCTTTTTGCAGAGTATGCTTCTGTACGGAGGAGCGGGACTGGAGTAACCTCCCCGAGCTCGTCGTATCCAAGGTGGCCGGCATCGCGCTACGCTCGGACGTGACGGACTACATCCGGCTGAGAGCCGTCTGCAAGCCATGGAGAGTTGTCGCCAAAGCTGACCCTAATTTCATGGGGATGGACCCGCGCTGCTTCCCACGAAACTGGGACATAATCAAAGAGGATGTGCGCCGCGGAAAAACCAGGTTCCTACACGCTCTGACCTGCGCCTCCATTTGGCTCCAGATTCCTCCGGAACATGGAGAGGTCATTGCCAGCGCCGAGGGCTGCCTGATCCTCGCCTCAATATCAGGATGGAAAGGGAACAAACAGAAACTGCGCCTGTTCAACCCGGTGACCAGGGCTGTCGCTGACCTGCCCGCTATCCCTACCCTTATCAAGGTTAGATCTGCTGGATTTATCTACAACGGCGAGGCTGATGCCGATCCAACCGTGGTGCTCTGCGTGGTTGCTCCCGAGAAATTGATCATGTACTACAAGTCGGGCTACCCTGATTGGTTTATCGTCAACGACGATGAGCACGGCGAGCTGGAGCCGTACTCCGGGGGCGGTCTCTCCGTGCGCGGCAGGTTCTACGTTCCGACACCCATAGGGAACGTGCGCAAGCTGGAGCTTCGGCCGCGGCCTCACCTTCGGCCGCGGCCTCACCTGGTGTACGTGGCCAGGCAGGATGCTCGCCACAGGTGCGATAGCTACTTCGGCGTGAGGTCCATGCTGGAACAAGACGCTGACGACGGCGACGGCGGGATGCTGCTACTGCGTTACATCGCTGATGACGACATCGAGGTGTTCACGGTGGACTTCACGGATGACAATGGGAGCCTTATCCTGGTGGAGGACCAAGAGCACTACGACAGGTGCTTTACCCCATTGTTAATGCTCGGCATCGGAAGTACATCCGGTGACAATTTACCAGCTCTCATAAGGAAGATGGGCAAGTTGTGTCTCACATAGGCCCAGATCTATTATATATTTTCCTTTTGTTTGAAAACAGCCGTGGTGTTCCTTTAGTTTCTTATTGAAAAAAATTGCCATCAGTTTTTTATTCCTACATATTCGTGTAAAACATTCAGCTTATCATGTCTGGAATATTCAGTTGAGTTTCTATTATATTTCTCAAACGGTGTGATCTAGCACGGAGATTACAGTTAAATAGTACATTGTTTTAAGTATCTTTACAACTGTCTGGAGCTGGTCGTTCTAAGTTTTATGCATCTGTGGAATGTTAGATTTGCAGGATATACAATGCATATACATTAGTATTTCCTAAGAATTCATTTGCTTTAAAAAATCCTTTGCAATTTCGGAATTTTTAATGGAATCCTCTTCAGAACTACTTCTAATTTTCCATATGATAAATCAAACATAATTTCTCTTATCTAGTATTTTCCGATTACAGGAAAATATGTCCTGCTAATTTTCCTATTCTTTCATTTTCGAATTCCACGAGTCAGAGTCCCAGAAGTATACATGCAATCCTTTGTACTCTATGTGCTACTACAAAGCTAGCACGATTCTCCAGAAAGATACACAATTGAAGTGAACACTATTCCTATAGATGTTTCCCCAAAATTTAAATTGATATTAATTGTAGTGCGCTCTTTGTAAACTACTTATGTATAAAGGTTTGTAGTATTTAGAATTTTTACCAAGATAGATTGTTTGATTTGAAATATTATAGTCCAAGCATGGGATTTTGAGAACTCATTTGCACAAAGTTTTCTGTAATTCTTTATTTTTTCTGGAACTGGGGGCAAAAGATTTGCCACCATTCATTAAGTAAGTAGAAGTGCCTTGACAAGACAAAGGTGCGAGCCAAAAGAAAGTTCTAAGGGATTATCGATCCAAAGTTTTGCCTCGGATTTAATGATCTCAAGAAGGATGGTCGGGGGAGCGAACTTCTTGTTGAAAACTCTAGCATTCTGCTCCTTCCAAATAGTAAAAATATATGTTTCCCCAGAATTTAAATTTGATATTAGTTAAAGTGCGCTTTTTTGTAAACTACTTCTGTATAAAGGTTTGTAGTCTTTAGAATTTTAACCAAGACAGACAGACTAGCTCCAACTTATCTATCTATATCTTTTATAAAGCAAAACCTCGCTGTATGGTCTTTCAACAAAATTGTAGCCGTCTGATTTTCATATCCAATCATACATTTCAATGTCTCTATCCTGATGATGCCCAGGTAATACATAGTAAGGTTGCCTCACCCCACAAACTACCTCAGCATTTTTGTTCATGCAAGTCTGCAACATCATGTCACTTCGCCTTTCACTACCGACCGTTATTACATTTACTGGTGCCCTAGAGGAGGCAACAACTATCCTTAGGAAAAGAAAGCCATGCATCTTCTTCCAAACAAGTAATCGCCTTGGCTTCTTTCCTTCCCGGTTTGTCTTCTCCTCTCGCGGTTTAATTCTGGCATTGATAATTTTAGCACCACCACTTCCTCTCCGGTTACTCCTCACATTTCCCAGTTGGTAGCTCGATCATCATATTCCTCCTCTTCACCTCTGCTTCGGTGCTTCCTCTCCCCGTTCTCTGTCCACCTACTTCTATGATGTCTCCTGATAGATGGCATGGCCAACCATGAGTTTTGGCGTGGAGTTGGCGTTCTATCTCTAAGAATTTTGTTTTCTGTTTTCTCACTAATTTGATCTTCGCCAACATCCTCTTAGAATTCGAAATTTGTTTTAAGTTTTCTCAGTGATCTGATCGGCAGGGCTTGGCTAAATCTTTGCCAATTAATCGAGGCTCTTCTATTTTTGGAAAGTAAGGATGCAGTTCATCTCCAGAAGACCTCACATTGTGGCCTTGGTAAGTGTGAAGCCTGTGAAACAAACATGATACTCTGTATGTACCTTTTCATGTAGTTGTGTAGATATACTCTGACAGAGGCTCATTTTTTCCACAGTTGTCCATATCCGAAGAACTACTGGTATCCAAATATCCAAGTCACGGCAATCCCATCACAAGTTGATCAGCTCAGGTATCCAGGTATTGTACTACTGATTATATATAGAGGTCCCCTTTACAATTTTCTTTGAAGATTTTTTGGTTAGTTTTAGTATTAGGATTTTCCGAGTAAATTATCTTTTACAAACTAGTATATGAATTATGATATTAGCAGATGCATCATCATATTATGTAATGACCAGATAGTTAAGGCACTTGCTCCTACCAAATAAGAAAAAAATGCATCAAATATCTATTTTTGCCTTAATACCAAATGAAAATTATTTGTAAGATAGCGCATTGCAACGCCGACAACCATTTTGCGTTTATTAAATTTAGCATAACCACTATGTGACTAATTGAATTTGCATATCACTACAACTACATTTCATGCATCTTATACCCTTCCATTCACAATATACAATTCTTAATGAGGTCCCCACTACAACGCATGTGCATCCTTCTAGTTATACATATTTCTATGTCTTTTCCATAGTCATTCTATAGGAGTCAAGATGACGCTGGAGAGCGATATTTGTTTTAATCTATTCTTGTGATTTTTGGGATGATACGATTCAAAAAGCCACCACAGTGATCAATCACTCCAGTTCTATAAAGCATGAAATCCTTTAAAGTTTAATACATCAAACTTTGGCAAGTTCGAGTACCAATTCCTAGATTTTTTTGAAACAAAGGTAAAAGTTTTTAAAATGTAATAATTAAGAAGATGTCTGCCCAATTAGGGAAAAACCGGGTGCGATTACAACGAAACCATATGCTCCCGAAGGAGGCACACCAACCAATTCTCCCGACCTTCTATAACTGCAAACTCTTGACACATTGATATGCACTGGAAAACACATATCTCAAAACTTAAAGAAGAGAACCATCCATCAACCAGTTACGGACGGCTTTCACGGGGCACCACTCTCCTTTCTATTGCTCTTGAGATAATCCTTCACCTTCTTTATTTGCCCATCGTAGCCTTCTACGAAAGGAGGCTAGCAATATCCTTGCTAGATCCAAGGCAAGCCACCTCCAAGCTGACAAGCAAGTTGCAAAGCTCTTTTGAAAACAATGTCTTAGATTTAGGTGCCAAAGCAGCCGTCTCATTAACTTTGTCACCACGGTCAACAAAATCAAGTGGCTAGCCGAAATCCACGGGGTATGTCATGGGATGCCACCCTAGAGGCCCCAAGCAAGACCACATGTAGATGCACTATTGATAGAGGAGGAGAGGGCGATGGATCCCACACAACTCTTGAAGCTCACGTATGATCTACAACATTGGAACCATGATTACATCGATGTCCTCGCACTCAGACACAACTGGTATAGCGGACTGCTGCGACAAGCAAGGCCTGGTACGAGGAGAGTAACAACCAAACGGATGAACGTTGGTGTTCACATGGGTACGTGAGCACGCCCTTTCTATTCGACACGTGTCTCACGCTGTTTGTTCTGCCGTTAGCCTGTGACGAGGAGGAAACGACAAGCCAAAGGCTGGTTTCGCTCTGGTAGGGAGGCACTGGACGCGTGCGTCACGGGCAGTGCCCTCATCCTGCAAAGCTGCTAGTACAATATCTGTTCAATGGGGAACCGAGGGCAGCCATGGCGAGATTTGGCGATCTCGAATCCGACCATGGGACGCCCGATTCGTGCCGCTCCAGCGTGCATCCCAACCGTGGTGGCCTCATCCGGTTTGTTTGGATACAGCCGGCGCAACAACCCACTCGTGCGAGGCGACGGCGGTGGCAGCGGTGATGGGGGACGCCGCGGTCGGCGAGGCCACGGTGGCGAGGGTGGTGCTCGCGGACGGCGAGCTGCAGCGGTTCCCCGGGGGCAACCGTGCGTCGCACGCGCTCAAGGCTGCGGCCGCCACCGCAACCGCCACCGGCTGCGCCGGAGGTGCGTGCTTTCTGTGCAGCGCCGACGGGCTCGAACTCGGCGGCGCGGTGGCGGCAGTGGCGACCGACGAGGACCTGCAGCCCGGGCAGCTCTACTTCGTGCTCCCCGCGTCGATGCGGCGCCGGCTGCTGCAGGCAGAGAAGATGGCCGCGCTCGCCATCCGCGCCAGCGCCGCGCTGATGGGGTACCACGATGGCCCGCTCGTGTTCCCCGACTCAGCCGCTGTCGGAGAGGAGGTCGGGGAAGCACGGCGTGATGGCGAGCGACGGGGCGGTGGCGCCAAGAGGTAGGAGGTCAGGATAGGCGGCGAGGGCGTGGCGGCCGCGCAGTGATTCCATGAAACTTCAACTGATAGACGGAAATACAGTACTAGTAGTGGAAGATAAGTGCCGCTCAGTTTAGTGGGGCCTGCCCATGTGCGTGCGAGGAAAGGCCACATGCCCACGACGCAGCGGTCAAAAAAGGTACTAACGCTGTTTGGTTCACGTGAGTGAGAAATTGAATATCAGCGTTGATCCAACGGCAGCTAGGGCGTGCGCACGTACCCATCTGAACACCAAATCCACTCTCAACGACCAAATATGTAGTCTTCCCCAACCACACACGAATCCTATTCCTCCAATTAGTCCAATGGCAATTATTTGGCCTGACAGCCCAGGGCTTTAATCCAAACACAACCTTAATCTCAACCTTCACCACCGCCAGGCACTAACGTAATCGGAGGCTGCTGAAGACATGGCCAAGAGCAAAAAGCTGGGGCGACCTCCTGACAGCAGCAACACAACATGATGCTGCTGCATGAGGTGGGACATGATTAAGGAGTAATTAATATATTACCCTCTTGATCCCTCAAAAAAAAATGCATCTTGTCCTTTGGCTCGTAAGCAGATCAATTAGTTATCTATAACCATTTGATCTAATATATACTACATACTAAAATGAGTAGTATGATTCACCGTAAAATTCCCCCAATTAATTACTTGAAAGGTCAGAGCATCAACACATCCTATATAACTAAGAAGTTCATCCCGACTAAAGCTTTTGCTCTCAACATGCAAGGTGTCCACCTCATCAAGTATCTTTGACCAATCTTATGCTGCCACATCATCACGATCCCACTAACTTATTTATCTCATGAACAAATATGCCACATCAGCCTCTTAGTGTTTTTCATCTAATAATGGGCACCTCTTCCGGTTCATTGCTCCACTCTTCGGTTTCTTCAAGAATTGTGGAAGACTCTCATTTACATCCATCTTGATCAAGGGAGACGGCCGGGCGTTGGAAGACTCTCATTTTCATCCACCATATTAAGAGAGACGGCTGGGCGAAGGATCACTTGATTTTCCAATCCCCCGTTCTATGTATTGTGCATTGGCAAATGATTCGGTTCTCATTGATCATTCAATCCAGGGATGCTGCAGCCCCCCTTCGTAGCTACTTCCTCAGTTCCTCTCCTCTGTCTCTCACATTGGGAGTTTCCCCATGTCTAGATCTCTCTCTAAAAAATTTCTTTTGCAGGCACTGCACACAGAATCGGATGATCAGTGTGATCGTCCTGCAATTGGCTTCTCAACGGTAGTCCCAGGTTTCATATTTATCCTTATAGTTTTTGGTTGCTTATTTTTCCCGACAAATGCTAATATGTGGCTCCTGCATGTTTGCCTTTAACTTTGCTGCTGCTTTGTTGAGATGCCTGGCTGCAATTTTTATTTTCAGTACAAAAGTTGTTTTTCGATTCCATCTATTGCTGATATAGAGGAATCCTCTTATTGACTTCAGTGCATTTTATTTTTGCTTTTTCTTCTACAGATGTCCAACCGAACAAACGCTTAATTCGCCTGGAAGCGATCCACATCCGTTCTATGGATGCACATAGTGAGATGGTGGCAACTCAAGAACCAATAGGGAGTTGAAGAGAGAATGTGGTGGAATCTGAGGGGTAGGATCCCATGACCTGTGTGGTGATCTCCACAAGAACGTCTAATAGATCAATCAGGTGAGACGATGTCCATTGCTGCCTTTGTATTGCTTGATTTTTTTTTTTTGCATACGTCCATCCTCTTCTACACATGATTTTTGTGTGTGATCAATCAGTCATGAATAAAAGCAGTACTAGATGGTAAAGATTATGAGATACAACCTTTTTTTTATTGACTTTTCATTGCTCGACGGATGTTAACATATTGTTTGCCGAGATGACAGGCCTGCTTATTTTCTAAGGACATCTACAATAAATATCATACAATAACTAAACATATTGTAGGAGTTGCTCTAATCATAGTTGTGCTTTCCTTTTGCAGATTAGCAGGGAATGAGCCAGGCCTTCTTATTTTCTAAACAACAGCTATAGTAAATATCATACTGATCGATATACCCTAGCAGTGTCTATAACTCTATATTAATAAACAATCATGCATGTTGTTTCCCTTTTGCAGATTAACGAGGACTGTGATATGCTGTAGAATCAAGGCCACTACAAGGAAATCAATGGTTTCGATTATCTGCCCATACCATTTTATCTACAAATTAATTTGTTTGGTCCGTGCATGCATGAAATTTCTGACAAAATATACACTCTAATAGTTTTGAACACCTTAATCCGTAGTCTGTACATGATCACAAACCACGTGTATACTTCACTTCACAATGAAATGATAAACTAATCTCTATTTACGGCGACGAGAAACTTCCTTAACCTGATTTGTGATATATATGACTCATACTTGTTTCAAGTTTTATTACAGTTAAACATTTTGCTACTATTTCTGCCACAATGCGCGGAGAATCATCTAGTATCCTCAACAGTAGAACCCAAGGTTACTAGAAATGGTCAGTTGAGTTCAACGATAGCTAATATATAGCTTACCTACTTTCTGGTATCATCCACACTCATTTTCTGGTGTATACATACTTGTGAGCGAGTAGAGGAGCCTAGTCCCTCATCAATTTCTCATCTTAATATTGTTAGCATTTCAAGTTTTGTGTATTCAAAATATTTTGCTAGATATGTAGGATATAAAATGCAATAACATTAGTATTTCGTAAGAATTCATTTACAAAAAAAATCTTTGCAATTTCAGAAGATTACATCGAACCCTTTCTAGAACACGACTTCTATATTTTCCATGCGATAAACCAAACATGATTTCTCTTATCTAGGATTGTAAGATAACACGAAAATATATCATGCTAATTTTCCTATTCTTTCATTTTCGATTCCACGAGTTAGAGTCTCGGAATTATACATGCACTCATTTGTACTCTCCAGAAAGACCGATAATTAAAGTCCAACACTATTCCTATAAATGTTTCTCTAATATTTAAATTTGATGTTTATTAACCTACAAGCTTTAGTCAACGTTCAGATATATTCAGATTCAAAGGTACCGGACGATACCTGAGTACCATCCCAATCACCGTAAAAGAGCTCTAGTTCTGTAATGGTTTGTAGTCTTCAGAATTTTTACCAAGACAATTTGTTTGATTTGAAATATTATAGTCCATGCATGGGATTTTTTAGAACTCGTTTGCACTAAGTTTTCTGTAAACCTTTATTTACTCCCAACTTATTGGAAATATATTTCTCTCTCTTGCCCGTAGTCATTCTATAGGAGCGAAGATGACATGGTAGTTCGATGTTTTTATCTTTTGTTGTGATTTTTCTGGGATGATATGACTCAAAGAGGCCACCACTTTGATCAATCCCTTTTTACTCACTCCAGTTGTATAAAGCATGAAATCTTGTAAAATTTGATGATGTCAAACTTAAGTTTCGAGTACTAAGACCCATAAATTTAATAATGTGCATGCACCATGACCCGGACTTTTGGCTCTCGGGTGCAGGCGCACCCTATATACTCCAAAAAATGTAGTTATTTCAAATAAAGTCAAAAAATTTTGAATCCTTTTGAGAATCAAAGATAATCAAGTATTGTACTCGTATAAATTTGTTTGGCCAAGAAATATTTCACATTGACTTCAGGCAAGAAATAAACAAATCTATGACAAATATAGCGTGAATAGTACTTTAATATAGGACCTCCAAGTCTGTTTTTTTCACCCAGGAAACAAGAGAAGTTATTCCATGGTGAATCTTTCGTATACGAGTACAATACATGATCATCTTTGATTCCCAAAAAGATTTGAATTTTTTTGACCTTTTTCTGAATTACTAATTTTTTTAAAAATATAGGGTGCGCTTGCTCCCAGGTTCACCCATGCAATTTCCGCATGCACCACACAGAAATTAATTTGGAGGGTCACAACATCAACTGTAGGACCCAATGTTTTACTAGAAACGGGCAGTGGGAGTACGACGATAGCTAATATATAGCTTTACTTGGGGCATTCAAAGATGTCAACCATACTTTTTTTGAAACAGTGATGTCAACCATACTCATATCTGGTGTATACATACTTTTTTCGATAAAGGGAATATATTAATATCAAGAAGATACCAATTACACCCAGCCTCTGCAACAACGCACCACCCTAATGGCACTACGGATGCACACAACCAAAAAAGGAAAAGAAAACTAAGAAACAAAAGCCCCGCTACAGTATCTCGGGCCTAACAACAGCAGTACATCCACCGCCAAGACAACACCTGAATTACAGACTCTCCAAAAAACGGCGCCTCCAAGAAGGGAACAGTGCGCAAACACCATCGTCGCCCGATCAAAGATCTTAGGTTTTCACCCTGAAGATAGTCCCCGCTCTCAAAACAATGCCTCCACCAAGGCCATTGCCAGGAACAACCAGTTAAGGCCAGACCTTGGGTTTTCACCCTGAAAGGTAGGACTCTGCGCTTCACCTGTGTTGTCGCCCCCACTTTCATACCGCTGCTGTGAAGCCCGGAACACCAAGCCAGTCTCTCAACAGCGCGGAGACTTGAACCTCCCTTAGCTAGTCCTCCCCTCCGGCCTTCATGAAATTCTCTTCTTCCGACTTTCATCATGGATCCATAGTCACTTGATGTCAACACAGAAAAAGAGCTTCGCGCCGCTCCCTCCAGAACCAATCGGTCGGAATAAAAGCATGGGTGCGCACGACCGAATACCTCCGACCCAGCAAACTCCAGGCAAAGCACTGTTACATTCGCCGGCGGAGCCTTCCGGAACTCAACCCTCCGGCCAGATCACGAGTTTAGGCCTCCGGTAGGTCCTCCTCTTCACGCAAGAGAGGCCCTAGGACCGCCGCCTTTATACAGGTCGGACCCCCATGTCGGTGACCATCCCAGGCTGGCCAATCCAGGCCTCCACCGGCGACACCATCGCCGGCTTCCACGCTCCTCCATCTCGCCGCCGGAACGCGGTGATAGATCAAAAGATCCACCACCACCAACCGCAGGCCGACCCTCTCCGGCGCAGAAGAGAGCCACCTCCTCCGTCGAACCCAAGGCTGCTGCCCCGGGAGCCCTCGTGACGCGGAAGAAGCCCGAGATCGCCTCCATGACCGACTAGAGGTGGGGGGGGGGAGGGCATGGCGCAGACCGAGGGCCTGGCCGCCGCCCACCACCAGCCCCTGCCGGTGTGCTGCGGATGGAAGCCTACGGGGGGGGGAGGGGGGACCGCAGCGCAAGAGCCGCCGCCGCCCCATCACCATCCGCGCGGGCCGCCACCGCGAGCGTCGAGGAAAGGAGAGCCCGTCCGCCATCCCCCACGCCGGCGAGGAAAGGCCCCCGCCGCCGCCACGCCCCGTGGGTCTTTGCCCCGGCGGTGCTACCGGCGGCGGCGGTTAGGGTTGGGGAGGGGTCGGGAGAGGAGGGGTTGGAGAGGGGTTGGGGCGGCGCTACTGTTTGGCTGAATAGCGCGACATACTTGTCAGATAGTAGCTAGAGAGTGCCTAGGCCTTCATTAGTTTCCCATCTTGATTGTGTTAACATTTGATGTCCAGTGACAGGGGGTTTACACTTGTGTGGAGGACAAGGAAGGACCTCGACAGCTCTGCTTTCTCCCATTGTTAATGTTCGGCAGCAAGTCCAGTGACAAGTACCCAGCTCTCACAAAGAAGATGGGATCATGCGTCTCACATGCGCCGAGATCTATTTTCTATTTTCCTTTACTTTTAAAACAGCCATTGGCATACAGTAGTATTCTTTTATGTTTGCTATTAAATAATTTTGCCTGCAGTTAATCTATATATTCCTGTAAAACATGCAGCTTATGATCATATCTGGAATATTCAGCTGAGTCGACTATTATATCTCTCAAAACGGTGTGATCTAGCAGAGAGATTATGCTTAAGAGCATTGTTTTATGTCTCTTTAAAGGTTGAGGCTGATCAATCCATTTTTTTGCATATGTAGCTCGTAAGAGTTCTTTTGCAAGATATCCTTCGCAATTTCGTACCAAAGATCACACCATTTTGCGTTATGTTGTGAAATGACTGTTAATGAGCGGGTTGAGCCGGTGCGTTCGCTAGATGGTTCCAATTCTCACCGTGGATCCTTCTGGTTTCAACGTACACAATTTGTTCTTGGCGGTGTCAATGCTTCTGCCTGTAAAACATGGTTTATCTTCCTCCATTGCGTGCGACGGTGTGCATCTTATATGGTTTGGGTTTGTATAGTGTCACATCTTAGGTTTTCCTGCTAACCTTGTCAGCGGCTTAGTGTGCTTCACGCGCACGGTGATCTATGATGTGATGTGGGTAGTGTCGGTTTCAAAGGTTGCAGTGGTTGTATGTGCACGGTTATCGCACAACCCGTACCCATTGCATCTTTCTTTTGTGGCTTTATGATCCACTGCAGGGAGAGCCATGTGAGGCGCTCCGGCTTATCTGTGCACCTGTATTGCATGCATTGCTGGCTATAGTGTCGGTTTTACCACCAACTTGTCGCTCGATGTTGAATGCAGACGTGGTAGGAAAACTTGTTTCTTTCGAGACTCGGCTATGCTTATCTGTATATTTTGAACATCTTCGCTATGTGTGCAACAGTTAGGTGGCTCGTGCTTGATTGCACAGAGGCTAAGAACTCGGTAGGTCATGGTGGTTTTGCTGCATGTGTGCTCTAAGGGTCATGCGAGTCATTGTGCAGTAGCCAACAAACCGTGCAACCAGCCTTGGTTCTTTTCTGTAGGCCTAGCTGGGAGGTTCTTGTGTTAGTAATCCATGCGGTATACATAACGCGTGCCATCGTAGATTTTTCTTGTTGGCTTCTCAGCGGTTTAGTTGCGGTTGGCAGGAAAGGTGCACATGTCCATCTTTAGACCATCTTGTCCCATCTTTTTTCAAAATAGGGAAGCCCCAGCCCCTGCATCAATCAACTCATACGGATTTTATTTATATTTTATTTAACAATGATTTGCCAAAATTATACATCACAAAATCCAAATCCACCACTAAAAAACTAGAATTCCGACAATGGCGAACTAACATGCCGCCATGGCCTCATGCCCTAAAATACAAAAGACAATGCCCCACCAGCTAATTACCGGGGGCATCACCGAGCCACCCTATGGCGAAAGCAGGAGCATACATCAGGTCTAGCAGACCCTTGCCGAGCGCCTCATCTCATTGTTTTAGAAGCCATCACCACCATCAACCATTGGTCCATCTTCAGGGCAGAGATCCGCTTAGCCCTTTCGACGCATGTCGCCGACTCCACCATGGCGCCCGACAAAGCTTCGACTCCGCGCGAGACGATTATATATACTTCACCTGTAACCAAGGCCCCGCTGTGCCACGCCACCGAGACTCGCCAACGCCGCCGAGGTAGATGCAAACCACTCCGCCTAAGAGCGCCTCCATCCAGAATCAACTCAAAAAATGATACCCTCATGAGGGAGAATGACACCACACGTCACCATCGCCCAACGGGGCGGCTCGCTCGTGCGGAGCAGCGCATGGGGAACGTCTCAGCGGTGGAGGTTGGTACCCTGGGTAGGGGCCCTGAAATTGTTGGTGATTTTCCTCCTGCCTTAAGGGGTTGGTTGTCTCCCTCGGCCTTGTTGTCAGCGCCTTCGCTATTTGTGGAGGCCATGTCGGTGCGGGAATTCATGGGACGGATCTGTCTCGCGCAAAGTATAGTCTCCTAGAGAAACCCTAGATCCTCGTATCAGGCGGTGGTGGCGCTCTCAGCGTCATAACCTCCATGTAGGCACCATCTAGGGGCCTCTTTGTTACGATCAGTTCTCGTCTCCTTGTCCGGGTAGCTCCAGCTCCTCCTACCGTCGGCGCCGCCTAGCTCACTCTTCACACTACGCATCCCTGTTTGCCTTAGCTGCCCCACCATCCCCCAGTCCCCATGAGCTCTGGTGAAGCCAGGCCTCTGCTGAGTACGAAATATATCCTCCGGTTGGCGTCCTTCTAGTCGCAAGCCGCTTCAAGCAGTGAAGGAAGATGAGAGTCGTCACGCCTTTCAGGACTAACCGGAGCGAGGGGCAACGGTGGACTAGCCCTAAATATAGGGGATGCGTACATGGTGTATCCACCCTCCATCGGTCTCCTACATCACCTGCTCAGATCCCTTAGCGTCTTAATCAGAAGTGGATTAGCTAGTCCCTACTTGTCTGGAATTATGTTTCGATTGTAGTTTCTGTTTTGGATTTTTTTCTTCCACCAATTTCTTGATTCTGCTCACACAAATTGTTGTGGTCAAGCAGGGATTCAAAATTTTCCATGTTTCTAATCCAGCAGCTATGGTTCCTTTTTTAGTTCAAGGATTTGCCTATTCTTTCTTAATTGTTTGACTCAAGTAAGGGAAAAAAAAGAGAACCGCAAATAACAGAAAATGCGAACCAAAATAAAAAAAATTGTGGCATGAGATGGAAATAATTAGAAAAATGAGAACGGGAAAAGGCTGAAAAAATGATCACCATGGAAGTTGATCGCTTCCGGTAAGACAGATGGGCCATGACCAAATTTTCTATACCATGACAAAAAAGGGTATGTAAACCCACACCTTCTCTCAACCCATCCATTCTCCTCCACGTGAAGAGAGAGAGAGAGCTCCGAGAAACCCCATCTCCGGCGGCGTTTTCTGACGGCTCCCCTCCCCCGGTGACGCAAGGTCGTTGGAGGGATGGGGAGTCGCCGGATCTCGTCTCCGGCTGTGTATAGCTGTAGGTTTTAGGCCTTCTAGCTGTAGGGTTTGCATGCTAGTCTCGGTTGCTTCCTCCTCGGTGACGGTAGGGGTCAATAAGTTTGCCCAAATCTCTACTGTGTGTGGTGTTCTGCTATGTGGTCGGTGAAAGATCTGGGTGCCAAATTTTGTAGTCGAGGCCGAAGCGGCGTGACGTCCTCATCGCGGGATTATGTTCTCCGGCTCCGCCGTCGTGGTGGTGCGTGCTTCGGCGCAGCTGTGCAGATTGGGAGCCTGTACATGAGCTGGTTCGGACTGATGTTGCCGGTGGTGGACCAGAGGACAATGAGATCTGCTTTGGTTGGCATGGTTTGAGGCCGGAGGATTTGGTTCCACTCCTCGACAACGTCGATGGAGCGATCTGGCTCCAGAGCTCGATGGATGGCTTGGGGCGAGGCCCCAACCGATGAGCCCCGGCAGTGAAGGTGTCTCTCCAGCGACCCACTTTAGAGTTTCTCAATGTTCTCTATAGCGACGAAGCCACGTCGAGCTCGGGTGTGTTGGTTTCTGCCCTTCTTCTCTCATCGTCGAAGATGGTCAGAGTTTGTCTGTTGTGATGCAGGACCTCCAGGGACTTCAATGTACTTTTTAGGGGGAGGGGGGTTCTTCTTTGCGTTTGTCTGGGTTCACTAGTCTGTTCTGGTCCCTTCTGCGCACGTGTCCTCTAATCTAGCCGTATGATATGTGGCGGCGGTGATTCGATGGTGTTGGATGATGCGCGGTCTCTGGCTCCGGTCTCTATATTTGTTTGGTGACGACGAGGACGATGGGCTTGATTGTGGTCTGGAAGTATGGTGTGAGGTTATTCTTGCGAAATTCTGGGATCATATTGTATTTTCCTTTATTTTTGGATTTGTTTGTAATCGGTTTCGCCGATGAATTCCATCAGTTATTATCTCAAAATGATATAAAATGGTACGCGTATCCTTTTTTCATAAAAACAGTGAGGGGTATGTGATGTAAAAGATGAGGGGTTCAATGAATTGAAACAATAAGGGGTATCCTTTTTTCGATACCCTTTCTACAGAACTATCTGTCGTCGTTCAAGGATGCCAATGTAACCCTAGGCAGCTCCAAAGGAAAAGGCCTTCTGTACCCGAGCCAGAGTTTGGTGAGTTCTCATGTTGATGTTTCTAAATGGCTACCTCCGCCGGCAGGTGTTGTTTCGGTATGCGTCGATGCGGGCTGGGATGCTGTGTCCAAGAGAGCAGGTTCTGGAGCGGTCATCCGCGATGACCAAGGATCTATCATACGGTCAAGTTGGAAGTTTCATCCTTATTGTGAAAGTGCCGAGGAGGCTGAAGCTAAGGCGTGTTTGGAAGGGCTGCATCAACTCCCTCATACAAATCGCCTTCCAGGAGACAGACTGCCAAAGAGTTGTTCAGACCGTCACCTCGGAGAACTTTGATCGCTCACCATCATGGAGTATTTATTTAGAGATTAAGGATCTGCTGCGGACAAACCCGATGCTAGAGATTAGGAAGATCAGTAGAAGTAGTAACCATGTTGCGCATGGTCTTGCTAAGTTAGGCAAATCTGGTGATGTTGGTATCTTATGTGGTGCAATCCCGATCTGCGTATCGGCGGCTATTGCACAGAACTGTATTTTGTAACCATACTCTGTGCCGATTGCGGGCAAGTTTTCAGACGCACTCTTTTCCTTCCAGGGTACCGAAGGGGACTGGAAGGTTTTTAATGAGGCGGGCTTGCTTTGCTTAATAAAGTGTGGTTTACATTCAAAAAAAAAATGAATTGAAACGGACATAGCCGAGGGTGATTTTTGAAACGTTAGAAAAAGCCCGATACGTCTATAGGTAGGTGGAGAGTCTGTATTTCAGGTGTTGTCACACTAGCGGTTGTATTGTTGTTGCTAGGTCTAGAAGGTTGTAGCGAAAATTTTATTTCTTAGTTTTCTTTACTCTTTTTTGGCTGTGTGCATCCGTACTGTCACTAGGGTGGGGTGTTATGGCAGAGGCTGGGTGTAATTGGTATCTTTTATATTAATATATTCCCTTTATCAAAAAAAGTAGGTGGAATTGATGGTTTGCAGGTTCAAGGATCCCTCCTTCTACACAAGCAGTTCGGTGTTAACTTCGGCGGCAGCTTCACTACAGTGTTTGATAGTCTAGGATATTGGGAGAAGAGTGTAGAACGATAGAGAGGGCGAGAGATTGATGAAATATGTTGGATGTATTATTGAGCCTCATGGGTATATATAGGCGTACATGGATCATCTTGAAGTGCAAGACAAGACACGAGATCTATCTCTATCCTAGATTACCTAAACCGTGCGTATACTCTAACAATCCCCCGCAGTGGTAGCGGGAGCGTTGTGAACAACATGAACGACGTGGATGGTCAGACTGGAGATAAACCGAAGTGGACCCCAAAAGGCTGACACTCCCCGCAGTCGTGGCGGGAGCGTCATGGACGGTGTCATGTCGCGGATGCTTGGACTGTAGAAGAAGCCGATGTGCTCATCCAAGGTGATAGCCCTTTGTGCCGATGTCGAGGTAGCCGAGAGCGTGGGTGTTGCAACCTTGGTCGGGGTAGCCGCGCGAGGGGATCTCGTGATCGATGTCGTCATCGGGTGCCGGTGTCGAGGTAGCTGCACATGAAGCAGCAAGCGCATAGTGCGCGAGGAGAGTGACAGAGACGCGTCAAGGCAGTCGTCGAAGAGGGTGTCGATGCCAAAGTCGATGCAGTCGGAGCCGTCGAGGACGAGGTGCTGCCCTAGTTTTGCCACAACCAGGTGCACGTCAGGGACGAAGTCATACTCCGGTTTTGCCAGAACCGAGTACGCAAAGACGAAGTCGGCGACGTAGTCGAGGCAGTCGTAGAAGAGTCGACGTCGGGGAAAACGTTGTCGAAGCCGATGAGGAAGAGGCGCCGATCCGAGCTTGCCAGGCCCAGGGACGAGTTGGGGACGAAGGCACGTACCGGTGTTGCCAATACCGGCCATGCGAGGGCAGGGACCATCATGGACCATGCGCCAGCCGCCAGGGGGACCGGCAGAGGAGGCCTCTAGAGCGGTGGCGAGACGCAGAGCGGCAAAGAGGGAGAGGTGCCGATGTAGTCCGCGGTTGTTGGAGTAGACTAAGTAGTCGGGGATGAGACGATGACGTTGGCGACTGTAACATCCCAAGTTTCAACAATAATAAATCAAGAGAGAGATATTTCAATTACTCAAAATTCACAACAAACAAAAACTTTTCTCATGCATATAGTGTTACATATAGTTTTATGCATAGTGTGCTTTTCTATTGTGCAATTGCCATGATGAGTGTTTATTGTTGATCAAGTGTGCTTAAACCCTAACACAAGATCACTCAACCCTAAATTGAGAAGAAGAAAAGAATTAGAAAATAATTCAATTCTCACTCACATACAACTTTGGCCAATTATGCAAAGCTCCAATCAAGGCCACCATTGCTTGCTCCCTTGGTTGTAAAACACTTTGATATCTATTACAAACCCAAATGCATCAAAGATACCAGAATCAAATCAAAGAAATTTGCAAAACCAACATACATATGATAATGGTCAAGTGACCACTTTTTAATATCTTCACCACTTTGCACCCCTGGTTTTATCTTTTCTTAAACCAAACTTGGTCAACACTTGCCACCTCATCCAAGACCTTGTCAAAGTTAACAACTTTGCTGTTGACCACCCATGCTGACTTTGACCAGGTTGACCAGAACAGAGTTGACAAGATGGGACTTTGAAACAAAGTGAAGATGACCACATTTTTGAAACTTTGCAAATCAACTCCAAAATGGATACTGATGGCGTGTAAGGCACACGTCCGTTGGGAACCCCAAGAGGAAGGTGTGATGCGCACAGTAGCAAGTTTCCCTTAGTAAGAAACCAAGGTTATCGAACCAGTAGGAGTCAAGGAGCACGTGAAGGTTGTTGGTGGCGGAGTGTAGTGCGGCGCAACACCAGGGATTCCGGCGCCAACGTGGAACCTGCACAACACAATCAAAGTACTTTGCCCCAACGTAACGGTGCGGTTGTCAATCTCACCGACTTCGTTGTAGACAAAGGATTAGATGTATAGTGTGGATGATGATGATTGTTTGCGAAGAGCGAGTAAAGAACAATTGCGATAGATTGTATTTCAGATGTAAAGAATTGGACCGGGGTCCACAGTTCACTAGTGGTGTCTCTCCCATAAGATAAACGGATGTTGGGTGAACAAATTACAGATTGGGCAATTGACAAATAAAGAAGGCATAACAATGCACATACATATATCATGATGAGTACAATGAGATTTAATCGGGGCATTACGACAAAGTACATAGACCGCTATCCAAAGATGCATCTATGCCTAAAAAGTCCACTTTTAGGTTATCATCCGAACCCCTCCGAGTATTAAGTTGCAAACAACGGACAATTGCATTAAGTATGGTGCGTAATGTAATCAACACAAATATCCTTAGACAAAGCATCGATGTTTTATCCCTAGTGGCAACAGCACATCCACAACCTTAGAACTTTCTCATCACTCTGTCCAAGATTTAATGGAGGCATGAACCCAATATCGAGCATAAATACTCCCTCTTGGAGTTACAAGTATCAACTTGGCCAGAGCCTCTACTAGCAACGGAGAGCATGCAAGAACATCAACAACATATATGATAGATTGATAATCAACTTGACATAGTATTCAATATTCATCGGATCCCAATAAACACAACATGTAGGATTACAAATAGATGCTCTTGATCATGATAGGCAGCTCACAAGATCTAACATGATAGCACAATGAGGAGAAGACAACCATCTAGCTACTGCTATGGACCGATAGTCCAGGGGTGGACTACTGACACATCGATCTGGAGGCGATCATGGCGATGAAGAGACCTCCGGGAGATGATTCCCCTCTCCGGCAGGGTGCCGGAGGCGATCTCCTGAATCCCCCGAGATGGGATTGGCGGCGGCGGCGTCTCTGGAAGGTGTTCCGTATCGTGGCTCTCGGTACTGGGGTATTGGCGACGAAGGCTTTAAGTAGGCGGAAGGGCAGGTCAGGAGGCATCACGGGGGCCCCACACGCTAGGGCCGCGCGGGCCCCCTCTAGGCCGCGCCGCCCTAGTGTGGCGGCGCCCCGTGGCCCCACTTCGTATCTCCTCCGGTCTTCGGAAGCTTCGTGGAAAAATAAGCCCACGGGCGTTGATTTCGTCCAATTCCGAGAATATTTCCTTACTAGGATTTACTGAAACCAAAAACAACGAGAAAACGAAGCAATCGGCTCTTTGGCATCTCGTCAATAGGTTAGTGCCGGAAAATGCATAATAATGACATATAATGTGTATAAAACATGTGAGTATCATCATAAAAGTAGCATGGAACATAAGAAATTATAGATACGTTTGGGACGTATCAAGCAGCTCCAAGCTTAGTTCCTCCTCGCCCTCGAGTAGGTAAACGATTACAAAGATAATTTCTGAAGTGACATGCTATCATAATCTTGATCATACTATTGTAAAGCATATGAGATGAATGCAGCGATTCGAAACAATGGCAAAGATAATGAGTAAACAAATGAATCATATAGGAAAGACTTTTCATGAATAGTACTTTCAAGACAAGCATCAATAAGACTTGCATAAGAGTTACTCATAAAGCAATAAATTCAAAGTAAAGGCATTGAAGCAACACAAAGGAAGATATAAGTTTCAGCGGTTGCTTTCAACTTCAACATATATATCTCATGGATAGTTGTCAACACAAAGTAATATAACAAGTGCAATAAGTAAACATGTAAGAATCAATGCACACAGTTGATACAAGTGTTTGCTTCTAAGATAGAAAGAATAGGTAAACTGACTCAACAATAAAGTAGAAGAATGGCCCTTCGCAGAGGGAAGCATAGATTACTATATTTATGCTAGAGCTTTTCATTTAGAACACAAGAAACAATTTTGTCAACGGTAGTAACAAAGCATATGTGTTATGTATAAGATATCCTATAAGTTGCAAGCCTCATGCATAGTATACCAATAGTGCTCGCACCTTGTCCTAATTAGCTTGGATTAACATGGATTATCATTGCATAGCATATGTTTCAACCAAGTGTCACAAAGGGGTACCTCTATGCCGCTTGTACAAAGGTCTAAGGAGAAAGCTCGCATTGGATTTCTCGCTTTTGGTTATTCTCAACTTAGAGATCCATACCAGGACAACATAGACAACGTGATAATGGACTCCTCTTTAATGCATAAGCATTCAACAACAGTTAAAATTCTCATAAGAGATTGAGGATTAATTGTCCAAACTGAAACTTCCACCATGGATCATGGCTTTAGTTAGCGGCCCAATGTTGTTCTGTAACAATATGCATACTCAAACCATTTATCATGAAAATCTCCCTTACTTCAGACAAGACGAACATGCATAGCAACTCACATGATATTCAACAAAGGTAAAAGCGTTGATGGCGTCCCCAGAAACATGGTTACCGCTCAACAGGCAACTTATTAAGAAATAAGACACATAAGTACATATTCTTCACCACAATAGTTTTTAAGCTATTTTTCCCATGAGCTATATATTGCAAAGGAAAAGGATAGAATTTTAAAGGTAGCACTCAAGTAATATACTTTGGAATGGCAGAGAAATACCATGTGGTAGGTAGGTATGGTGGACACAAATGGCATGGTTATTGGCTCAAGGATTTGGATGCACGAGAAGAATTCCTCTCAATACAAGGCTAGGCTAGCAAGGTTGTTTGAAGCAAACTCAAGTATAAAAGGTGCAGCAAAGCTCACATATGAATATATTGTAAGTATTATAAGACTTTACATTGTCTCCTTGTTGTTCAAACACCTTAACCAGAAAATATCTAGACTCTAGAGATCAATCATGCAAAACAAATTTTAACAAGCTCTATGTAGTTCTTCATTAATGGGTACAAGGTACATGATGCAAGATCTTAAACATGATCTATATGAGCACAACAATTGCCAAGTATCACATTATTCAAGACATTATACCATTTACCACATGCGGCATTTTCCGTTTCCAACCATATAATAATGAATGAAGTAGTTCAAATTTCGCAATGAACATTAAAGATAAAGCTAAGAACATATGTGTTCATACGAAACAGCAGAGCGTCTCTCTCTCCCAAACAAAGAATGCTAGGATCCGATTTTATTCAAACAAAAACAAAAATAAAAACAAACAGACGCTCCAAGTAAAGCACATAAGATGTGACAGAATAAAAATATAGTTTCACTAGAGGTGACCTGATAAGTTATCGATGAAGAAGGGATGCCTTGGGCATCCCCAAGCTTAGATGCTTGAGTCTTCTTAAAATATGTAGGGATGAACTGCCGGGGCATCCCCAAGCTTAGACTTTTCACTCTTCTTGATCATATTGTATCATCCTCCTCTCTTGACCCTTGAAAACTTCCTCCACACGAAACTCGAAACAAACTCATTAGAGGGTCAGTGCATAATTCATATATTCAGAGGTGACATAATCATTCTTAACACTTCTGGACATTGCACAAAGCTACTGAAAGTTAATGGAACAAAGAAATCCATCAAACATAGCAAAACAGGCAATGCGAAATAAAATGCAGAATCTGTCAAAACAGAACGGTCCAGTAAAGACGAATTTTTAGAGGCACCAGACTTGCTCAGATGAAAATGCCCAAATTGAATGAAAGTTGCGTACATATCTGAGGATCACGCACGTAAATTGGCAGATTTTTATAAATTTTCTACAGCAGGGGCGGCTCAATTTTGTGACAGCAAGAAATCTGTTCCTGCAGCAGTAATCCAAATCTAGTATTGACTTTACTATCAAAGACTTTACTTGGCACAACAATGCAATAAAATAAATATAAGGAGAGGTTGCTACAGTAGTAACAACTTCCAAGACTCAAATATAAAACAAAGTGCAGAAGTAAAATAATGGGTTGTCTCCCATAAGCGCTTTTCTTTAACGCCTTTCAGCTAGGCGCAGAAAGTGTGAATCAAGTATTATCAAGAGACAAAGCATTGACATCAATAGGTATCTTAGATGCTCCATCATCCGTATTGGTGCTAAGGGCTTTGTCAATTTTAGGCCTATAATAGTTTTTTGGCTTAGGCACTTTAGAGACATACATGAACTTTTGCTCCTTACCCACATAGGCTTTCTCCTTAAACTTAAGAGAAGAAAAAGTTGAACCCAAGGTTCCCATAGCTTCTTCAAGTTCTCCAATCCTATGGGTTCGATTATCATGAGTAGCACAAGTTTCTAAAAGGGCAATTCTCTCGTTAATTTCACTTAGAGTTTTATCAAGTTTATCAGTGTTATCAAGTAATATCCCCAATTTAGTCTCAACACTTGGAAGATTTTTCTCTATGGCTTCCAACTTTTTCATGACATCTTCAAGAGAGATTTCAATTTTAGCTTCATTAATAGGTGGTATTCCAACTAGACTCTCGATGATGCAACTAGCTTCTAAAGCAGGAGTGCCTAGGAAATTACCTCCCGCAAGAGTATCAAGAACATACCTATTCCAGCTAGAGATACCAACATAAAAATTCCTAAGTAGTATAATAGTGGAGTGTTTCTTAATGCACCTATGATGAGAATCACTAATTCTATACCAACCATCTTTAAAACTTTCTCCCCCTTGTTGCTTAAACGAACGAACTTCAACTTCCGGGTTACTCATTTTTAGTAGAAGTAAATAAAGCAAACTAAATAAAGTAAATGCAAGTAACTAATTTTTTTGTGTTTTTAATATGGAGAACAGGACAGTAAATAAAGTAAAACTAGCAACTAATTTTTTTGTGTTTTTGATATAGAGAGCAAACAAAGGAGTAAATAAAATAAAGTAAAGCAAGACAAAAACAAAGTAAAGAGATTGGATGTGGGAGAATCCCCTTGCAGCGTGTCTTGATCTCCCCGGCAACGGCGCCAGAAATTTGCTTGATGGCGTGTAAGGCACACGTCCGTTGGGAACCCCAAGAGGAAGGTGTGATGCGCACATAGCAAGTTTCCCTCAGTAAGAAACCAAGGTTATCGAACCAGTAGGAGTCAAGGAGCACGTGAAGGTTGTTGGTGGCGGAGTGTAGTGCGGCGCAACACCAGGGATTCTGGCGCCAACGTGGAACCTGCACAACACAATCAAAGTACTTTGCCCCGACGTAACAGTGAGGTTGTCAATCTCACCGGCTTGCTGTAAAAAAAGGATTAGATGTATAGTGTGGATGATGATGATTGTTTGCGAAGAGCAGTAAAGAACAATTGCAGTAGATTGTATTTCAGATGTAAATAATTGGACCGGGGTCCACAGTTCACTAGTGGTGTCTCTCCCATAAGATAAACAGATGTTGGGTGAACAAATTACAGTTGGGCAATTGACAAATAAAGAAGGCATAACAATGCACATACATATATCATGATGAGTACTGTGAGATTTAATCAGCGCATTACGACAATGTACATAGACCACTATCCAACATGCATCTATGCCTAAAAAGTCCGCTTTCAGGTTATTATCCGAACCCCCTCCAGTATTAAGTTGCAAACAACAGACAATTGCATTAAGTATGGTGCGTAATGTAATCAACACAAATATCCTTAGACAAAACATCGATGTTTTATCCCTAGTGGCAACAGCACATCCACAACCTTAGAACTTTACGTCACTCGTCCCGGATTTAATGGAGGCATGAACCCACTATCGAGCATAAATACTCCCTCTTGGAGTTACAAGTATCAACTTGGCCGAGCCTCTACTAGCAACGGAGAGCATGCAAGAACATAAATAACATATATGATAGATTGATAATCAACTTGACATAGTATTCAATATTCATCGGATCCTAACAAACACAACATGTAGGATTACAAATAGATGATCTTGATCATGATAGGCAGCTCACAAGATCTAACATGATAGCACAATGAGGAGAAGACAACCATCTAGCTACTGCTATGGACCCATAGTCCAGGCGTGGACTACTCACACATCGGTCCGGAGGCGATCATGGCGATTAAGAGACCTCCGGGAGATGATTCCCCTCTCCGGCAGGGTGCCGGAGGCGATCTCCTGAATCCCCCGAGATGGGATTGGCGGCGGCGGCGTCTCTGGAAGGTGTTCCGTATCGTGGCTCTCGGTGCTGGGGTATTCGCGACGAAGGCTTTAAGTAGGCGGAAGGGCAGGTCGGGAGGCGTCACGGGGCCCCACACGCTAGGGCCGCGCGGGCCCCTCTAGGCTGCACCGCCCTAGTGTGGCGGCGCCCGTGGCCCCACTTCGTATCTCCTCCGGTCTTCCGGAAGCTTCGTGGAAAAATAAGCCCACGGGCGTTGATTTCGTCCAATTCCGAGAATATTTCCTTACTAGGATTTCTGAAACCAAAAACAGCGAGAAAACGAGCAAGCGGCTCTTCGGCATCTCGTCAATAGGTTAGTGCCGGAAAATGCATAATAATGACATATAATGTGTATAAAACATGTGAGTATCATCATAAAAGTAGCATGGAACATAAGAAATTATAGATACGTTTGGGACGTATCAGATACCACCACCATCATTCTATCACTTTATTTATATGTTTGAGATTCACCAAAAAGATTTCCAAAATTTGACCAAAATGTTCATGCGGCCATTTCGTCGAGCACTTGGCAAGCAGTTTTCCAGATTGAGGTTACACCTCATTATCCAGCAGATTTTAGACTAAACTCCTTTTGATTCTGGTTGATCATTACTCCCCTACCTCTCCTACACCAAGCCAGGTACTTGCCATGGTCGATTAAAGTGAGGAGATGACAGAACTTTGGCCATGCCGTGACCATGCACACACACACGCACCAATCCTCTCTGGCCCTCCTCTCTCGTGATGATCATGTCCAGTACACGCCCATGCACTTGCTGATCATAACGGTGCACGGCCCGAGCTCGCGCAGACACGGCATTGGCCAGGCGACGCGCGCCCAGCACCATGCCAGGGCATGCCAGGCATGCGGTGAGCGCGCTCTGGGACGCGCCAAAGCATCATGCGTCCGATCGCCCTCGTCCTCCCCTGCAAAGGCTACGCCTGCGTCGAGCACCACCACCCTCACCTCTACCGCCTAGACACGCTCTCTAGCCTGCGACCGCCTTGTCGCCGTCGTCCTCGTCGGAAAAGTGCCGCGGGTACCGCAGCACTCGATACACGCTTCTGAGCGATTCCCTCGTCCTCTCGCAGCGGCAGCAGCATGTGCAGCATCGCCATGCCGTCGCCACTCGATCGCCGTCCTTCTCTTGCCCCTTCGAGCGCCGGAGAAGTGTTGACTGCCAAAACCCACCGGCGGGCAGCGGCCTTGTCAACACTGTAGAGCCGGGGGGAGCCTAGAGCTGCGGCTGGCTGAGACCCCTCCGAGCGACGGCCCGCAATGCTCTTCTGGTCACACGCGGCGTTGCGAAGTGCAAGGGCGTGCCACCTGACCTATACCTGGTCAGGAAGGTGATGAGATTGCCTCGCTTAGTTTCTCGCAGGGCATACATGTAAACGTTAAATACGAGCCTCGATCGGCTCTCGAGGTTATCCCGTGAATCGGCTCAAAGAGCCGATCCACCCATGATCCGTACGGGGTGTACGAATACTTGGTGGTCCTGCTTGATCAAGATGAAGCTAATGAGATCTACGACGATTTAGGGTTTTCACCACATAATCGGATCATCCTACTCCAGGTTGGGCCGGATGGCCACGCACGGTGCTCGTAAGCCGATCCTAAACAAGGCCGAGAAAACCAACATTGAAGTTGATCCTAGGAACATCCCGTTTAGGACTTGCGAACGCCACCCTACGTGCCACAGGATCCTCCCCCTTTGTAAGGCCAAACTATTGCAGATATTAAACTAATCCTTGTAGAACAAGGAGCAATCGTAACGGATCAGATCTACTAAATAATGATCAAGCGGGGTGCCGCCCCACACCCGAGATAGGCGTGAGGACGGCTAGATATGCAAGGGTTGCACTACGTAAGCATGCTTAAACGAAGAACAATGCTAACCCTAACACATCTAATGATAACTACGTTGCTCGCCATCAAAAGCGCTTCAAGTACGAGCAACGCATGAACAACGTGGGGCTTGTGCTGCCTAGATCGCAAGATGCGATCTAGGCAGCATGTCGCTTACCTGATAGAAACCCTCGAGACGAAGGAGTTGGCGATGCGCCGAGATTGGTTTGTTTTTGGGGTTGAACGTGAGTTGTTGTTTATTCCATAAACCCTAGGTACATATTTATAGTCCAGGGGACTTTCTAATGCGGACGTGCACCAAACCGTGCACGAATAAGATTCTAACTCTAAACTAAGATACGATCTCATATGTTACAGATACACGGGCAATTAAGCGCAACTTGGTAAAAAGGCCGATCCACATACTTCTTCTATATATATTTCTTCACACCCATCTCCGATCGCGGCCCACCTCTGACTTGGCCAAATTCTGGTGATAACACATGCCCCCCTGGTTTTGGAAATGATATTTCCAAAATCATTATGTTTTCCTTTCGTCGGGTCATGTCATGGCAGAGCAGAACCATTGCTTCGCACAATTTGACCGTTGTCTTTGAGTACTGCCTCCTCGAAAACTGCTGTGGCATTGAATTTTTTCACCGTGGCCCCCTTTTATTTAACCGCTCTGAGCAGTTCGCCATTTCACCATCCTGCTCTGTTCTGGCCATCGGCACCAAAAAACCCCCAAACTCCCACAGCCATGTCTTCCTCTTCTTCTTCCTCCTCGTCGGTCTTCCACGACTCCTCCTCCGAGCTTTCCTACGGGTCCTCCTCCTCCCGCGAGACGCCACCGGACATCCGCGCCCCAGAAGCATGGGACCTGGAAGACCATGCCTCCTCTGTCCGGTCCGAAGACGACCGGTCCCGACCAGCGGGGACGAAAGTCTTCGGTTCCTCGCCGTCGGGAACCGGAGTCGGAGAGCGAGGACGACTCGGTTCCCCTGGGACGGCTGCCCCACCTCTGAAGAAGAGGAAGAGGAAGACGATGACGACGACGACGACTCCCTCGAGGGTTACCCGCCAGCGAAGCGCCTCCGCATGTGGTGGGACGACGACAGCAGTGACGATGAAGATGAAGACGAAGCTCCCGTAGAGGGTTACGGGAGCAGCGACGAGGAGCCCATCGGCAGTAGTGCCGATGAGAGTTCTGAGGACGACGACGAAGGAAGCGACGGCCCGTAGATTAAGATCTACTAGTATAGGCCTAGCAATAGTAGATTGGTCAATAGACCCTTCTTTTGTTCTCCCTTCCCGAGCAATCGGCTCTTTCTTTGTAAGGAATCCCCTTATCAATGAAGAAAATCCCTCAACTAATTTCGCTCCCTTGTCGATTATCGAATGAAGTTGTCGTACAGGGAGCCGATGGCGAAATATCGGCTCATCTTGCTGTTGTATAAACTTATTTCGCTAAAGTCGATATCAGCGTATCGGCTCTGTTCTCTGAAGTCGATGCCCGTGCATCGGCTGAACTTGCATACTGTTAATCTCCATACGTTTTCTCAAGTCGATGCCTGTGCATCGGCTCTGATGTATATATGTTTTTTTTTTTACTGGCCGATTCTGAAATCGGCCCCCACATCTTACTGTCCATCATCCCACATGCTTGGGAAATATTTCTTGAGGTGTTGACCATTAACAGCCACGGGAACTTTTCGCCGCTCAATTCCTCCGAAGCATGTACGCATTACCCTTCAAGGCCTGGACCACTTTGTACGGGCCGTGCCAATTAGGAGACCATTTGCCATATGCCTTATCCCTGGTTCCCAATGGCAACACAGCTTCCCACACAAGATCACCAACTTGGAACTCCTTTGGCCTAACCTTTTTGTTGTAAGCGCGAGCCACCCTGGCTTTATTCTCCTTAATCTTCTCCAACGACCAAAGCCTGAGTTCCGTTGCGTCCTCAATAGTGTCGCTCATCAAAGCTGCATATTCTTCGAACTGTCGGATCATTCTGAAACGTGACGCGTCTTGATCCAGCACGTAATTTCCCAAGGCAATACGGCCTCCCGTCCATAGACAAGCTGGTACGGCGAGGTCTTTATAGCTCCATGGCACGACATGCGGTAGGCCCATAACGCTTCTGATAGCTTCTCGTGCCAATCCCGAGGGTTCTCGTCAATTTTCCTCTTGATCAGCCTTGATCAGGCTTTGATTGGACGCCTCGGCCTCGTCCGTTAGCTTGAGCATAGTATGGGGATGATCTGATCGGTTTAATCCCTACGTCATCACAGTAACTTCTGAATTCTTTAGAAGTGAAGACCGAACCTCCATCGGTCGTGATAGTCCTGGGAATTCCAAACCTATGAATGACGTGTTCTTTCACAAACTTGATCACGTCCTCCGATGTTACTTTTTTCATAGGGACGGCCTCCACCCACTTGGTGAAGTAATCTGTGATAACCAAAATCCATTCATGTTTTTTACACTGATGCCGGATGGATTTTGCCGATCATATCCATGCCCCACCCCGAAACGGCCAAGGCTTGATGATGGGGTTCATCGCCGATGCTCGGCACCATCTGAATTTTTCCAAACATCCGACATGCTTGGCACCTCCTGTAATAATTGAAGCAATCTTCAAGCATAGTGGGCCAATAAAACCCCGATCGCCTGATCAACCACTTCATCTTATGAGCCGATCGATGTGTTCCACGAGCGCCTTCATGCACCTCATGTAAGAGCCGATTTGACTCGATCGGTCCTAGGCACTTGAGTAACAATCCTTCTAATGTCCTGTAGAACATTTCGTCTCCTATAAGGACGTACTTCATGGCTCCGTATCTCACCCGTTTAGGTGCCCCCGAGCCGAATCTTTCAAATAATCGAAGATCTCGGCTCTCCAATCATTCTCGTTCCAGGAATTGTATCTGAACTCTCGCTCGTCGGCTATATCTATGTAGCTCGACGCCATTTGTGCGAGATTGTTGGCATCGGTATTCCGGGACCTCGGGATCCAATTGAAGTTAATGTACCGGAACTGTGTCAACAACTCACGGCATTCCACCCAATATGGGAACAGCGATTCACTTTCGCAACTATACTCCTCCGTGAGCTGGTTAATTACCAACTTTGAGTCCCCGAAGAGCTCTACAGCTTCAGCTCCAGCTTCCAATAATAATTCCATTCCTTTACGTATTGCCTCATATTCTGCTACGTTATTGGTGCAAGGGGTAGATAATCTGATGGAGAAGGAGTATTCTGCCCCCCGAGGCGATACGAGTAGAATGCCGATGCCGCATCCACCGTCACAAACCGATCCATCGAAGAACATAGCCCATGCACGAATGGATAGTGCTGCTATATTGGTGCTGATCCGTTCAGCGATGAGATCGGCTAACGCTTGGCCCTTAACTGCCTTCGCAGGCTGGTACCGGAGATCAAATTCTGACAGCGCAAGCATCCATTTACCGAGTCGGCCTTTCAAAACAGGGGCCGACAACATGTGTTTGACGACGTCTGATTTACAAATGACGATGATCTCCGCCGTCAGAAGGATGTGATGGAGCTTGGTGCAGGTGAAGAATAAACAAAGGCGAGTTTCTCGACCTCGGGGTATCTTGTCTCCGCGTCCAAGCATCCTCCCGCTGAGGTAGAAAACGACTCTCTCAACGCCGTCGTAGAGTTGCACCACTACCGAAGCGATGGACGTATCAGCCCACCGACGGTAGATGTAGAATGGCCTCGTCTTGGCCGGGGCGGAACTAGCACGAGCGGCGTTGTCGATATCGCTAACTTCGTCAAACGCCTCGTTGCTGTCCTGCCCCCGGTGAAACTCGTCGTCGGACTTGGTCTTCACCAGCGCCATGAACGGCTCGATTCGTCCTGACAGATTAGAGATGAACCGCCGGACGAAATTGATCTTGCCGATGAGGCGTTGAAGCTCCTTTTTCGTGGTCGGCGGCTGCATGGTACGCACCGCCTCCTGACTTTTCAGGCCGATCTCAATTCCTCGTTCATGAACCAGAAAACCCAGGAATTGACCAGCCGTCACGCCAAAGGCACACTTCTTCGGGTTCATCCTCAGCCCGAATTTCCGAGTCCGTTCTAGGACGCGCCGTAGATCGTCCAAGTGCCCCTCCATGGATACCGATTTGACCACCACATCGTCGATATAGATCTCCACCAACTTGCCGATCAGATCATGAAATATATAGTTCATGGCTCGCTGGTACGTTGCACCAGCATTTTTCAACCCGAAGGTCATGACCACATATTCGAACAAGCCTCACGCCCCGGTACTGCTGAATGCGGTCTTGTGTATGTCTTCCGGAGCCATGAAAATCTGATTATAACCGAGCGTTACCATCCATGAAGCTCAACACCTTGTGGCCAGCCGCGGCGTTTATCAATGTTTCCGCCACGGGCATCGGGTATTCGTCCTTTGGGGTAGCCCTGTTAAGATCTCTGAAATCGATGGCCACACGCCATCGGCCGTCTTTCTTCTCCACCGGAACTATACTGGAGATCCACTCAGCATACCCGCATGGCCTCGATGAATCCGGCGGCCAACATTTTCTCAATCTCCTTCTTGACTTCTTCCAGAATCTCGGCCCTCATCTGACGTGCTCGTTGCTGGAACGGCCGAAATCCTTTCTTCAGGGGAAGTCGATGCTCAATGATGCTCCTGTCCAAACCAGGCATCTCTGTATAATCCCATGCAAAGCAATCCGGGTATTCCTTCAACAGGGCTATCATCTGTCCCCTGAGCTGCGGATCTAACTTCTTGCTGATAAAGGTAGGTCGAGGCTTATCCCCGAGACCGATGTCAACTTCCTCTAGCTCATCGCCTGATGTGAACCCGTACCCCGCCTTCCCGTCACCCGTAAGGTCGACTCCGCATACTGGGAGAGCGGGCGATACGGATACAGCGGGCCGATTACTAGCGTCGGCTTCTACCTTGATCATCACCAGGATGTTTTGGCGGTGTCGGGGCCGATCACATGGAGCGGCTTCTTCCTTGTCTTTGCCATAAGAGGAGTTGCCTTCGCCCTTATCTTCATCAAGGGGTGCCCCAGTTCTATCATGTTGATGTTGAATGAATGTCCTGGTTGGCACCTCCAGGGGTGAGTACCGTTAACCCTGTCAACGGCACGCGCAGGTGAATTACGCATTCCTAGTCTCGCCGATGTGCGCGACAACGGCAAGCGGGGCTGGGGTGACACTTTCCCTTGGTAGGTCCTGAGAGCTGACTCCAACAAAGAGTGCGGATTCTTCATGACCTGCCTGACCATCCGAACGGCGACATGCTCCAAAGTATTCACCAGGCTCTCGTGAATGGAGGCGCAACGAGTGAGCCACCATGCCACCAATCTCGTGGCGTACGGCCCTGGTACGTTCTTCCGACGGGACGGATAGGTCCACTTCGTCGAGTGCGCCTTCCGGTGAGAAATCCTTCCGCGTGACGCCATGCGGATGGGTCTCGTGATACAAGCCGATGAGGTCGGCTTCGAGGGTAGCCTTGATCTCGTTGTATTGCTTCTTGAGGTCGTCGGCGGATCCTCGTAGGTGACTGGCGTGCGCGTCCGCCATCTCGGATGTAGATGGCGATGTGGTTGATGTAGACGATTGTCCCACCGGGCGTGCCGATAATGTGTTGACTGCCAAAACCCACCGGCGGGCAGCGGCCTTGTCAACACCGTAGAGCCGGGGGAGCCTAGAGCTGCGGCTGGCTGAGACCCCTCCGAGCGACGGCCCGCAATGCTCTTCCGGTCACACGCGGCGTTGCGAAGTGCAAGGGCGTGCCACCTGACCTATACCTGGTCGGGAAGGTGATGAGATTGCCTCGCTTAGTTTCTGCAGGGGCATACATGTAAACGTTAAATACGAGCCTCGATCGGCTCTCGGGTTATCTCCGTGAATCGGCTCAAAGAGCCGATCCACCCATGATCCGTACGGGGTGTACGAATACTTGGTGGTCCTGCTTGATCAAGATGAAGCTAATGAGATCTACGACGATTTAGGGTTTTCACCACATAATCGGATCATCCTACTCCAGTGTTGGGCCGGATGGCCACGCACGGTGCTCGTAAGCTCGATCCTAAACAAGGCCAGAAAACCAACATTGAAGTTGATCCTAGGAACATCCCGTTTAGGACTTGCGAACGCCACCCTACGTGCCACGAGATCCTCCCCCTTTGTAAGGCCAAACTATTGCAGATATTAAACTAATCCTTGTAGAACAAGGAGCAATCGTAACGGATCAGATCTACTAAATAATGATCAGCGGGTGCCGCCCCACACCTGAGATAGGCGTGAGGACGGCTAGATATGCAAGGGTTGCACTACGTAAGCATGCTTAAACGAAGAACAATGCTAACCCTAACACATCTAATGATAACTACGTTGCTCGCCATCAAAAGCGCTTCGATACGAGCAACGCATGAACAACGTGGGGCTTAGTCTGCCTAGATCGCAAGATGCGATCTAGGCAGCATGTCGCTTACCTGATAGAAACCCTCGAGACGAAGGAGTTGGCGATGCGCCGAGATTGGTTTGTTTTTGGGGTTGAACGTGAGTTGTTGTTTATTCCATAAACCCTAGGTACATATTTATAGTCCAGGGGACTTTCTAATGCGGACGTGCACCAAACCGTGCACGAATAAGATTCTAACTCTAAACTAAGATACGATCTCATATGTTACAGATACACGGGCAATTAAGCGCAACTTGGTAAAAAGGCCGATCCACATACTTCTTCTATATATATTTCTTCACACCCATCTCCGATCGCGGCCCACCTCTGACTTGGCCAAATTCTGGTGATAACAAGAAGCCATGCCGTCGACGCTCTCTCTCAGCACCCACGGCACCACCTCCAACTCTATAAATAGAGCCATCCCGAGCACGAACTCTTCACACTCACCGCTTCTCCTCCCATCCTTGCTTCTACTCGACAAGTTAATTAGCCATCACCTCGCCGGAGCAGCACCAATTTGGAGCTAGAGCCCGCCAGTACCCGGAGATCACCGCCGCCGATTGACGCTTCCGCACGCCTCGCCGACGGTACCAGGAGCTTCCTCATCCACGCCAACGTCGCCGCGCACCTCGCCCTCGACCGCGGGAACGCCGGTAGGCTCTCCGACCCCCTAGGCTCGCCGCCACTCCGTCGGGATCTCGTCGGAGATGACGACGATCCACGACCGTCGATTTGTGTTCTAATCCTACGCCTCACATCACGCGTACCGCTTCGCTGTGTTAAGAGCCACTGACGGGTGGCCCCCACCTCGCCAGGTGGCCCACTCGCACCAGAGGCTTGTTGGGCTGCGCTGTGCTGTTTAATTTCGTTTCGGCCCATCTTCGTTTCCCGCGCGGCCGAAAATTTCAAACTTCGTTTAATTAGTTTCAGCTGAATTCAAATACTGGTGTCCAATTCAAGTTTGAATATCTTTCAAACTACTGCACCAAATTTAGCGAACTTCATATCTCTGGAAAGCCCATGATATTATCTACACAATGCCACTGGTCCCACCTCCAAATTCGTAGTAGAATTAAAATGCTAAAAATGACAAGGCATGGACTTTTGCAAATTGAAACTTTATTTAAAATTCAACCATATTTGATTTTGAGTTGATTCCAACTCTCATAAATCACAAATGTTGTCCTCTATTTTATTATGCAATAATCTAGCCAGGTTGTTTGTATGATCATGGACTAGATCAAAATAGTGGCTATGGAGCCATTTCTAGTGCATTTAAATCTTGGAATTCAAATTCTCTAAATATTATGAGGGCTCCTCCCTCATTTAAATCTTGATCCTAAGTAATTCAATAAGAGGTAATGACCTTAAGCTAATGAACCTCTTATTCCAATACTTAGTGATTTTAAATCATTATTATGTTAGTCTTAAATTGCATGAGGTGTAGCACCTCATTTAAATTATACTCCCTCATAATAGATATGAAATGTTGACCTTGGTCAACTTATATTTCATACCTTATTATTATTTGTGGAGATTAAATCTTAATAGGATTTAATGAGAGGAAATTATTTTCTCTAAAGATCTAAATAGCAAACCAAAGTGATAAGTATAATGAGAGGAAATTATTTTTCTCTTAAATAAGAACAAACCAAGTAATTCACCATGCCATGAATGATGTGATACTAGAATTAGTTGTGCGAACCCTTTTGTGTGTTTTAGTCTAGCATGTAAGTTTTGTTTGGTGATTGTGTACCTCGTATTCGTATATAGACGCTAGTAACGAGGAATATCAAGAGGAGGAAGGCTACTCCCAGGAGGAGGAGGAAAACTTTGACCACTACCCTGCTCAAGGAAAGCTAACACTCTTGCAAAGCACCATGTGCAAAGCTCTATGAGAGCAAGGCACCATCACTCTTTACTTTATGTTTAATCAACCTATCCCATGTTTTTACCTTACAATTATTTTGCTTATTGTCTTTCAAAGCTTATTTTTGATTCATGATTCACTTGGTCTAGATTAGCACAAGAGTATCAAATTTAGCCTAGAGAAAATAAAGCTAGATAGCACCCCTCATGACTAGTTGCTATTGTTAAATAACTAAAAGTGACTACTCTAGATGGGAACATGTGAATTACCTTTGAAAGATTTTGAAGGTGAATATGACATGAATGACTTGGTGAATTTTGGTGAAAACTGATGATTGTGTTTGAACGCGATACCTTTCCAGTTATACAAGTACCCCCACAATACCTGATTAAGGGTAGGGCTTAACTGGAAATTTGTGTGTCTTAGTATGGGTTCCCTCTAAACAAGCATCATAGGGGTTATGCCGAGGCTGCCTCCGTTAAGAGTGAAATGATGTGAATATGAGGTGAATGTACGACCCAAGCCCTGTGCAGTTCCCGGGTTGACAGTTGGTTTTCACCGGGAGGCCAAGCTCATGGGGAGAGGTGCCTATACTAGGGTATATAAGTGAAAGGTTAAGGTTGATGATCCGCGTCTTGAGTTACGATGATTCGGGGTTATCCTCGATGGATGTAATCAAAAGTTGTGGCACAAGAGTACAACCTCTGCAGAGTGTTAAACCTATTCGAATAGCCGTGTCCACGAGTTACGGACGATTGGAAAGGCCATACTGTTCCGTTGTCAGAACTTTTTTAAAAAGGGATGGTGAATTGAAAGGTGATTTGACTTGAATCCCATGTGAATTGTGGGAATGACACTAATGTTCCCACTTGAGTTAGTTAGTTAAAATGAGGAGTCTTTACTAAATGTTTATGAACTAAACATGGCTTTACGCAAATAAATCTAGAGCTTAGCACCCTTTATTTAAAGTTGTTAAGCATTTACATTAGTATTAGTTTGCGAGTACTTTAAAGTACTCATGGTTGTGTCCCTGGCTATTCAAATGCCAGACTATGAAGAGGAGCCACAGTATCAGGATGACGGACAACAGGACGTCTACGATAACTAGGATCATCTTCTAACGTCAAGCGTTGCCTGTGGAATAGAGAGTCCACTACTACTACGCTTCCGCTACTTATTTGTGATGTTGAACAATATATTTGTGTAATATTGGATCATGTGATCCATTGTTGTAAGAAAAGTATGTGTTGTAATAAATGATGACTCTTTGCTACTTACTATTATGTCTCGCAAAAACAATCTTCCTGGGATTGCGATGTATAATATAATAGGCATATGGACTTAAAATCCGGGTGTTTACAAGTTGGTATCAGAGCCATTGTTTGACCTTAGGAGACCCTAGTTAGAATGGACGTTTGACAAACTTAGTTTCAAATTTAATGAATTGAATAGTTATGAAAACATATTCACACCCTTACCTTTGAGATCTTTTCAAATAGCAAATTCATGCTCTTCTTTATAAGTTACTTAAAATTTTGAACACTTGCACTTCTCTAACTTACTCATCAAATTCCTCTACAGATGGAGCCTTTCATCCAAACCGAGGTGTACGAGCTGGGAAACGGCGGAGACTTGATCTTTGAAAGGGACCTGCATGCCCTCTCAGAGTTTCTTGGACGCTCGCCTCCTGTGTTCTACGGGGGTCAGGTCAATGACCAGCCCGGGGGACAGCTTCAATGGGTCATCATGGCCAACCTCCCCGGGAAGCCTGAGTCCCCCATGTTCGGACAGATCCAGTTCTCTCTCAGGGAGAACAACTGGGCGGACGGACTTGCACGCGCTCTGCAGGAAGCCCTCGCTCATCTGTGCGGGCAGAACTCGGTGGCTATTCAAGGGGAACGCTTTGCACACTTTGCAAGGCACACCTCCCTTGGGATCCCCATCAACCTGCCATTCCACCCCGTGATGAGGCACCATGTGGATCATCTCGACTTCATGTTGTGCGAAACTCGCACCGAGCTGGACAACTCCCGCGCATACGCCAACCACACCCACCTCCAGCTGGCCCAGCAGGCGGATACCATCAAGGTCATCGCCAAGGAGCGTAGGACTCTTCGCCAGCTGAACGCGAAGAAGGACTACACCATCCACCGCCTCAAGGCCAAGATCGCTGCACTGAAGGAGACCGTCGCCACTCAGGCGGAACAGCTCCAGGAGCTGGAAGGAGAAGGCGAGGGGGAAGACATCCAAGGAGATGGCTACTCCTACGTGAGCAACGACAACGACTATGAGGAGGATGATGATGATCTGGCCTACTACCCCAATGAGGATGACACCGTCCCGATAAATGTTGATGGAGAGTAGTTCCCCCTATGAGCACTTGCGTAGCATGATTTGTATCGGTTCTTTGTATCACCCCCTTGTATCGTAGATTGTTGAAAGGGTTCTTCAAACCCTCCGGTTTGATGGTTTGTAATATTTGCTACTCGAATAATTAAGCTTGTGTGTTTAATTCATCATATCAAGTTTTCAAGTTTTAAACTTTGTGAAACTTTATCCCAAAATAAGCCATATAAATTTCCCTCTCGTCTCATAATCTATATCCATGTTCAGATGGCACCCCCGACTCGCAGTACCAATCAGGATGCGATGATGCAAATGCTGCAAATGCTGATGGCAGATCGAGAGGTGGAAACAGCCGAGCGACAAGCCAACATCGCTGCCATGCAACAGATTGCACGGAACAACCAGGGCCACGGAAACCATGACCACCCTGGGTCAAAACTGAAGAACTCTCAGAACACCAATCCACCGGTGTTTAGCAAGACGGAAGAAACTCTTGACGCTGACGATTGGCTCCAGACTATGGAGAACAATCTTGAAGTTGCCGGAGTGGAAGAGAATGACAAGGTGTTGTTTGCCACCCACTATTTGGCAGGACCTGCACGTGCCTGGTGGACAAGTGCCCGCGCATTAAATGCGGGGCAAATGATGACTTGGGCAGATTTCAAGCTCAAGTTCAGCAAGTACCATGTGCCACCGGGTCTGATCAAGAAGATGAGGGATGAGTTCAGGAAATTGAAGCAAGGCCGTCTAACCGTGGTAGAATACTGCGACAGATTCCTCACTCTGTCAAGGTACGCCCTGGATGAGACCGACACCATTGAGAAGAGGAAGGAGAGGTTCCTGAATGGACTGCATGATGAGATGCAGACTGTGCTGATCAACATCCCATTTGCTGATCTAGAAGCCCTAGTTGACTCCGCCATCCAGATGGAGGGAAAAATCCATCAAGCAAACGAGAACCGCAAGCGCCGAATGATGCACCAGAGTGGGCCTAGCAACACCCACAAGTATCGCCCCAGCTCAAGTGGAGGGTTTGCCCCAAGAAACAACAAGCCCCAGATGCAGAATTCACGTCCGGGTTATCAGAACCGGAGTGGAGGAAACCCCAGGCCAGGAGGCCACCCCAACAACAGCAACTACTACAACAACAACAACAACTTCAACCGCGCTCCACCCCGAGCCCCCAACCACAACAACAACAACTCCAACACTGCTCCGAGGAATGGGAGCAACGCTGTTCCCATCACCCCCAAGGACAAGTCCACCATCACTTGTTACGAGTGCGGAGTGGTGGGGCACTACTCCAACGAGTGCCCCAAGAGACTCGCCAAGACTGCCGCCAACACCACTGGCCCTGCTCAGCAGCAACGCCGTGTCGCCAACGGCAAGAAGTTCACCCCCAACAACCCGAACAACCGCAGCGGCCGCCTCTTTCACATGAGTGCGGAAGAAGCTCGGAAGCCCCGGATGTCGTGCTGGGTATGTTCTCTCGTTAACTCAATACCTCGCAAGAGTGCTCGTTTGATTCTGGAGCATCGCATTCGTTTGTTACTGAAGATTTTGCATGCACTAGTAAGATTCAACCCATCAGTTTGAAGCATGTCATGATAGTTCAAATACCTGGTTCAACAACTAAAGCTAGAAAAAATTGCAAAGATGTGCCTATCAGAATACATGAAATAGAATTTTATGCAAATTTGATTGTTCTGGGAACAAAAGGTTTGGAAGTAGTACTGGGTATGGACTGGATGTAGAAACATCATGGACTGGTTGATTGTGCCAAGAAGGCCATCACCATGACTAGTAGCACCGGAATATTAGTTGAGCACATATCTGAAAGATCGCCCGTAAAGTTCACTCGCAACCGCAGTTTAGCCAAACCCACCTTGGATCGGATCAGGGTCGTTTGTCGATACCCCGATGTGTTTCCCGATGATCTACCCGGTATGCCCCCGGATCGGGATATCGAGTTTATCATTGAGTTAATCCCTGAACTCGGACCTATCGCCCAGAGAGCCTATAGTATGAACCCGGCAGAGTTAGTGGAACTGAAGAAGCAACTGGATGATATGCTATTCAAGGGTCTGATTCGACCAAGTGCGTCGCCTTGGAGATCACCAGTTTTGTTTGTGGACAAGAAGGATGGTGCCACTCGTTTATGTACGGATTACCGTAAGCTTAACGATGTCACCATCAAGAACAAGTATCCTTTGCCAAAGATAGAAGATCTGTTTGACCAGCTAACCGGTGCCAAAGTATTCTCAAAGATTGATCTGAGGACTGGTTACCACCAACTGAAGATTCGTGCCACCGATATCCCCAAAACTTCCTTCACCACCACATATGGATTGTATGAGTACAATGTCGTGTCATTTGGATTGACCAATGCCCCCGCTTACTTCATGAATCTCATGAATAAGATCTTTATGAACTTCCTGGATAAGTTTGTCGTTGTCTTCATCGACGACATCCTTACCTACTCCAAATCCGAAGAAGAACATGAGCATCATTTGGAAGTGGTCCTAGATACCCTCCGGGAGCATCAGTTGTACGCCAAGTTCAGCAAGTGTGAGTTCTGGTTGAAGGAAGTAGGATTCCTGAGACATATCTTGTCTGCATGAGGAATTGCCATTGACCCCTCGAAGATCAAGACCGTTGAAGAATGGAAAGCCCCAACCACCCAGACTGAAGTCCGTGCATTTCTCGGATTGGCGGGATATTACCGCCGGTTCGTTGAAGGATTCTCGAGCATAGCAAGACCGATGACTCAATTATTGAACAAGGACAAGAAGTTCGAATGGACTGACAAATGTGAAGACAGTTTCCAACAGCTCAAGAGCAGACTGACCTCAGCCCCAATATTGATCATGCCGGACATCACCAAGCCATTTGACGTGTACTGTGATGCCTCCAAGATTGGTCTTGGATGTGTGTTGATGCAAGAAGGCAAAGTGATATCTTACCTGTCAAGGCAACTGAAGCAACATGAGCAGAACTATCCAACCATGACTTAGAGCTAGCAGCCGTGGTTTTAGCACTTAAAGTATGGCGTCATTACCTCATGGGTAATCGATGCGAGATCTATTCGGATCACAAGAGCTTGAAGTATATATATCTTCACCCAGAAAGAGCTGAATATGAGGCAGCGCAGATGGATAGAGTTAATCAAGGATTACGATATGGAAATTCACTATCACCCCGGCAAGGCCAATGTGGTAGCGGATGCTTTGAGTAGACTGCCGTGTCAGTTGAACTCCATGATCGCAATCGAGCAACCCAGCCTGTTTCAAGAGTTTGAATAGTTTAGACTGGAGCTAGTTAGTGAAGGTTTTCGAGCAAGCATCGAACTCCAACCTACCCTGATTAGTCAGATCAAGGAAGCCCAGAAGGGAAATGCTAGCATTAATGGGATCAAGAGCCAAATAGCTGCAGGAAAGGCACCGGGATTCACTGAAGATGAAAAAGGAGTGCTTTGGTACAACGGACGCCTTTGTGTGCCGTCAGATTCAGAGTTGAAGCAATTTATTCTGAAAGAAGCCCATGACACCCTTTACTCCATTCATCCCGGAGGAACCAAGATGTACCAAGACTTGAAGGAACAATTTTGGTGGCATGGAATGAAGAGAGAAATCGGAAGCTACATCGCCAAGTGTGATATCTGTCAAAGAGTCAAGGCAGAACATCAACGACCCGCAGGATTGTTGCAACCCCTACAGATTCTCGAATGGAAGTGGGATTCTGTCAGAATGGACTTCATCACGGAACTGCCCAAATCTAGTAAAGGGAATGATTCTATCTGGGTAGTGGTCGACAGATTGACCAAGGTAGCCCACTTCATCCCCGTCAAGACCACCTACCAAGGACCAAGACTTGCAGAGTTATATATCTCACGGATAGTCAGCCTGCACGGAACACCGAAGTCAATAGTGTCAGATAGAGGATCTCAATTCACCTTAAGATTCTGGCAGAAAGTACATGAAGGACTCGGAACCCGGTTGAATTTCAGCACAGCATATCACCCGTAGACCGATGGACAGACGGAACGAGTCAATCAAATACTGGAAGATATGTTCAGAGCATGTGTGCTAGAGTATGGATCCAAGTGGGAAGACTGCTTGCCTTACGCAGAATTCTCGTACAACAACAGCTATCAAGCCAGTTTGCAAATGGCCCCCTTTGAAGCATTGTACGGAAGGAAGTGCCGTACCCCTCTGAATTGGTCGGAAGTCGGAGAGAGTCAAGTCTTTGGACCATATATTCTCCGCGAAGCTGAAGAGAAGGTGCACAAGATCCGCGAGTACCTCAAGACAGCCCAATCAAGACAGAAGAGCTACGCCGACAAGAGACGCCGAGAGATGACCCTCGAGATCGGAGATTTCGTATATCTCAAAGTGTCCCCCCTAAAAGGAATGCAGAGATTCCAGCTTAGAGGAAAACTTGCACCCCGATATGTCGGACCCTTCAAAGTCCTGAGTCGCCGAGGAGAAGTGTCTTATCAACTGGGATTACCGGAAGAAATGTCAGCGGTACACAATGTGTTTCACATCTCGTTACTCCGGAAGTGCTTAGAGGTACCTGAGAAGACCGAGGTTTTCAAGAATATCGATCATCGAGCTGTGGATATCAACTCAGATCTGACCTACCGCGAGGTACCTATTCGCATCTTGGAAGAAGCTTTCAGAACCACCCGCACCAGAAGTATCAAGTTTCTGAAGATCCAATGGAGTAACCACACCGAAGAAGAAGCCACTTGGGAGAGAGAAGACTTCATGAAGACTGAGTACCCAGATCTCTTTAGTACCTAGTTTTCTTTAAGATCTCGGGACGAGATCTTTTGTAAGGGGGAAGGGTTTGTAACATCCCAAGTTTCAACAATGATAAATCAAGAGAGATATTTCAATTACTCAAAATTCACAACAAACAAAAACTTTTCTCATGCATATAGTGTTACATAGAGTTTTATGCATAGTGTGCTTTTCTATTGTGCAATTGCCATGATGAGTGTTTATTGTTGATCAAGTGTGCTTAAACCCTAACACAAGATCACTCAACCCTAAATTGAGAAGAAGAAAAGAATTAGAAAATAATTCAATTCTCACTCACATACAACTTTGGCCAATTATGCAAAACTCCAATCAAGGTCACCATTGCTTGCTCCCTTGGTTGTAAAACACTTTGATATCTATTAAAAACCCAAATGCATCAAAGAAACCAGAATCAAATCAAAGAAATTTGCAATACCAACATACATATGATAATGGTCAAGTGACCACTTTTTAATATCTTCACCACTTTGCACCCCTGGTTTTATCTTTTCTTAAACCAAACTTGGTCAACACTTGCCACCTCATCCAAGACCTTGTCAAAGTGAACAACTTTGCTGTTGACCACCCATGCTGACTTTGACCAGGTTGACCAGAACAGAGTTGACAAGATGGGACTTTGAAACAAAGTGAAGATGACCACATTTTTGAAACTTTGCAAATCAACTCCAAAATGGATACCACCACCACCATTCTATCACTTTATTTATATGTTTGAGATTCACCAAAAAGATTTCCAGAATTTGACCAAAATGTTCATGCGGCCATTTCGTCGAGCACTTGGCAGGCAGTTTTCCAGATTGAGGTTATACCTCATTATCCAGCAGATTTTAGACTAAACTCCTTTTGATTCTGGTTGATCATTACTCCCCTACCTCTCCTACACCAAGCCAGGTACTTGCCATGGTCGATTAAAGTGAGGAGATGATAGAACTTTGGCCATGCGCCCGTGACCATGCACACACACACCCACCAATCCTCTCTGGCCCTCCTCTCTCGTGATGATCATGTCCAGTACACGCCCATGCACTTGCTGATCATAACGGTGCACGGCCCGAGCTCGCGCAGACACGGCATTGGCCAGGCGACGCGCGCCCAGCACCATGCCAGGGCATGCCAGGCACGCGGTGAGCGTGCTCTGGGACGCGCCAGAGCATCATGCGTCTGATCGCCCTCGCCCTCCCCTGCAAAGGCTACGCCTGCGTCGAGCACCACCACCCTCACCTCTACCGCGTAGACACGCTCTCTAGACTGCGGCCGCCTTGTCGCCGTCGTCCTCGTCGGAAAAGTGCCGCGGGTACCGCAGCACTCGATACACGCTTCTGAGCGATTCCCTCGTCCTCTCGCAGCGGCAGCAGCATGTGCAGCATCGCCATGCCGTCGCCACTCGATCGCCGTCCTTCGCTTGCCCCTTCGAGCGCCGGAGAAGCCATGCCGTCGACGCTCTCTCTCAGCACCCACGGCACCACCTCCAACTCTATAAATAGAGCCATCTCGAGCACGAACTCTTCACACTCACCGCTTCTCCTCCCATCCTTGCTTCTACTCGACAAGTTAATTAGCCATCACCTCGCTGGAGCAGCACCAATTTGGAGCCGGAGCCCGCCAGTACCCGGAGATCACCGCCGCCGATTGACGCTTCCCCACGCCTCGCCGACGGTACCAGGAGCTTCCTCATCCACGCCAACATCGCCGCGCACCTCGCCCTCGACCGCGGGAACGCCGGTAGGCTCTCCGACCACCTAGGCTCGCCGCCACTCCGTCGGGATCTCGTCGGAGACGACGATGATCCACGACCGTCGATCTGCATTCTAATCCTACGCCTCACATCAATCGTACCGCTTCGCTGTGTTAAGAGCCACTGACGGGTGGCCCCCACCTCGTCAGGCGGCCCACTCGCACCAGAGGCTTGTTGGGCTGCGCTGTGCTGTTTAATTTCGTTTCGGCCCATCTTCGTTTCCCGCGCGGCCCAAAATTTCAAACTTCGTTTAATTAGTTTCAGCTGAATTCAAATACTGGTGTCCACTTTAAATTTGAATAACTTTCAAACTACTGCACCAAATTTAGCGAACTTCATATATCTGGAAAGCCCATGATATTATCTACACAATGCCACTGGTCCCACCTCCAAATTCGTAGTAGAATTAAAATGCTAAAAATGACAAGGCAGGGACTTTTGCAAATTTAATCTTTATTTAAAATTCAACCACATTTGATTTTGAGTTGATTCCAACTCTCATAAATCACAAATGTTGTCCTCTATTTGATTATGCAATAATCTAGCCACGTTGTTTGTATGATCATGGACTAGATCAAAATAGTGGCTATGGAGCCATTTCTAGTGCATTTAAATCTTGGAATTCAAATTCTCTAAATAGTATGAGGGCTCCTCCCTCATTTAAATCTTGATCCTAAGTAATTCAATAAGAGGTAATGATCTTAAGCTAATGAACCTCTTATTCCATTACTTAGTGATTTTAAATCATTATTATGTTAGTCTTAAATTGCATGAGGTGTAGCACCTCATTTAAATTATACTCCCTCATAATAGATATGAAATGTTGACCTTGGTCAACTTATATTTCATACCTTATTATTATTTGTGGAGATTAAATCTTAATAGGATTTAATGAGAGGAAATTATTTTCTCTAAAGATCTAAATAGCAAACCAAAGTGATAAGTATAATGAGAGGAAATTATTTTTCTCTTAAATAAGAACAAACCAAGTAATTCATCATGCCATGAATGATGTGATACTAGAATTAGTTGTGTGAATCCTTTTGTGTGTTTTAGTCTAGCATGTAAGTTTTTTTTGGTGATTGTGTACCTCGTATTCGTATATAGACGCTAGTAACGAGGAATATCAAGAGGAGGAAGGCTACTCCCAGGAGGAGGAGGAAAACTTTGACCACTACCCTGCTCAAGGCAAGTTAACACTCTTGCAAAGCACCGTGTGCAAAGCTCTATGAGAGCAAGGCACCATCACTCTTTACTTTATGTTTAATCAACCTATCCCATGTTTTTACCTTACAATTATTTTGCTTATTGTCTTTCAAAGCTTATTTTTGATTCATGATTCACTTGGTCTAGATTAGCACAAGAGTATCAAATTTAGCCTAGAGCAAATAAAGCTAGATAGCACCCCTCATGACTAGTTGCTATTGCTAAATAACTAAAAGTGACTACTCTAGATGGGAACATGTGAATTACCTTTGAAAGATTTTGAAGGTGAATATGACATGAATGACTTGGTGAATTTTCGTGAAAACTGATGATTGGGTTTGAATGCGATACCTTTCCAGTTATACAAGTACCCCCACAATACCTGATTATGGGTAGGGCTTAACTGGAAATTTATGTGTCTTAGTATGGGTTCCCTCTAAACAAGCATCATAGGGGTTATGCCGAGGCTGCCTCCGTTAAGAGTGAAATGATGTGAATATGAGGTGAATGTACGACCCAAGCCCCGTGCGCTCCCGGGTTGACAGCTGGTTTTCACCGGGAGGCCAAGCTCATGGGGAGAGGTGCCTATACTAGGGTATATAAGTGAAAGGTTAAGGTTGATGATCCGCGTACTGAGTTACGATGATTCGGGGTTATCCTCGACAGATGTAATCAAAAGTTGTGGCACAAGAGTACAACCTCTGCAGAGTGTTAAACCTATTCGAATAGTCGTGTCCACGGTTACGGACGATTGGAAAGGCCATACTGTTCCGTTGTCAGAACTTTTTTTAAAAAGGGATGGTGAATTGAAAGGTGATTTGACTTGAATCCCATGTGAATTGTGGGAATGACACTAATGTTCCCACTTGAGTTAGTTAGTTAAAATGAGGAGTCTTTACTAAATGTTTATGAACTAAACATGGCTTTACGCAAATAAATCTAGAGCTTAGCACCCTTTATTTAAAGTTGTTAAGCATTTACATTAGTATTAGTTTGCGAGTACTTTAAAGTACTCATGGCTGTGTCCCTGGCTATTCAAATGCCAGACTATGAAGAGGAGCCACAGTATCAGGATGACGGACAACAGGACGTCTACGATAACTAGGATCATCTTCTAACGTCAAGCATTGCCTGTGGAATAGAGAGTCCACTACTACTACGCTTCCGCTACTTATTTTTGTGATGTTGAACAATCTATTTGTGTAATATTGGATCATGTGATCCATTGTTGTAAGACAAGTATGTGTTGTAATAAATGATGACTCTGTGCTACTTACTATTATGTCTCGCAAAAACAATCTTCCTGGGATTGCGATGTATGATATAATAGGCATCTGGACTTAAAAATTCGGGTGTTTACAGCGACGAGGTCGTGGTGGACGGAGACGTAGAAGGCAGCGAAACCAGCGGCGGCTAGGAGTGGATATGCTGGATGCCTAGAATGTAGAGGTGGTCGGCGAGGCCTGCGATGACCAGGAGTGGTTATACAGGTTACCTGTAGAGGTGCGGCGGCGGTATTCGAAGTAGGCGAGGAAGAACCCCCGGCGGCTTGGCGTAGACCTTGCGCTGACGGTGGCGACCATCGCCGATGGGGCGGCGCGGTAGTAGCCTGGAAAGTCGGTGCATGGGGACATCGAAGTAGACTGCGTGCGGTGACGTCACGGCCCGAGGGGCCGGCGTAGCTGTAGGGCGCGGGTCGGTGCAGCGGCGGGAGGCCACCAGTGACGTACATGCCTTGGAGGGCACGTCGGAGGCCGGTAGCATGGACCAAAGGCGGCGGCGCTGCGGCCCGAAGGGACGACGCAACGGCAGCCCGTAGCTCGATCGGTGGTAGGCGCGTGCTTGGGGACGTGCTTGGCGGAGACGTGCGCGCGATCGGTTGATCAGACCGACAGTGGCGCTGTACGCACCATGGCATGGACGACGCGCAGATTGGAGTCGATGACGGTGTTGTCGATGTAGTCCCGGGCGATGGCGACAAAGACGGACGCAGCGGGTCGACGGCGGCAGCCTGCCGAGGTAGGCGCAACAGCCGCCAAGGGCTGCGACACCCTGTCGTAGACACTGCGGCAGCCTGCCGAGGCAGGCGCGACAATGGAGGGAGGCAGTTGTGCGCGGGTGTGGATCGTCGATGCCGATGTTGGAGTACAAGCGTGCAGCAACGGCAGCGGTGGACAACTTAATTCGATCTATGATCGGTAAATCAAAAAAGGAAAAAACGCGGTCGAGCGACCGGCCGACAAAAAAGAAAACCGATCTGAAGATCTGAAAAAAAAAGATACGAGGGAAGCCGATCAACCGATCGGCGGATGAACCCTCATACAGGTTACGCGGCCCCCGGAGTAGGTCATTGATATTGACCTCCCCGGGGGCGGTGCGGCGCGGAATCTTATGCGGTAGCTAGGTACAAGAATCATGCCGCTCTGATACCATGTAGAACGATAGAGAGGGAGAGAGATTGGTGGAATATGTTGGATGTATTATTGAGCCTCATAGACAAGTATTTATAAGCGTATCTTGAAGTGCAAGATAAGACACGAGATCTATCTCAATCATAGATTACCTAAACCGTACTCTAACAAAGAGACCTCATTTGCAGCTATAGGCCTCTGGCTTTTTTTAGTGCAACAAGATAACTACATATTAGGAGAAGTAGGAATATCAAAGCAGATTATGAGACTCGACTAGCTCTCAGCCGGCCAATGTCCTGGCAAGGGCATCCCTTGTCACAGCTTTTTTTCTGTAAAATGCAGATGAGTTGAATAAAAAAATCTTTTATGTTAAAAAAACTCGGTAAAGGAAAGGAGCTTCATAGATCGCACGGAAGGCATCCAACGTTCAGAAGTCACAGCAAAGGATAATCACATGAGGCCGTGTACTCGCGTTTTTTTTTGCGACGACGCGTTTCCTGGTTTTTGCAGTACCACCTTTCTGTTCTTGTTTGTTTCTTGTTTGGCTCGGAGGAACACCTTTCCATTTCTACTTAGCCGCCGAGCGTATAAATCATCTCCACGCGCGCCGGCAGCCCCAACCCTAGCCGCAAAATGGAACCGGTTCCCCCCCAGCTCCCTCTGGCCGCCGCCGCCGCAGCCACCGAAGAAGCTCCTGAAGCGGCGATTGGTCGGACTCGGATGTTCTTCGTTTTCATCACTGGTGCTGACGCCGGCGACCAAGAAAGGTCAGTATGTATATTAGATATACGGAGTAGCCTTAGATCTTTTAGATCTTGCTCTAGGATTTTCGGGTGGCCTCGCTGATCTAATCCAGCCGGCCAATTCTAATTCGTTTTCGCGTGTAAATACTATATCTTCCATAGTGAGAGTTCCAACCTAAGCATGATTTCGAATGGATCTTTTCGCAGAGTGTGCTTCCGTACGGAGGAGCGGGACTGGATGAACCTCCCCGAGCTCGTCGTGTCCAAGGTGGCCGAGATCGCACTACGCACGGACGTGACGGACTACATCCGGCTGAGAGCCATCTGCAAGACATGGAGAGTTATCGCCAAAGCGGACCCTAAGTTCATGGGGATGGACCCGCGCTACTTCCCACGGAACTGGGAAATAATCGACAAGGGCGCGCGCCGCGAGGGGAAAACCAGGTTCATGCACACTGTCACAGACGCCTCCATCTGGCTCCACATCCCTCCAGAGTACGGAGAAGTCATTGCCAGCGCCGAGGGCTGCCTGATCCTCGCCTCGGGACCGGGGTGCCAACACAAACTGCGCCTCTTCAACCCGGTGACCAGGGCCGTCGCTGACCTGCCCAATGTTCCACGGGATAGCAAGATTACATCTGCTGGATTCATCTACGCCGACGGCGAGGCTGATGTTGATCCAACCGTGGTGCTCTGCACGGAGGATCCCGTCCAATGGATCCTGTACCTCAAGCCCGGCGACACGGAGTGGCGAATCGTCGACTACGAGGAGGACGAGCACGGCGAGCTGCTGCCGTATCCCACGGGCGGTCTCTCCGTGCGCGGCAGGTTCTACGTTCCCACACCCACAGGGAACGTGCGCATGTTGGAGCCTCGGCCGCAGCCTCACCTCGTGTACGTGGCTACGCAGGAGGCTCGCCACAGGTGCGGTTCCAACTTCGGCGCGAGCTCCTGCCTGAAGGACGACGGCGACGGCCGCATGCTGCTACTACGTTATATCTACATCGATGACAATGATAGGGTCGAGATGTTCATGGTGGACTTCACATGTGACAAGGGGAGCCTCACCCTGGTGGAGGACCAGGAATACATCTACAGCTGCTTTCGCCCGTTGCTAGCGCTCGGCAGTATGCATGTCCAGTGACTAGTTCCCAGCTCGATCTCCTCTCACGGAGAAGATACATGGGGATGCTAGCTGTGTCTCATATGCGCCGAGATCTATTATCTATTTTCTTTTAGTTTTTAAACATTCAGTGGTGTTCCTATAATTTGCTATTATTCAACAATTTTACATCAGTTATTTCTACATATTCATGTCAGACATTCATCATATAATTATATGTCTGGAATATTCAGCTGAGTCTACTCTTGTATTTCTCAAACGGCGTGATTTAAGTCTCTTTAAAATTCTGAAGCTGATAATGCAAAGTTCTTTTGCATGTGTCGATTGTTAGAATTGGTGGATATACAGTGCATATACTTTATTTCGTATGAATTATCTATTTCCCTTCAGTTTTTAAACATTCAACGGTGTTCCTTTAATTCTCTATTGAACATTTTTTATCAGTTATTTTTATATATTCGTGTAAGACATTCAACTTATGATTATATGTCTGGAATATTCGGTTGGGTCTACTATTTTATTTCTACAAAGCTAGCACCAAAGTTATTTCTACATAGATGTGTTCCCAATAGTTAAATTTTATAAACAAGCTAAAGGTTTGTATTCTTAGAATTTTTTACAGAGATGTTGATACGAAGAATTGCAGTTTATGGGAATTTTCAAACTTGATCGTTTGCACTAAGTTTGTTGTAAATGTTTTGGCTCCAACTTGTTAAAAATATTTCTATACCTTTATCATAATCAATCAAACAAGTTTTCCTTCTAACCGAATCAAAATTGTGTTGTAGTACGATGTTTTCAACTATTCTTGTGATTTTGGATGATACGATTCAAAGAAGCCACCATACTAATCAATCTTTGTACTCACTCTAGTTCTACAAAGCATGACATATTGTCAATCTTTAGTATTAAACACTGAAAATTTCAAGTACCAAGATCCGGAAATTTAATATGTAAAAGACAAAGAAAAACAACTTGGAGGGTCAGAGCATCAATGCATAGTCTAAACAGCTAGGAGAACCCACTGTTGTTACTAGAAACTGTTAGTACGGGTGCATCAATAGCTAACACTGGTGGAAAAAGGGGCTTTGGTCGCGGTTGGCAACTGCCATTAGTCGTGGTGGCCCAACCGCGACCAAAGTAGCGCGACTAAAGGCCCCCCCCTTTAGTCGCGGTTCCTTACGAACCGCGACTAAAGGCCCATACACGTGGGCCGCAGGCGAGCGCCAGGGCGGAGGACCTTTAGTCGCGGTTCTTCTGGCCAACCGCGACTAAAGGCCTCCGCAGGGTTTAGGGTTTAGCCCCCCCTCGCCCTAAATCTGGTTTCTTTTTAATTTGTATTATTTTATTTATTTTGGGTTTTAATTTTGAAGGAGTTTCACATATTCTACGGTACTGTATACATACATGCATATGAAATGTACAATTTCAAACAAATTTGAAATTAGAACCAAAAAGAATTCAAGAGGAATATACATTATATATTCAATATCGGATGACCATATACAATATATATTCAATATCGGATGACCATATACAATTTTGAACAAGTTAGTTACAAATTCCGGTGCACATAAAGATCTACGTCATCGTAATAGTGTTCTCCTCTAGGATCGATGACTTCCTCGCCAACCATCCAGCTAGTTCCTCTTGAAGTGGTCTGAAGCGAGCTTCGGACTAAGCGTCTTCCGGAGGTTATTCCTCGTGATGTTGTTCTCACACGTCCGGTCCCGCTCATTGCAGTATCTCCGGATCCTCTCACAAACATAGTATCCACATAGATTGGTCCCCGGTGGCTGAGTATCCCCAACTGTCAGCACCGCCATTTTAAAATGTAGCTCTTTTTTGAATTCACCGACCTTGGTATCTACGAACCGTCTCCAAACCCTACGAGGCAAAGAAAATTAAATAAACAAGAGAGTTATTAATTAGTTACTTGATATTAGGAAATGATGAACGAAATAGGCCGATCGATATAGAGCGCAAATGAATGAAAATAATTACTTTTGCATCATTTTTCTCATGTCGCCCCAAAGCGCCGGATCCATATTCAGAGAGTCGTGGACGAGAACCGAGGAGGTCTGAACTTTAATTACCATAAGAATCCAAGTGGAACCCGCGGACACGATACATGCACAATCATGCATAACTCATCGATTAGCCACATACCATGCATGGAGTAAACAAAAGAGAATGTGCTCAAGACAGAAACACTCACCCAAAATGGTAAGGAAATAGAATATCACTTTTCTCTTGCTGTTTTCTAATAAACCGCCACAGGTCTTCCTCCACGTCTGCGGGGTGGTGTTCTAACACATATGAATTAACGATGTGTGGGTCAATGAACCCAACATCATGGATGTTCCTTATTCGCATTTCCCGCTTCTTCATTCTCGCATAATATATAGCGTACACAACAAGATAGTTAGGACAATATATATATATATATATAGTGTGGGCAATGAACGAGATGGGGTAGAAATTAATAAATCACTTACAGAACGTAGCAACTGATGATAGATTTGTCGAGCTCGCGCAGATTGAACAACTGGAACAATTCACTCAGAGGAATTTGTACCCAGTAACGTTTGAAGTGATGCACATATTTAACTTCCGCATAGATATAGTCTTTGGCGTTTTCATGTTTTATGTAACCCTTGTACCAATTTAGCAGACCTTTCATTTGTCGAGGTAGATCCTCTTCTCCGCGCAGGCTCGATGAGAGGGCCATTCTTCACATATGTAAATACTACGTCCTTCATTGGCGCCTCATCAAGGCCTAACACCGCACGAAGAGTGATACCTAAGTTGGCCGCTTGTTTTCTCGGCACTTTCTACAGCTCAATCCACAAGCTGCCGCAGCTGCTATGATATCGGGGGCATCCGGACCGGCGGCTTGCACTATGAGCGGGGCGATCGATTGTTTACTTTGTTCCCCGAGCTGGGCAACTTCTTTCCCCCTTTCTAATTTTGACTCGGCCTCGTCCTTCACGGCTTTCTTCTCCGCCAACTCTTTCCTCGTTCTTGAACGCGAGTGCTTGCCTACGAAGTTCACGTAAATAGTCGTCAGCAGATTCTTCGCGGCTTGGGACGGTGTGTTCAAAAATGACTTAGCCCACCGCTTTTCCTTGTCGAATATACCGGCTTGGGCTCGCCCTCTATTTTCTTCTGGACGCTTGCCTTCCATTTCTCTAAATCAGCAGCCGCGCCCGCCTCGACTTCCTCGGCACTACTTTCCCAAGACCTCCCGGGGAGAGGCTTCAGTGATACCTCCGGCACCTTTGTTTTCTTAGGTACGTAAGGGTCCGGGTTAATAACCCAGACTGCTTTCGCTTCTTCACCGGAGGTGGATTGGGGGCGGTACCGGTGTCCGATCACCCGCCGGACGAGGACTCGGGGGCGGCGTCGGCCGACGTGAATGAGGTGTATTAGGTGAAGCACCACCGCCACCGTCACCGCCACCGCCACCGTCACCGCCACCGCCACCGCCACCGTCACCGCCACCGCCACCACCACCACCGTACGGGGTGGACTTGTTGGCGCCTCGCCCGGAAACTTGATAAATTTCTTCTGCCATAGAATGAACTCGGCGCTTGACATCTCCAAGTCTTTTCACCCCTTCAGGTGTAGCAATGTCAATGTCCAGTGTCCTCAAACCCTTGGACTATCTCCTCCACCGTGACACGAGCATAGCCATCTTGAATGGGGTTGTTGTGGTGGAGTGCTCCGGTGGTAAAGCACTCGCCGATGGCTACCTTCATGGACATGTTCCCGATAGGATAATACAGATGACATGCTTTCATCTCCTTTATATCGTCCACGGGGTAGCGAGGAGGCTCCGTGCAGCAACCTCGACCACCACCGAGGCTCCGTGCAGTAATTTCGATCGCTCGGTGCACCAGCCCGGTGAGGCCTCCGTGGAAGCCACGCCGCTTCTTCTCCGCCGCCGGCTTCCGAGATCCATTGGATGATCTTCATGCTGCGCCCGAGCCGCATCTCTTTCGGCGACTAGTACACTCACGGTTTTCTTCATCACATCCATTTCCGTTACCAACTTCGCCACAACATCTCGCATCCCGATCCATCTTTCTCTTACGGCTTCCGTACCCGTACGGGTCATCTTTCTGGGGGAACCCTAGTTTCCACGAAATGTCCCCGGGCATGCCTCGTACACGTCCTCCGTGTTCAGGATTCCCGAGGGCTTTTGTCGTGGCGTCGTTCTCTCTGTTGAACCTGATCCTCCCTCTTGAGCATCCCTCATTGCCTCAATAAGGTTTTGGGTGGGTGTAATTATTTTGCCCCGGTAAACACACTCCCCGTCTCCGGGTTCAGCGATCCCCCATGCCCGTACCACCAGCTTTTGGCCCTTGGGTCCCATCCCTCCGTACCTGGACGGATTCCTCGCGCCCTCAGCTCGTTCTCCATCTTCTCCCACTTAGGCTACCAAAAGCGATACCCTCCCGGCCCCATTTTATGATTGTACTCCTTCTTGGCCGCATTTTCCTTATTTTTTTTCGATAGTTCAAGGAACCGCTCCGATTTCTTTTGCTTCACAAATTCTGGCCAATCATGTTGCAAGCTTCTCATATTGTCCTTTGAAATTCGGAGTCTTGCCCCGGTTGACAAAGTCATGGGCTAGATTTTGCTTGTATTTCCGAATGCGTTGGCCATCCTAGAAAGAGCGAACTCGTTTGACTAGCTTGCGCCTATTCTTGTTTTCCGCAATCTTGTTACCCTCCTCATCGTATTTGCGTATTCCTGAGGTAGAACGAAATGTTCCATAAGCTTGTTGAAGCAATCTTTTTTCTCTCTTATCGACAAAAGTGAAACCAACACGTGCCTTCTTTGGCTCATTCCACTCCCGGCGGGTGATCGAGACGTTGTCTCTAACAACGGCTCCGCATTGGCCGACAAACTTGGTGGCGTTCTTGCTGGGCTCCAGCCGGCCTGCCGGCTGCTTCGTCGACAACATCGATGGTGCATGTTTCTCCCGCTTTCATCGTCTTGGTTGCGCCACGCTTTGACGACGACGTACTCGATTTTTTCGACGATCCGGCCGAGGGCTAAAATAAGAAAGAGAGTCGCGCGCGTTAGTACACACACATTTATTCAAATCAGTTAGTTGTATCACCAGACGCTCAATATGTATATATATATACCTCGGCGCCGGAGGTGGTTGCTACTTCCAATTGAAGATTATCGTCGTTTATCGACGTTCCTTCGGCACCATCTTGCTGACCATGCCCTTCATCTTCACCCTCAAAGTTCGGATAAGAATCGATATCATCTTCTTCTTGTCCCGGTCGGCACATATAGAACATCGCCTTTTATGATGCCGAAGATTTGTTCTTCAGCGTCCGGATCACAGTTGTCCATAATCGGGTCAGCTCTATCGTCCGCCATATGTCAGTCCTGAAAACATGTAGTCAAAACAAATTAATTGTGTATATGCCAGCATTATCACATCTCTTCTACATATAAAGAGAGAGGGCGACGAGGGAGGCGAGAGGGGGGACGCGTGTTATATGCGGACGATCGACCTCGCAGTGACCGCGTGACCGAGAGACCGGTGGCGGTGGCGAACCGGTGGCGAACCGGTGGCGAAAGGGCGGTGGCGGTGCCGACGACACATAACCCTCGCCGCCCCCTCTCGATCCCAAAAAAAACACCGCGCGTATACGGAGGGGGAGACGAGCGCTGCCGGCCCCCGATCTCCGTATACGCGCGGTGGTAGCTAGCTAGTCACCGCGGCAGCGCGTTCCCATGCCGAGGTGGGCGCCGTCGGTGGGGAGAAGGACGACGGTACGGGGAATTTTTTAAGTCAAAATTGTAGTTCTTTTGAGTCAATCTTTTTTAAGTCAAAATCTTTTTTAAGTCAAAATTTTTAGTTTATTTTGAGACAAAATCTTTTGGGGACGACGGTACGGTGCCGACACAATCTTTTTTAAGTCAAAATTTTAAGTCAATTTTTAGTTTATTTGAGACAAAATTTTTAAGTCGATTTTTAGTTTTTTTAAGTCAAATTGTAGTTCTTTTTTTACACAATCATTTTTAAGACAAATTTTAGTTATTTTTTGTTTTAAAATTAACAAGAAAAAAAAACAAAAAAAAACGGCCCGCGGCCCCCGGCCTTCTCTCTCCCTCAGAACTCTCTCTCTCGATCTCCTCGCTCTCTCAGGCGACGCGGCGGCGGCGCCTCGATCTCTACTGTGGGACTAGGGCGCGGTGGCGGCGGCGGCACCCCTCTACGCGGCGGCGGCGGCGGCCCACTACGCGCGGCGGCGGCGCCCCTCTACGGACTCGAGGCCGGGCGCGCGCGCGCGGTGGCGCGGTTGTACTGACACGGCGGAAGATCGACCGGGCGCGGCACGTACGGCGAGGGCGCGACGGGGGCGCGGCGACGGTACGGCGGCGAGGTACGGCGACGACGGCGCGCAGTACGGCGGCGAGGTACGGCGAGGACGGCGAGGACGGCGCGGCTCTGCAGGGGCGACGGAGAACTCGGCGCGCGGCGAAAACGAGAGGAAGAAGAAGAACTGGCGCGGCCGTTCGTGGCGCCGCATATAGGGACCCCCTTTAGTCGCGGTTGGGGTGGCAAACCGCGACTAAAGGTACTTTAGTCGCGGTTTGCCACCCCAACCGCGACTAAAGGGTATTTTCGCCGGTTTTCGTTTCCGCGGAAAATACTTTAGTCGCGGCTGGCGAGGCCAACCGCGACTAAAGGTATTTTTTCAAATTACTTTTCTTTTTCAAATTACTTTTCTTTTTCAAACTCGTTAAAAATAAAACTAATTCAATTCAAATTCTTAAAAATACAAATAATATATCAAAAAAATCAGAAAAATAAAACTAATTCAATTCAAATTCTTAAAAATACAAATAATATATCAAAAAATCAGAAAAATAAAACTAATTCAATTCAAATTCTTAAAAATACAAATAATATATCAAAAAAATCAGAAAAATAAAACTAATTCAATTCAAAATTTTAAAAATACAAATTATATATCAAAAAAATCAGAAAAATAAAACTAATTCATTTCAATATGTTAAAAATACAAATAATTTATCAAAAAATTAAGAAAAATAAAACTAATTCAATTCAATATGTTAAAAATACATATAATATATCAAAAAATTCAGAAAAATAAAACTAATTCAATTCAAAAATTTAAAAATACAAATTATCAAAAATTCATAAAAATAAAACTAATTCAATTCAAAAGTTCGTTGGCCCCCTCTTCCCGCCTCTTTCCGCCGACCCCCTCTTCCCTCCTCGTCTTCCCGCCATTTCTTCCCCGTCTTCCCGCCTCTTTCTTCCCGCCAATTGTTTCCCGCCAATTTCTTCCGGCCTCTTTCTTCCCGCCAATTTTTTCCCGCCAATTTCTTCCCCGCCACTTTCTCCCCGCCTCTTCTTCCCGCCTCCCGTCTTCCCGCTCCCATTTTTCCCGCCATTTGTCACTACATATAGGTAGCCCGGCTTGGCCAGCATCACATCTCTACAATCTCCTCATCACTCTCTCATGGCTTCCACCGCACCCACTCTAACCTACCAAGCAGGTGGAGGAGCTTTGCGCCTCGAACTACCCTTGCCCTCCGGCTACCGCGTCCCCGCCGCGCTGGAGCCTGAGCGCCGGCGGCGTGCCGGTCCCTCCCGTCCCTCGGTGCACTGCGCGCCGGCGGCCATCACGAACCACTACTACCTCGACCTCACGCCGGCGCAGCCGGATGAATCCCGCCGGCATCCCGATAACCAGCATACTTGGGACGCCTTCTTCATCAATCGGCGTGAGAGGGCGCTCGCCGGTATGAGGAGGACGGTCCGCCTCCCGGAAACTTCCACGAGGCCGGCCGTCGGCTATGGTGGTACGGCCGGACTGCGCAGCGTCATGGACTACATCACGGCCGGCGATATCCCCCGCCCGCGCTACCCTCGCTCGAGCCACGAGCGCCGCCCCGACGAGCAGCTGACGACAAGCAGCGACGATCGACGCCGAGCAACTTAGAAGGCGACGACTACCAGCATAACGGTGGCGGCTATGAAGACTACGAGTATGCATATTATACGCCTAGGCAGGAGTATGACTAAATCACTCCAAATTTCATGTATGCGGGAGTATGACTTAGTCACTCCAAATTTCCTATATGCAGGAGTATGACTTAGTCACTCCAAATTTCATGTATGCAGGAGTATGACTTAGTCACTCCAAATTTCATGTATCATCGGTGCTATCTCGAGTCAATTGAATCATTCGAAAATGGACACCAAACACATCACGGGTAATATAATTCACATGATTCATTCAACAAAGTTTGGTACAATAATAAATTATTACACATCATTTCTTCCCTTGTGTCCCCGCTTGCTTACGATTGTGCCGTATCCATGGAGCATCCTCATCATTTAACTTAATGCTTGGGTCGGTGTTCACTTTGAAGGGCGGAATTTCAGCAAACATATTATAATCTTCTCGACATGTCCTGTCTTGTCCTCCACTCCCACGATGTTTCTTTTCCCCGAAAGAACAATGTGGCGCTTTGGATCATCGCATGATGTACTGATCGTTTTCTTATCTTTCCGTTTCCTCGGTTTGCTACTCATGTCCTTCACATAGAAAACTCCGAGCGACATCTTTCGCTAGGACGAATGGTTCGTCAAGGTAACCAAGATTGTTGAAATCCACCATTGTCATTCCGTATTGCCTGGTCCACCTTTACCCCACCTCCTGTTAGCTTGAACCATTTGCACCGGAACAAAGGGACCCTAAAGGAGGGTCCATAGTCAAGTTCCCATATCTCCTCTATGTAACCATAATATGTGACCTTTTGCCCATTCTCGGTTGCTGCATCAAAGCGGACACCACTGTTTTGGTTGGTGCTCTTTTTATCTTGGGCGATCGTGTAAAATGTATTCCCATTTATCTCGTACCCTTGGAAAGTCGTTATAGTCGAAGATGGTGTCTTGGCCAACATGTACAGCTGATCTACAACCTTATTGTCACTCATTAAATGTTTTCTCAACCAACTGCCGAAAGTCTCCATGTGGGCCTTCCTAATCCAGGATTCAGGCTTCCTGGTGGTTGTCCGAGTGTAAAATATTCTTGTGTTTCTCAAAGTACGGAGCCACCAAGCTGGAATTGGTCGGAACTGTGTGGTGTGCTTCGGTCCGAGAGAATGGCCGTCCATACATATCATTGATTTCCTTCCGATCGTGCCTTTTCCACTTAGTCTCCCCTCGTGCCGCGATTGAGGAAGACCAATCGGCTTAAGGTCAGGAACAAAGTCAACACAAAACTCAATTACCTCCTCATTTCCATAGCCCTTGGCGATGCTTCCTTCCGGCCTAGCACGGTTACGAACATATTTCTTTAATACTCCCATGAACCTCTCGAAGGGGAACATATTGTGTAGAAATACGGGACCGAGAATGGAAATCTCATCGACTAGGTGAACCAGGAGGTGCGTCATAATATTGAAGAAGGATGGCGGGAACACCAACTCGAAACTCGACAAGACATTGGATCACATCGTTCCGTAACCGTGGTAGAACTTCCGGATTGATTACCTTCGAGAGATTGCATTGAGGAATGCACATAGCTTCACAATGGCTACTCGAACATTTTCCGGCAGGAGCCCCTCAAAGCAATCGGAAGCAATTGCGTCATAATCACGTGGCGATCGTGAGACTTCAGGTTTTGGAACTTTTTCTCCGCCATGTTTATTATTCCCTTTATATTGGACGAGAATCCTGACGGGACCTTCATACTCGCTCGAGCATTCAAAAAAGATGACCTTCTCTTCTTTGGTCGGAGCGTAGCCGGCACGACCTTGAAACCGTTCCGATGCGAGTCATCGTGGTCTTTCAAACTTTGCTGGTCCTGCCGTGCTTCCTTTGTATCATTTGACTTCCCGTACACGCCCAAGAAGCTTAGGATGTTCACGCAAATATTCTTCGTAACGTGCATCACGTCGATTGCAGAGCGGACTTCTAGGACTTTCCAATATTCTAGCTCCCGAATATATATTTCTTCTTCCACATGGCTACGTGCCCGTCAGCTCCCTTCGGAACCGATTGTCCGCCAGGACCCTTTCCAAAGATGACTTTCAAACCCTTGACCATATCAAATACCTCAGCACCGAGTGTGTTCCGCAGGCTTCGGCCGGTGATCTGCCTTGCCGTTGTAATGCTTGCCTTTCTTTCTTCATCGGATGACCTTTCGGAAGAAATCGACGATGCCCAAGGTACACGTTCTTCTTACAATTTGGCAAATGTACACTTTCGAGTCTCATGTAAGCAAGTGCGTGCATGCATTGTATCCCTTATTTGACAGTCCCGAAAGGTTACTAAGAGCAGGCCAATCGTTGATGGTTACGAAAAGCAACGCTCGTAGGTCAAATTCCTCTTCTTTGTGCTCATCCCACACACGGACACCGGGTCTGCCCCACAGCTGTAAAAGCTCATCAACTAATGGCCTTAGGTACACATCGATGTCGTTGCCGGGTTGCTTCGGACCTTGGATGAGCACCGGCATCATAATGAACTTCCGCTTCATGCACAACCAAGGAGGAAGGTTGTAGATGCATAGAGTCACGGGCCAGGTACTATGGCTGGAGCTCTGCTCGCCAAAAGGATTCATGCCATCCGTACTTAGACCAAATCTTATGTTCCTTGCGTCAGCTGCAAAATCTTTGAACTCTCTGTCGATCTTTCTCCATTGCGTTCCATCTGCGGGGTGTCTCAACTCCCCGTCCGACTTACGGTCCTCTTTGTGCCATCGCAACAACTTGGCATGCTCTTTGTTCCCGAACGGACGTTTCAACCGTGGTATTATAGGAGCATACCACATCACCGTGGCGGGAACCCTCTTCCTGGGTTTTTGGCCCTCAACATCGTCACCAGGGTCATCGCCTCTGGTCTTATAACGCAATGCGAGTGCATACCGGGCATTCATTCAAATTCTCGTATTCACCGCGGTAGAGGATGCGACCGTTGATGCATGCATGTATCTTCGAACCTCTAAACCTAGAGGGCAGACAACCTTCTTTGCTTCGTACGTAGTGGCGGGCAACTCGTTATTCTTTGGAAACATATTCTTCAACATTTTCAGCAAGTTTTCAAATGCCGAGTCAGCTACACCTGCCCGTGCCTTCCATCTCAGCAAATCCAAGTGTGCAGCCCAGCTTTTTCAGACCATCATCGCATCCGGGTACAGCGCCTTCCCGTGATCCTCTAACATGCGATCCAAATTCTCCCTCTCTTTTTCAGTTTCGCAGCGTCTCCGTGCATCAGCAATGGTCCGACCAAGATCATCAACGGGATCATCACGTGCCTCTTCTTCACCTTCCCCTTCACCTTCAGCATCCTCCATGAAAGTATCACCGAAATGAGAAAGATAGCTTTCATCATTGAAATCATCCCCTTCTTCATCTTCTTCCATTATAACCCCTCTTTCTCCATGCTTGGTCCAACAATTATAGCTTGGCATGAAACCGTGCCGAAGCAGGTGCATGTGAACATCTCTTGAGGAAGAGTAACCCTTCGATTCTTACACTTAACACATGGACAGATAACAAAACCCCCTCGCTTGTTCGCATTAGCCACTACGAGGAAATCTTTCAAACCCGTACTGAACTCGCCGGAGAGTCGGTTACCGTACATCCATTGCCGATTCATCTGCATTATTATAATATAAAATATATAGTTAACCATCATGCATTTGTTAAACTAACTAGCTACAAACAATATAAATTAAACAATGAACTACACACACATGCATATTTTATCAATGACACATCAAAGGTTCAAGTTGCTAACCGCGATCGAGGAGGAAAAAATAAATGAGAAAGCTCAAGTGTGACTCCAACACTTCATATCATGTTTGTTTCATGCTCTTGGGGCATTTCATCAAACACCTTATGTGCATAAGAGGAACCAAAAGCAAACCTAACACTCACTTGTGAAGTTTGTGAAGAGAATGGCTCCAAATGGCTAAGTGTTGGCTGCTGGATGGGTATATATAGGGGAGGGGCTTTAGTCCCGGTTGGCCTGGCCAACCGCGACTAAAGGCCTTCGGGCACCTTTAGTCGCGGTTGGGCTGGCCAACCGCGACTAAAGCCCCCACGTGCACCAGCTGGCCACCTTGCGCCCTGGGCCCAGGCCTTTGGTCGCGGTTCGCCACACGAACCGCGACTAAAGACCCCATTAGTCGCGGTTCCTTTACCTTCGCGACTTATGGGGCTTCCCGGAAGCCTGTTTTTCCACCAGTGTAATAACTTTAATTAGGCCATTCCAAGATGTGAACCACTCATCTGAGGTGCATACATCCTTTTGAGAGAGTAGGGAGTGACTATTTCCCAGCTCTCACAGACAAGAACCCAATGTTATTACTACAAATGGCTAAAATGCTACACTTAAGAACTGACTTGCATGGAAATGGCCTACTGAATGATGTGGTAACAGCTAGTTGGTTCAGTTTTTGTTCCCTTCCGTGATTTTAGGACTAGGAATTGACCGGGTGACTCCACGTTAGTCCGTAACCCACATCTCGTATAATCACGTTGATGTACCACTGCTGCTAGAAACGGTTAGTTGGGGTACATCAATATCTAATAGCTTTAATTGGGGCATTCTAAGATGTCAACCCGACGTATGGGGATGTTGTGTCTAATATGCACGGAAATCTATTATCTGTCTCCTTTAGTTCTAAAACAGAACTTGGCATATAAAGGTGTCCCTTTAGTTTGCTATTGAACATTTAGCCCTAAGTTATTCCTAAATACTTGTGTAAAACATTCGGCTTATGATTATGTCTTGAATATTCAGTCTAGTGGACTATTATATTTCTCCAATACATTGTTTCCAGATGGTTTAAAAAGCTGAAGCTGACCATTCCAAGTTATTTGCATGTGAGGATTGTTAGATTTGTACGATATACAATGCATAAAGTTTATTTTGTAAGAATTCTTTTCCAAAAAATCTTTTGCAATTTCATATGGAAGCTTACACTGAACCCTTTTATTTTTTTGAACGACTGCTACATTTCTCATAAGGTAAGTCAAACTAAAATTTTCTTATCTAGGATTAAGATGACATGAAAGTATAGTCATGCTCATTTTCTTATTTTTTTTCATTTTCAAATTCCATGAAGGAAAGTCCCAAAAGTATGTAGGCACTCCTCTGTGCTCTATGTACTACTACAAAGATAGCACAACTCTTCAAAAATACAAATAATTAAGGTCCAACACTTTGGCTAGAGATAAAGATGTTGTCCCAATATTTACATTTGATATTTATTAATATATTAGTGCTTTTTGTGAATTACTTTCATAATGATTTGTAGTCTTTAGATTTTTTTTACCAAGAGATAGTGTGTGGTTTGAAGAATTATAGTTTATGAAAGTGGGAGTCAAGATGACGCAGCAGTATGATATTTTTTTTGTCAATTCTTGTGATTTTGGGATGATAGGATTCAAAGAGGCCACAACAGTGATCAGCCTTTGTACTCACCCCAGTTCTATAAAGCATTGTATTATGCAAAGTTTTAATATGAAACGTCCGAAAACTAGTGTACCAAGACCCGAAAGTTTATTATTTAATTACAAGACAAACATAATTAACTTGTAGAAGATCAGAGCATCAACATTCTGTTAGCCTCAACAATAGAACCCAACGTCATTAGAAACAGTCAGTTGGAGTACAACTACAATTTATATCTTCACTTGGGAAATTCTAAGATGTCAACCATGCACTCATCTCAGGTGTATAGATACTTGTGAGAGTGTAGAGTGTGCCTAGCCCCTCCGTAATTTCACCTCTTAATATTGTTAACATTTGAAGTTTTAAATATTCAAAAGATGTCATCTCATGCATCTATTTTACTATATATATATATATATATATATATATATATATATATATATATATATATATATATATATATATATATATATATATATATATATATATATATATATATATATATATATATATATATATATATATATATATAGGAAGACGAATGGGGCACCAAGGTGCCCATGCACCATACCTAGATGCCATCTGATTGCTTCAGGATGTGTGCAACTGTAATGGGCATATACACTAGCGGGTCAACCCGTTTGTATTAACTGATTTGGAATGAATGTCTATCGTTCATCAATTAATGAAATGGAAACTTATTGCCTGATCAGTTGCCTTCTTTCTTTTGCAATTCTTGACCGCTTGCCTATTTAGTTATTATGGTATTTGATGGTCCACTTAGCAATAAGGAAAGAAATAACTCCCTATTCTATAGCATGCACCTATGTGTTGATACGTGAGAGAAACTCACACTCATTACGTAGGGATCTTTAGATTGAAATGTTCAAATTTATTTCTTGTGCAGCTGGTCTGCATGTAAACTAAAAATTTAAATATCAAGGTATGTCTTAATATTGGGTATGTATGTACGAAGAAATATCTTGACTATTTTGGGGTACCTGGATATCTATAAAAAATTAGGGTATGTATATCTGGATACTTGTAATAAATAATAGAGTATGTATACTTGGATACCTGTGATACCTGTAAAAAATCTAATGAGTATTTTGGGGTACCTGCATACCCGTAAATACCTTAGTGCATACGCTATAGAAAATCTTGACTTTTTGTGGTATGTATACCTAGATACCTATATAAAAAGGTATGTATATACCTAGAAATACTTGACTGCGTGCGTACCCAGAAATATCTTGACTATTTTGGGGTACCCGCATACTCGTAAATACCCTAGTGCATACGCTATCATAAATCATGACTATTTTGGGGTACCTACATACCCGTTGCATGTAGTAAACATAAAATCTAATGAGTATTTAATTTTAAGTTTGGTGAGCATGCTTTGAAGAATTACAGTTTATAATTCTTAGGTATGCACTAGGGTATGTAGTGATACCTGTAAAAAATCTAATGAGTATTTTGGGTACATGCATACCCGTAAATACTCTAGTGCATACGTTGTAGAAAAGCATGACTATTTTGGGGTATGTATACCTGGATACCTGTATCATACCCGTATCATACCTGGATACCTGTATCATACCCGTAAATACCGGTATCATACCCGAGGTACCAAAATACTCGTATCATACCTGAGGTATGTAGGTATTGAGGTATCGAGGTACCGGTATCATACCTGATGTACCAAAATACTGGTATCATACCTGAGGTATCGAGGTACCGGTATCATACTTGATGTACCAAAATACTGGTATCATACCTGAGGTATCGAGGTACCGGTATTATACCTGATGTACCAAAATACTGGTATCATACCTGAGGTATCGAGGTATTGAGGTATCGAGGTATTGCACAGGGAGTATGAGTGTACCGTTAGGTATTAAGGTATGAAAGGTATTGAGGTATGTATTTGTACGAGAGTGTCGAGATATATTCCAAGGAGCATGAGAGTATTTATAGGTATCGAGGTACCAATGTATTCACAAAAGAGTACACTACTAGGGAAAGCCTTATAGCAGCACTCCTTACCGCCGGCGAGTACGGTTTGAAAATGCCGGCGGTAAGACCTTCCAGGGTGGCCTAACCCTACCGCCGGCGAGCTGAACGCAAGGCGCCGGGGTGAGGGCTTTACCGCCGGCGAACACGAAAATGAAAATGCCGGGGGTAATGAGTGGCTCGGCGGGCCACCCAGCCTGCCCTTACCGCCGGCGTTTATGCCCAAATCGCCGGGGGTAGCGGGTTGTACCGCCGGCGAACCCGAGAATGCAAATGCCGGGGGTAACAAGTGGCTGGGTGGGCCACCCATCCTGCACTTACCGCCGGCGTTTGTGGGCCGTAGGTGCCGGCGGTAATGGGCCCTACCGCTGGCAAACGCGCATGTTGGCGCCGGCGGTAACCTGGGCTTGGCCATTTAATTAGCTAGCCCGACCAGCCACCTACCACCACCCTCACACACTCATATGTGATGGAAAATCAACCCAAGCACTTGTTATCTCATTCCCCCACCCATTTTAGCTATTTCAACCAACAAAATATGATGTATTTGAGCAAATCATGCACTACCTAGCCCCTCTAGCATGATTTGCATGATCTAGATCTAGATCTATCTCCTCCCACCACCTTTTCCACTAGATCTAGCTATTTCTAGATCTCTAGATCTCTCGAGCATAAAAGTCGACGTGTGGCGTCTCTCCGGTGCTTTTGGACGTCGCGTCAACTAATAGGTATATAGCTAATGAGTGGAATGTTCATGAGTTGGTGAAAATTCACGGTTTTATGTCACTAGTGATGGCAAAAGATGCGGTTCCATATATGTAAATGCATTGTTTTGCATTTGTTGACGTGTGCGGGAACATTGAGTTGCCAATGTTTTGCCGGAATGTTGATTAACTTCCGTTCCGGCGAATTTTGGAACTCCGAGCATGACAATATTTAGCAAAGGTCATGCCGAATTTTTTCCGTGAAAACCGAGACGGCGGTGTAATCAATTATCTTGTCTTGTAGGCGGCGATGGTCATCGCGATGAGGGAAAGCGTCGTGGATAGATACGTGGAACGCGCGACGGCCGACATGTATCGAAAAAGCGAAAGGATATAATGTGTCCTTGTCGAAGATGCAAGCTAGGATCGTTGTTTGACCCCTTCTCGGGCATAGTGAATCAACACCTGCTCGGGTATAGTTTCATGGAGGGGCATACTCGGTGGATGAGTGATGATGGAGATGATGATATCGATGGTGATGGAGATGATGATGGTGGAGATGATGATAACGAAGGTGATGGAGAGGATGCCCCACACGACAATGGAGACGAGGTTGAAGAGGATGGCGCACACGTTGATGGTGATCAAGAAGGCCGGGAAGAGCATGCGGCCGACGAGGATATGAGTAGAAATACCCCGCTAACCGCGGCCGTGCGGGACCGTCATGTTCAAGAACTTCTTCTCAGCAACACATCGACCGACCCCAAAATCGCTGGTAGACGGAAGGCTAAGCTAGATCAACTCGAGGTAGACTCGAGAACTCCGTTGTACGATGCAGCTCGTGGGACGGAGGAGAGCCGTCTGAGATACGCTCTCGATATTATGGAGATGAAGGCAAAGCACAAATGGACGGACACAAGCGTGGACGAACTCTTCGGATACTTGAAGATCCACTTTACTAAAGATAACACGTGTGCCGGTAGCCTACGGGAGGCCAAGAAAATCGTGTGCCCTCTCGATTTACCGCACCGAAATACCACGCATGCATCGGTGACTGCGTAATATATCGGAACGAGCATGCCAATCTCGATACATGCCCACAGTGTGGCGAATCTCGATACAAGAGAGGGACAAAAAAATCTCCTCGAAAAGTTGTGTGGTACTTCCCGCTCATGCCCCGTCTGCAGTGGTACTTCGTGGACCCCAAGGAAGCAAAGCTCATGCGGCGGCACGCGGAAAGAAAGGAGGCGGTGATGCGTGATGTAGAACGGGTTGAAAACCCGGTGCTAACACACCCTTCGGATGCAAGCCGAGTGGAAAACATTAGACGATGAGTATTACGAAGAATTCGGGGAAAGAACCAAGGAACATCAGGTTGGGTGCGAGCACCGACGGACTCAATCCGTTTGGGAACCAAAGCAGCAAGCACAGCACCTGGCCCGTGTTTGTATGGATGTACAACCTCCCTCCATGGCTATGCACGAAGAAGAAGTACATACACATGAGTATGCTAATCCAAGGGCCGACGCAGCCGGGGAGCGATATCAACCCGTATCTGGAGCTATTGAAGGAGGAGCTAGTCACTCTGTGGGAGGAAGGGACGAAACTTGGGACGCCTACGGACAAGAAACTTTCCGTATGAAAGCCGCACCGGTGACGACGGTGCGGGACTATCTTGGATACGGATATATCGCGTGCCAGGTGTGCCACGGACACAAGGCATGTGTGAGGTGCATGGAAAAGACGCCATTTTTACAGCTGGGTAAGGATCCCGGGTCTTCAAAAACCGTCTACATGAGGCATCGAATGTGGCTTCCCAAGAATGACCCGTGGAGGAAGCGTGGAGACCTGTTCAATGGGAAGGATGAGGTCGAGGGACCTCCACCTAGGCGAAGCGGCGAAGAGATAGATACTCTGTTGAAAAACTGGAAAGACTGCCCTCCGGCGGGTAAGATAAAGATCCGGAAGCGGAAGAAAGGAGACAAGAGAAAGAAAAGAAAAAGGAACCCGGGCCGCTCTTGGGGGTATGGAAAAGGAGGTCCGTGTTTTGGGACTTGCCGTACTTGGAAGATCCTCGGTACGCCTCATAGCCTTGATGTCATGCATATCACGAAGAACGTGTGCGAGAGCTTGCTTGGCACTTGTGCTCAACATGCCGGAGAGGACCAAAGACGGGTCGAAAGCAAGACACGACCTGATGGCCCTTGATATCGGAAAAGAGCTTCATTTCGCCCGGGTTGACCGAGGAAACCGAGGAGGAGGAGACGGATGGTCGCAAACGCAAAGGGTGGCCAAGCAGCGCGAAACTCCTCGCCCCTCCTGCTTCACTCTAAATCCCGATGAGCTCGAACAATTCTTCAAGTGCCTACTAGAAGTCAAATTTCCCATAGGCTACGCGGGGCTGATACGCAGATGGCTGGACCCGACGAAAAAAATCTTCAGCGGGATGAAGTCTCATGGCTGTCATGTCATGATGACGCAGATACTTCCGGTTGCTATCCGAGGGATAATGGAACCGCACGTTCGTGCGACGCTGGCCCGACCTGTGTAACGTCTTCGACGTCATCACTCGAAAGTCGATAACCGTCAAGAAACTCGGGAGGCTGCAGGAAGAGATCGTCACCATCCTATGCGAGATGGAGATGTACTTCCCGCCCGCATTCTTTGACATCATGGTCCATCTGCTGGTGCATATAGTGGACGATATCGAGGATCTTGGGCCCGCGTTCCTTCACAACATGATGGCGTTAGAAAGAATGAACGGCTTCATCAAAGGATATGTTCGTAACGGGGCACATCCGGATGGAAGCATCGTCCAGGGCTTTCTCACCGAGGAGTGCATCTCTTTCGCAAGAATTATTTAAACGAGGACGACCCACGTCCGGTTGGATTGCCCGCCAACAAGCACCTCGGCAGATTCGAGGGAGTAGGCCACAACGCCGGCGAGGAGGGAACTCGACGCCGATCAAGATGATAGGAGAACAGACTTTAACGGGGCCCACTTAGTAGCACTACAGCACATGAACGAGGTAGAGCCTTGGGTGGATCAGCACATAAACATGATCAAGAGCGAGGGCTGACAAGCCGATGACGGAACAAGAGGTATTTAGAGCGCACAACTCCTCTTTCGCGAGCTGGTTCAAAGACCAGATTGATGCCAATCCCCCACCAATGGCAAGCGACGTAGACAAAATGATATTGGCCTTGTCTTATGGGCCCGCCCCCAACCTCATGACTTATCGAAGTACGACATCAACGGTTACACATTCTCCACGAGAGGAGAGAGACAAAAAAGCGACTACCGAGAACTCGGGTGTGACGATGGAATCGTACACGGGTGAAGAGAAGAAAAGGTACTACGGAAGGATCGAGGAAATGCGGGAGCTCGACTACGTCGGGGAGAAGCTACCGATGTTTCGTGTCGGATGGGCTACGGACGTCACAAAAGAAGATGCGTATGTCACCACCATGCGACTGCCCCCAAATCCAAGACCAAGAACCCCACCGCGCAAAATGAGCCTTGGGTATTGGCTAAGCACGTCGAGCAATGCTTCTTCATAACCGACCCGTCAAGGCCCAGCCGTGTTGTCGTAAGGAGAGGAAAAAGGGCCCTCGTCGGAATGGATGGAGTGGCCGACGAGCAAGACTTCGACGGCCTCGTCGGAGACCCAATGATGGAAGAACCCGATGAAGACGATAGAACCTACACACTAAGAAGAAGAAGGATGACGCTACCTAGGTCAAGTGTTCCTCCGTACACAAGGAGTCGCGACGATACCGGTGGGGTCACAAGGACCAAGCGGAAGGGACTTTGAAGTCATTTATGTATTTCTAATAATTATCTCTGGAACAACCATTTGTCCGTCTCAAGACCATTTGTCCTTCTCAAGTGTATCCTAAATTTATGTCTCGGTTTTTTATCGGATGTCGCCGAAAGGACTTTGAAGTCATTCAAGAATTAAAATCCTAAATTTATGTCTCACATTTTATCCTTCATTTAATTTTTATCGGATGTCGCCAAAAGGACTTTACAATTTATCCAAAAATAAACTAGAAACAACAAAAAAGGTCTTAGAAAAGGGGAAAAAGGTGGCTTTTTATGCACCCACAAGGATTCGAACCTTGGGTGTTATGGCTGTGCACAGGAGTGGCACCACTGGGCTAACGAATGGGTTTTGACTAATGTGCATGGTTTACAGAACTTAAGGAAATAAAACATACCCCCGGCGAAATGGACGTTTCCGCCGGTGGAAACCGCAGTTGGTCCCACCTGTTAGTGACAGGAAAGTTACTTTGATGTGTGTATTCTTGTGTATGTACTGTGTATTCTGGTCTGTATTCTGGTGTGTATTCTGGTGTATATACATTACTTTTCGAGTTTTATTTTTTTAATCCTGTGATCAATACCACCGGCGCTCCTAAACTATACCTCTGGCGAAATTGGAATCGCCAGCGGTGCAGCCAATTACCCCCGGCGAATTGGTAAGACGCCGGTGCTAAGCCAGTACCGCCGGCGATTTGAGAAAAGCGCCGGGGATAATGACACTTACCACCGGCGATTTGGAAAACGCCGGCGGTAAGGGGTTACCACCGGCGAGGTGGTCGCCGGCGAACATGAAAACGCCGGCGGTAAGGGTTTCTGGGGCGCCGGCGGTAGTACATTTCCTAGTAGTGGTATGATAGCTCACGAGGATACCGCGGTTATGAGCGTATATTGGAAATACCGGTACCTACATTTTAAGAATCGTGAGTACGTAACTCGGGTGGTATCATGCCTAAGTTTCGGGTTAAACCTCGCGAGTTGACCGATTTTCATCCAATACCTAGTCTGTGTGATCTACATGGTGAGGTATGTTTACAATTTTGAGGTATGTTCATCGCATACCTAGGTTGTGTGATTTTCTTGCTTTTCAATGGGTATGTGGGTATGTGATACCAGGTATGCCCGCCGCACCTCCCTCAGGACCCCATCCCCTCCCTCCTTCCACTCCCCCGCCGCCTCTGGCCAAAGCCCGCGCGGCATGGCAGCAAGCGGGGGGGGGGGGTTCCGCACGAGGCGGTCTTGGGGTGTGGAGGTGGCTTCCTGACCTCCCCATCGTTGCAGTGGTGCGCGGTGCCGGTGGTCGGAAGGCGAGGCGGTGGCAGCGTGTCCTTATATAGTCCCTTGGGACCTAGAGGCGGCCGCGTCTACTGCGCCTCCTGCGTGCGACGGGCTGCTTCACCCTCATCACATAGAATCCAGGGCGGAGACAATCTTCTCCCCATCCAGAGGTGGACAGCCTCGTTGGGATCTAGGGTGGCGGATCTTGGTATCCCACACTGATCTCTGGCGGTGAAGATACAGTCGATGACGAGCTTGGGGTGACATGGCAGCTGGTGAAAACCGCGCGTCAACCTTGGTCATGGCGGACAATGGCGGCGGCGTTACCTTTTCCAAGGCATCATCTTTGCTAGTATCATCACTCCATTAAGGCTACTCCGGAGGTAACCCTGGATCTGGGCCTCCCGATCGGATGATGGCGGCGCTCAGCACCGTTACCCCTGTTGAGGGCATCGTTTTTGGAGCAGCGGTCGACTGGTATGGTCTGGTGGTGGACCGGTGGAGCGGAGTGTTTCTAATGCGTCGACGACGACGGGTCTTAGTGGCGTGGTGCAGTTGGGTACTGACGGCGGATGCAGATGATGTACATGTGCAGGGAGGGGTGATGTTTGGCGTCGTGGTGACGTCGGGGCAGTATTGGTAAATATTATGAGGAAAAATCAACCGAAGTAGCTTGGGTATCTATACCCATGGTATGTAAAATTACATACCTAGAAATTACTAGCTCGTGTATCTATACATAGGTGTGCAAAATGTCATCAGGGATACCTGAAAATTAGGTTAAAATACACAAAACTCATGGATAATTCTCTTGCTCGCCCATGGTATTGCGGCAACCACGTCATCACTCGCCGATAGTTACTATTTTCTATGAATGTGAAGGTAGGATTTATGTGATGAGGTATATGAAGGTAGGGTATTATGTCATCGGTTAAACATTGGCGGCTATCTCATACCTTGAATATGTGAACTATGAATAAATACACTAGTCGTTAGTTACTATTTTCTTGCATCTATGTGTGGCGTAGTACGTGTCCGTCTTGTGTTAGGTATCCAAAATACCGGTATGCAGGTATCAAGGTACCAAAATTTGGATATTTACAGATAATTTCACATGGCTGAATTTTCCATGGATATAGCAGCAGTACAAAAGTAACACTTGAATCATACATTTTGGATTCGGGTATACAAAAATCCCATGGATTAAAAATTGCACCAGAACCACTAAATTTGTAAAGAAACTAGTATATAAAAAGTGACATTATTTCTATACACGTGGATCTACTTGATGCCGATGTGTACGGTTCTAGCTTCCTGCACATGTTGTGAGATCTGGGGTATGTTTCTATCCACCATGTTTGTCGAAATCTGTACATGAGAGAAGGTTTGCTGATTACAACACAAACTAACAGTTTGTTTTTTGACCGCAAAATTTTTGAACAGATCACAAGGGTATCAAACACATGGACGAAACACACCTACAATCTCAAGAGCACCTGCTGGATGGGATCAACGTTGCCATCTAGTATTGTTGCCCGATCATGTAATCTGGGCCAGCCGGCTGGCCGTAGCTGGACTTTATGATTGTACAAGCATTTCGTGGCCGTGACAGTGGGGACGGTGGTCTCTTCATGACACCTTGTTGAGTCCTGACGACGACGGAGGCAGCACGATTGTTCGCCGTTAACATGGCGACTGCCCTGATAGTCCGTGAAAAGTCGCTACTGCAGCAGCAACAAAATAATGAACAAACAAAATCAGCACCAGAACATACCTCGGCCAAGATCTAACTAGGACGTGAATCATACATACCCGTGCGTATTCTAGAAAAATGCACACCTTGTTCAAGCAGAAATCATAAGTGACTTAATCAATAGATACATCAAATCTGTAGGGAAAAGCTAAAAGCACAAAAACGATTGGCTCATCTTGGTTGCGGAAGCTCCGTCGGCCGGCCGGACGGCCACACCGTCTGCACGTTCTTGTTCTGCACATTATGAATAGAGAGGTGAAATAGTAGCAGGAAAGAAATAAAAGGAGGTATGACTAGTTAAAAAAAGGAATCCAACTTGCCCATTTTAGGAAACAATTCAAACTTTGGTAGGATGTCATATATGGAAGGTCCCGTATGAAAAATATATTAGGAAATAAATCAAACGTGGTCCAGACTTTCTTCAAATAAAATGCACAAACGGGTTCAACCCAATTCTATATGAAAATACCCGTATGTGTTTGTGTGATTTCTAAAGCGATCGAACGGCTGATGATTGTGGTGCCCAGGCACCATGGTGCCCCTATTAATTTACCTATATATTCTTCAAATAAAATGCACAAACGGGTTCAACCCAATTCTATATGAAAATACCCGTATGTGTTTGTGTGATTTCTAAAGCGATCGAACGGCTGATGATTGTGGTGCCCAGGCACCATGGTGCCCCTATTAATTTACCTATATATATATATATATATATATATATATATATATATATATATATATATATATATATATATATATATATAGGTAAATTAATAGGGGCACCATGGGGTGTAGCTGTGCACCTTCATCCAGCCATTTATCTTCTCTATAGGGAATTTTCCACCGTAGATGTACTTCACACCGTTAGTTTTTGCCGTTAGCCACTTTTCTCTCTCTTCTCCACCTAACAACAAACTCACCCGGCACCTAGTTTCAAAAAAAAAAAAAAACACCCCACACGGTTCACTCGATCCACATTCCCCACCACCGCTACTAGTCCTCCCTCACATCCCGACGACGGCAAGCCCCCCGAGCAGCCGCGCTGCACCACCCATGCTCCGCCCAACCAGCCCCAGTGCGGCGCTCCATTTCCTAGATCCGCGCCTCACCGGACAGGCGTTGTGCTACCTTGCCCAGGAGAAGGTGCCGGTCACTGCGTCAGGTACCCAGATTGCCGGCACAAAAAAGTGCCGGCAAAGGTACCAAAAGTGCCGGCAAAGGTTTTTCAAGGCAAAAAAAAAGTGCTGCGTTTATTCCAGTCGAGAATGGTGTTTGCCGGCACTTTTCGTCAGATGCCGCGGTATGTAATTCCAGGCACATATACAGGTGCCGATAAAGGCTATTTCGGGCATAACGGTTTGTGCCTGTTAAGAGTTTTGCCGGCACATTTTGATTGTGCCGTGGAAGGTTTTTGCCGGCACTTCATGAAGATGCCGCCGAATCTTTTACTGGCACAAGGTGGTTACGCCGCGGAATCTTTTCACGGCACAAGGTGGAAATGCCGTTCAAAGCTTTTCCGGCATTTCGCAAATGCCTCCAAATTTGTTTTCGAGCATATATGCTCGATGCCATTGTTTCTTTTTGAATTAATGTATCGGCAGCATTCGATCATAAACAAGCATTCAGTCATAAACGGAATTAAGTCATAAGCGAAATTCGGTCTTAAACATGATCATCCAGACATCGAGATAACTTACAAGCATTCGGTCATAAACAGAATTCAGTCTTAAACATGATCATCCGAGCATCGGATAACTTACAAGCATTCGGTCATAAACGAGAATTCAGTCATAAGCGATCATAAACATGATCATCCAGCCTGGTCACACATCATCGGCCTGACTGGAGAAGCTATGGAGGCTTTTGACTTGAAGGTGAAGGTTCTCCTCCTCTTAGTTCTGTCAGGGTTTTGACTGTCATTGAGGTTATCTGTTCTCCTAATTTCATCCCGATTCGCTGCTTGCTCCTCCAATGTCAACACCCTACCATCTGATCTGGAATGAATGCGCAAGTTCTTGTCCATGCTGCTCACAATTGATGCATGAGTCATGTCCACTTGTTCGATCTTCGACCTGCAAGCATTACCAAACAAGGTTGGATCTTTCACATAGTATATCCGCTTGAGAAATAGAAGTAAGAGAGTCATTACTGCAAAGCAATTCATTTCAAACAACCAAGCTGATAGGCAACAAGCTAGGCTAGGATGATTGGAAAGCATCACAGAGGTCATCTGTATCAATACACATGCTTTTCCAACTATAGTACATGGTGAGGAGCAACAACACAGTTTGTCAGGCAACATGCATAGATAGTTAAAGCATTAGATAGTAAGGTTGTTTCATGACACTACAGTACTGATCATGGTTGTTTCATGACACTACATTACTGATCATGTTTCACATGGTTTTTTCATGACACTACAGTATTGACACTACAGTATTGATCAAGTGATAACTTACATTCTTCCTTGGCCACTTGGACTGAGTGTGCCTCGGCTTGACCTAGTAGCGTCATTCTCCCCTTTGCTTGTGGTAACCTCGTGGTTCTCTTCAAGACCATGTTGATCATAACCTCAATGTACTCATCGGTGTCCGCATTCCGCACGGTGCCAAGAGCCACTCTTGCTTCACTGGTTGGTGAAGTTAAAGCGACGTCCATCCCTTTTGTCACCTTGACTTGTCCCTTTGTGCTTTTTCTTCTTCACCTCACTTGTTTTTCATCTTGTTTTCTTGTGCCTTCTCCATTTTGACCGATTTAATGATCTTGTTCACACTAGTCATGTCTGCAGATAACATATTTTGTTATTTTTTTCTATAAGGCTCGGTTATTGCAATCTAGATGCTTGTAGAGTAATTTTCATTATATGAGGCTCGAGTACCTTTGCCTCTAGATGCTTGTAGGTTGTCTTTGAATGATTTCCTTCTTCTTGATTGGTAAACATTTCTTCGTGGCTAAACATAGTTTCTGGTCTGTAAACGCCTTCCTGGCTATAGGTTGTTTCCTGGGTATAAATTGTTTCCTGCCAATTACCAAAAATGTCACATGCATGTATGATCAGATGGTACCTTCAATTACCGGTTTTAAAAAGTACCAATGTTAGCAGCTCATACCTTTGGTACAGAACTATTAGGTTCCTTCATACTCTTTCTCTCCTTTATTTTTACGGCTCTTCTATCTTCATGAGTTGTGGTGGCCTGCATTTAAACAATCGGAGCACACAATTAACAGGACCATCTAGTAGCCAAGTGGACATGAAACTGTTGATACTTTACCTTGGCTTGATATCCTCCAACTTCTGAGGTATGACTAGGTTTTTGGCTTCTTTTTGCATGTGTTACTTCAGTTGATCTAGTTTCCTGCATTTAAACAATCGAGCACACAATTAACAGGACCATCTAGTAGCCAAGTGGACATGAAAGCTGTTGATACTTTACCTTGGCTTGATATCCTCCAACTTCTGAGGTATGACTAGGTTTTTGGCTTCTTCTCACATTTGTTTCTTCAGTTGATTTAGTTTCCTGCATTTAAACACAATTATCAAATACTTAGCTGCACCATCTTGATAGTATGATTACAATACAGATCATGAAAGAAGAAGCTGCGTCTTACATTTGCTTTGCAACCTGTAACCTCACTGCTAGTAACTTTCTCAACATTTGGTTTGGTAACCTACATTAGGCCAATCATATCACAAATTTAGATATCACCAGACCAAATTTATGGAAATATACTGTTGACTCATGAACGAAGAAGTTGTAGTGTACCTGGATTGTAGGAATACATTCCATTCCCTCTTCACTTGTCTGCTGTTGCTCGTTGTTCTTGTTCTTGGTTGTCCTGTATTTTACGGCTAGCTTGGTACACTAGCATTAGTTGACTCAAGCTGCCCTTCTATGATATCATCTTTCGCGCCATGTTTTCGACCACAAGCTTTAGGTCTCTGGTCTCTTTCCTACTCTCTTCAAGAGCTGCTAGTGCTTGAGCTAGATTTTCTGATCCTTTTCCACCAACTACCATGCCTAGACCATACCTTGTTGACTTCTTTGCTTTGGGAAACAATGTTGAATAGAGGTCATTGGGATTTGCTTCCTCCCCATGCAGCTCGGGATTGGCATTAAGTTTGTCATTGATTTCATTCTACAAGGAAATTAGTGTCATGGCGAGTATTGTTGCAAGAACAAGTATGTGTGCTGGCAGTATTTACTTGAAGGTGAAACTTACAATTTTCCCAGCAGCAAAATCGTCAACTGGCAGTCCTTTGCTATTAGTGTGAGTGATCCTGTACAGCTCAGCCCTCCCAATTTTTTTACCTTCTAGGATCTCCTGCAAATCAGATGGATTATGCCCTCATGAACTTGTAAAATGCGAGAAAATTTAAGTCTGAATTGATTAGTTTGGATTATTACTTGTTTGATCTTGTACAAGCTGCGAAGCTCCTTGATCCAGTAGTGTGTGTACTATTTGGCTGGTTTTTCCTTGCAGTTTTGTTCTTCCTTGACAATCTCTGCAATTTAAGTTTAATAATTCAGTTCATGATAAGTTCAGTAAGCATACATTTTCAAATTGGAAGTTTGTGTAATGATGCACCTTGGACTTTTTTTGCTTCCAACGCCTCACCAACCAATCCCATTGAGCTTCAGGAAGTCTTTGGCCACACCCGTTCGCAACGTTCTCTTCTATTGATAACTTCGCCTTGTAATGTTTCTTCTTTAAGTAGCACTTGAAATCTTTCCATTTTTTACCTGCAGACTTTAGTACCCGAGTACCTATGTCTTTCTTCTACATTAAAGAATGCCTGCAATACATAAGTAGCAACAGTTAGACAAAAAAACCTTTCCACTGTTATTGCAGTGAGAAATACATGTAATGCAGTTTTAATACCTTAACAGTTTCCCACAAGTGCATTTTCTCAGTTCTGGGTACTTTGCTCCAGCTTGTTGCTGCCATTGAAATTTCTTTTCCTCTAACTAAACTTCCAACAAAATTGGAGAAGCTGGCTGGTGTTTGGACCACAAGGTTGTCCATTGTCATTGAATTCCACATCTATTTTACGGTTTGGATTAACATGTTTCCAGAACCCCTTCGATAATGTTGGACCTCTATGGGATTTCTCTTCTTACGTGCCTAAAACCATAATTGTTAAAACAGATTAGATATACTATATTTATTTCCATTAGATACTGTTAACAGAACATTGATAGATCAAGAATCTAGCCTGGAGTGTTGTTAATTTTAATTGATCCATCTTCATATTCATCACCAGGATCAATAGTTGCATCACTGTCATAGCCTTCACCATCATTTTCTCTCTTGCCCATCCTCGGCACCATCTTCTTCCTCATCATCCTCTTCATCACTTGTCATCTTCATCATCATCATCATCTTCATCTTCCTCTAGTTGTTCATATATAGTTTCATTCTCAACAATCTGAACAAAGGATATTTAAAAGTAATAGTTAGCATAGTATCTTGGAATCCTGCAAAGCTCGGTTGTGTACAAAGGTGTTGAGATGTAGAATTCATTACTTACTTGATGGTTCCCTGGCAAGTATCCGGTAGCTTTTGCTATGTGTATGAACCTTTCCAACATATTTGCACCATTACTTCCAGTTCATTACGGCTTCACCTACTTGGATCATCTTTTCCTTCCATTCTTGAGTATCCGACTTATTTGTTCCTGCACATATATTAAATGAATTATTTCTTCCTGCACATAATAGTAACTTCAAAGAAAAGTAAGAACATGTCAAACAGGACTGTCATACCCAAACTAACTGTCTATTCTAGGCTCCATGTCAAAGTAATCTCTAATTGAAGGACAGACAACAGAGTACCAATCATCATCTACAACATCTTTCACATAGTATATCTGCTTAGCTTGGCTTGCAAATATAAATGGTTCTGATCCAAATTCTAACTGCTTCAGGTTTACTTGTGTTATCCCAAAGTTGGCGATGTTTTTAACTCCAGCAGGTTTTGACCATTCACATTTGAACAGTACAACACTTCCTTGGTTGGAATAATTTAACTCAACAATCTCTACTATTCTACCATAATATTCTACTACTCCTTTTAATGGGTTCTTATCTTTCGAACTAGAATAACTGGAAGTCATAGATGTGTTTGAAACTCCATCACATTGGGTGCTTTTGCCTGCTGCAAACTCCTTTGTGTGGAATACACAACCATTAATGCTGTAGCTGTTGTACTTCTTCACCATCATGTAAGGCTTGTTTGCTAGCAAAACAATATCTTCTGGCAATTTTGTGCCTTTAAGAAGCAAAGACTGCACATGGTCAATGAACCAAGTATGGAATGTTCTGTGATGATCTGCTTCTACCTGCCTTTTACTTTTTCTCTTTTTCCCAGCAGCTAAAGCTTTCATATGCTTCTCTGTGTAAGAACTGATGTGCTCATAATTGAAGATTACATACTTCTGTGCTTGTGTCCATGACAGGTAATCTAGTTCAGAAATACTGCAAGTCGATAATGGTCTTCCAAAAATCGTCGGTACTTGCTGCAATTTTTGTTTGCACTACTAGTCAAATTATCATCATGTCTTGGTTCTTTGTTGAACTTGGTGTTACAATCATCAACATATCTACTCGCAGAATGTCAAACACTCATCGAACAAATATGACTCTGCAATGGATCCTTCAGGATGGCTTCTATTGTGTACCCGAGTTTTTCATGTTGCCAATGAACATTTACGTGGACCACATGTTCCTGAATTGAACAGGCTCAGACAAGTCTCACTTCAGGCTGGAAGATGTATAACCAGGTGCTCCATTATATCGAAGAATGTTGGAGGAAAAATCTTCTCAAGTTGACATAATATCTCTGGCAACTGGTCTTCAACAACTGCTATCTCTTTATTGCTGACGATCTTCGAAGTAATGACCTTGAAACACTTGGCAAGCTTCACCAAGGGCAATGCAACTTCTTCAGGCAATGTCTTCATTACAGCCAGAGGTAAGATTTCTTCAAACAAGATGTGGCAATCATGAGTTTTCAGCCCAACAAACTTGTTTTCCTCTAACCTTACCTTGTTGTACATTGAGGAAGCATGGTTGTCTGGAAATCTCACATTTTTCACCAGACCACAGAACATCTTCTTCTTTGATGACTCCATGTAGTACACTGCATCTGGCAAGTCAGGTTTTTCTTGTGTTTCATCAATATGCAAATGTTCTCTAATCTTCATTCTCTTCAAATCCATCCTAGCATTAGCATTATCTTTTGACCTTTTGTCCACATCAAGCAAAGTGTTGACTATGTTGTCAAACACATTCTTTTCAATGTGCATTGAATCCAAGTTGTGTCTCACTAGCAAAAATTTCCAATATTCTAGTTGGAAAAAGATGCTCCTCTTCTTAAAAGTTGATTCAACGAGTGTGTACTTCCTCTTTATTCTCCAAATCCTCATCCCCTTCTCCTCTTTTCCTTTTCTTCCTTCCACTCCTCTTTGCTTCTGTAGTTTTCCATATGCGGTTTGGATATCCATTGTCATAGCAGAAATTTCTTCCCCTGTTGGTCGTATCTTGGAGGATCCCCGAGATCGGTAGTACCATCAAAAGATTCCTCATCTCTTACGAATGCATGTTCCCTTGGCAAGAACCTTACGTGACCTAAGAAACATGCTTTGTGCCCATGCTTCAACCTTCTAGAGCAAGTTCCTAAGAGGCAATGAGAACAGGACAACAATACTTTCTCCACTCAATATTCCACGTCCCGGCCAGTCACTAATGGTCCAGAGAAGTGCAGCATATACTCTAAACTTTTTCCAAAATGAGCATCATGTACAAGAACACCATGGTGCCACAACTCCTGTAGCTCATCAATTACAAGTTGCAGGTATACATCAATGTCTTTCCCTGGTGATCTCCTTCCTGGTATAATGACAGACAATAAGAAGTTCGTTTCCTTCATGCAAATCCAGGGAGGGAAGTTGTATGGGATCAGAATTATGGGCCAGATGCTATATGACAAGTTCATATTCCTGAACGGGTTGAATCCATCTGTAGCTAGTCCAAATCTGATGTTCCTTGGTTCTTTGCTTGAACGACCTGTACCTGTTGTCAAAGTTCTTCCAAGCGGTGTGAATCAGTCGGATGCCTCATTACTTCATCTTTGGTTCTCCCATCATTGTGCCAACTCATCAGAGCTGCTGTTTTGTTAGATATGAACAGCCTCCTGGCTCTTTTTTCAGTGGGAAATGTCTGATAACTTTCCTTGCAACCCTACTGATTCTCTTCCCACCTACTACACTTCTCTCAGTCTTCCATCTGCTTGTTTTGCAAACTGGGCAGACATTGGCATTTGCATGGATTCCTCTGAAAATTATGCGGTCATTGAAACATACATCATAAGTATCATATGCAAGACCAACTCCTCCGATGTCTTGCTTTGCTTCATGAAATTTCTTCGGCGGAGAATGTCCTTCGAGTAGTGCTTCCCGAACAGTGTCGAGCATATCTTCAAATGCAGCATTTGTCATTCCCCGACATTTTTAATATTGAGCAATCTTACTAAAAACTGCAGCTTAGAAAATTTCTTGCATCCCGGGTACAACTGCTGGCCACCATCATTGACTAATCTCTTGTATGATTCGACATGTTCATCTTCACTATCATCTTCACTCGCCTTCTTCTTTTTCTGAATGCAATGTACTTCTATTGTACATGTCAAACCCATCTAACAATAGCTGGTCAATCTCATCTCTAGCATTACTAGTATCTTCTGGAGAGCTAGAGTGTGTGTTAGGATCATTGTTAACAACTGGTTCACCATTAAACAACCAGGTTTTATATCCAGGCATGAATCCAGTACAGACTAGATGATCATTCACAATGTCTACATCATACCATAACCTGTTACCACAATTTTTGCATGGACAAAGTAGCTTCCTATCTTGATCTTCATTTCTTAGAGCAAATTTCAAGAACAAGGAGACTCCAGCTGCATACTCATCTGAAGTCCTTGAAGCTTCCATCCAACTCTTATCCATTATTACTTTTTTTTAGTAAAACTTTGAGTTCAAATATAATCCAGAAATGAACTAAGCCATCTTATACTAATTGCGACATTGCAGTAATCCAGTAACCAAGCAAACAATCACAAGGGACCGAGTACTAGAGCAATAGAGCAATGCAGTAACTATGATTTGCAGTAATGCAGTAACCAGTACTAGAGCAATGCAGTAACCAGTACTAGAGCAATGCAGTAACTATGATTTGCAGTAATGCGATGAACCAGATACTAGAGCAATGCAGTAACCAAGCAAACAAACAATCAATTTATAGCAATAGAAAACCAGTAATACAGGAATTTGTAGGAGGAGGTTCGATTCACCACATACCAGACGAACTCGCCTCCGTGTTGTTTGAGTTCGTGAATCGACGGAGAAAGGACCGCCGCGGATCAACTTTAGCTTGGACTCCACTAGGATTCACCATGGCCTGGACTCCACTAGGATCCACCATGGCTTCTGGAGGGTCGTCGTCAGCACGCGGATCCTCAGGTTGGCGTCGCCTGCGAAACCTCAGATTGCCGTCGCCACGCAGAATCCGCAACCCTAATCGGTGGAGGAGGGTCGAGGTGGAGGAGATCTAGCGGAGGTGGAGGAGGGCGGAGGTGGAGGAGATCTAGATCGGTGGAGGTGGAGGAGGGCCGAGGTGGAGGAGATCTAGGCGATCTAGTGGAGGTGTAGGAGGACGGTGGCGAAGGAGGAGGGCCGAAGTGGAGGAGATCTAGCGGAGGTGGAGGAGGGCGGTGGCGAAGGACGGCGGAGGTGGCGGAGGAGGGCGACGGCGAAGGACGGCGGCGGTGGAGGAGGAGGGCGACGGCGGCGGAGAGCAGCGGCGGCGGAGGAGGGCGGCGGCGGCGGAGAGCAGCGGCGACGGCGGAAATCGAGAGAGAAAAAACGCGAAGGAAATCGAGAGAGAAAAAACACGAAGGTAAAACGTTTTGAGTTCGGTGGAAGGACCTTGTTGTAAAACTGAGTTCGGTGGAAGGACCTTGTTGTAAAACGTTTTGAGTTGCTGGTTTAAACCTCAGGTTGGCTTCTGTGAAAAAAACACCATTTGCCTTCTATAAAAATGTTAAGGAAATCCCCATTTGGCTAAACATGTTAAGCAAAGTTTAAAACATTTAAGCATGTTTTAAAAAAATTGAATGCAAGGGAATCCTGATTATCTGACCAACCAAGGGAATCAGTACTGCATTAGCAGTTCATCCAATTATCTGACCAACAAGTACAAGATCAATTCTACATCTTGTTCATCCCACAGGTGAGCAGTTACTTATAGAAGATAAATAAGCAGTAGCAGTAGAAGCAACAAGTACAAGATCAATTCTACATCTTGTTCAAAAAGACCAACAAAATTTTCAAAAATATGCAGCAGCTATTGTTGCAAGAAAAATTCAATGCAAATGTGATGAAAACACAAGTGCTTTATGAATTCTTGCATTTACATATATAGTAATACAAAATTAAGTTAACTTCCTAACACATAGAAAAAACACACATATTTGATCATGCCATCATTAGGTCATACAATGACTGGACAACATAATAACAGTAGTCTTACATAAGCAAGCACATCAACAAAAGCTAACACCAACAATATGTGTTCCATAGCAGCACATCAACATAAGCCAACAACTGGATGTGTGCCATAGCAGCACATCAACAAAAGTAACCACCAACAACATGTCTTGCACAAACTAACAGTAATTACATACTGGCACAAACTACGATCAAAAGCACCAACATAAACTAAAGCATCTTCGATCAAGCAACCATCTTGAATCAAGCATATTATATGTCTTCTATCTTGTGGAAGAGACACCAATGTAGTCTTGCATCATATCAACCCTGATCAGAAGAAGTGAGCCTTTAACTATGGAGTTGGCCTCACAGAATTTTTCCAAGTCTTCTTCATTCAGCCAGACGACCAGCCTGCCCAGGACCCCAGTTTGAATGAAGTACTGCCCAGCAATGTCTTCACTCACAGTCCTGCTAGAAACTCTTGCAATTCCCCTCTTTGGGTAATTGTAACCATGGACAAGGTTCTCTGCGATGCACTGCAATAGAAATCACAGGAATAGAGCATTAAGCAATACTGAATGTGAAATGTATGAACTGTATGAACTGCGCAGAACTGTATGAACAATGTTTTTGAGATTACCAAACTTTTTGATCTACAATCAACTGCATCAACTCTGTGAACAAAGTACTGAAGCTCATCAATTGAGTCCACATCTTTTGAGGCATCCTTGTACATTTCCCAGACTATCTCAGTCATGTCTGCTTCACCAACAGCATGCATGTTTGTGAAAACTGTCTTGTAAAGTGTGCCTCTGATCTCTTCAGGCACATAAATTGGTCCTGGACAAATTTATAAAACAGTGATCACAAATTTATAAAACAGTGAACACAAATTTATAAAACAGTGAACACAAATTGTCCTGAACAAGTTTCCAAAGGAGTCATGAACATACCATTCATAAGATAGAAGGGTTTTTGGTTTCCATCAGGATCTGCAACAGTTACTTCGAAGATGCCATCACCAGCCTCTTCTTCATACTCCATACCTTCTGCATCTTCATCAGAAATCACATCTTCATTGTCATCTTCAGTAGGTAACTTGAAGGTGACAACATCGTTGACATCAACAAGGTGTGACATCAGGAGAAAAGACCACCAGGGGCCACACATGGTTGTGGAGTTTGTACTCTTCTCTAAGTACAAATCTAGCCTGTGGCCAGCAGCAAGAGCATGCAACCACTTGTCACTCGTACTTGTTCAGTTTTTCCTTGAAGTAACAAGGAACAGTCTGTTCAAAGAATGAAAAACAATGTGAGATTAGTCTTGCAGATAAATAGAAATTAAACAGTCTGTAGAAGGAATTGCATACCGCAAAGTGATCATAGTCCTCTTGCATGATGATCTTGAATGATGTAGCACGCCTGTTTGAATACTTGCAGTTGTCCATAGGCTGATGGCATGAAGCCGACAGTTGCCTTGATCCATTTGAACCTATCAGAAAATAGAAGACGATATGAACCCTAAAAAAGTTTTTACAGTGGTGGAAACAGATCTAATCAAGAAACTGAACCCTAAAAAGGTTGAATGGGTTGAAACCATGCTATATAATCAAGAAACTGAACACATGCAAGGATGTAGAAGGTTAAATGGATTGGAACCATGTAGTCAAATCAAGCAAATGAACGCATGCAAGGAAGAAAAAGGTACAAGGGGGTTTTTTGTTTCGAACTAAACTTGCAGAAGAGGGGGGTTTTTTTTGTTTCGAACTCACCTTGCAGAAGAAGCGACTGCAAGATCTTGATGAACTTGAATAAGAACCGTCGACGAACTGCTACAGGAGATAACCGCTTCCGGTCGTCACCGTCGAGGAACTGCTACAGTGAAGTGGAAGCAGTGGAAGAAGTGGAAGAAGTGACGGAGAGAGAGATGAACTTGTTAATATAGTAGGGAGACGGTATGACTTCCAACAGACCCAGCCCAGGATGAATTTTATATGGGTCGGCGACCGGCCCAAAATGAAAATGAAGGCCCGAGATCAAGTTAATATTAGCCCACGATGCGAGAAAAACATCAATTCCAATTTACTACATGCGCTGTTGCTAGAAAAAATCCATGCAAATGTGATGAAAACACAAGTGCCCGAGGAATTCTTGCATGGTAAAACTAAAAAATCCTGATTTTTTTGGAAATGTTTTTAGAAATGGCAAAAAGAACATGAGTCATTGCAAGAAAAAATCCATGCAATTGTGATGAAAACACAAGTGCCTGAGGAATTCTTGCATGGTAAAACTAAAAATCCTGATTTTTTTGGAAATGTTTTTTAGAAATGGCAAAAAGAATATGAGTCGTTGCAAGAAAAAATCCATGCAAATGTGATGAAAACACAAGTGCCTGAGGAATTCTTGCTTTCACATATATAGTAGTAATCACAGTTGATTACAGTAGTCTTATAACTGAATCTTAGCAAATCCAAAACACATTTAATAGTATGAAGCAAATCACAGTAGATTACAAAACACAGTGTTCTAAACAGCAAATCACAGTAGAAAATAAACTAAGTCTTAACCTTACAAACAAGAAACATAGATTAAACAACAAGTCACACATGACCACTTAACAACTAGACCCTATACTTCATGGGTTGATGATCTCCACAAAGTCCAGAACAATTGCTTCGAGTCCTTGGTGTTGCAATCATTAGAAGGAGAGTTCCTTCAACAATATGTGATCTGCTCCCTAAATTGATCCCACCCAATGGTAAATGCAATGTGATCATCTCCTTCAATGTGGTACCAGGCTACAACAGAGCTCTTCAAGGTCCCTCTTCCACAAGTGTGCAAAGCCATTGACAGGGGAGCCGACATGGTTAAATGGTTTTGGATTCGAGTACCGAAAGATAGAAAAAAATTCTTGTCGATACGGACTTGTATTTACAGATGCACATGTCTTATAAGATGTACAACTTACCAGGGCATCAAAGTGCACATTTTCCTCATTATAAATGTGAGCAAAGAACTGCAACTCCTTTGTACTCTCATAGAACTCATTTTCATCAAGTTCCTGGTTTGGTGCAGCCAACACAACTTTGGTCAGGCCAAAGGTAATGGCAGCCATATGCTCCTCAGTGATGGCTCTGATGTTTGTAAATATTGTCTTGTGGAGTTGCACTCTGATTCTTGGGATGACATCATAAACAACTGGTCCAGAACAAAGAAACAAGTCAGTACAGATTATTATTTAGGTTTTTCTTTGCTGACAATTTGGTACACATTAATGATAACCTCATGTCAGGCAAGAAAATACATGAACACATGAATAATGTATCATACCTTGTTGTCCAACATAAGGTTTTTCTTCCTTGACAGTGTTCACAATTTGGTACACATTGAGATGAAATTTGTTCTCTTCTTCCATGTAGGTGAAAGAAAGTACATCACCAAGTTGGATATTATATAACCTGACAAGAGACCTCCAGTATGGACCACAAATAGTTGTAGTGGTACCATCTTTCACAAGGTACATGTCATAAACCCTCATTGGGCATTTTGCCACCATCCAGTTCTCTGAACTTGCAAGCTTACTAACTTGCTCCTTGAATTTGCAAGGAACAGCCTGAAATAAATTAGAAGAGCAGGGAGGAATGATTTGCAAGGCGAGTAAAAGAAATAATTTGGTAGAGCAGGGAGGCACATCAAGAATTATTAATGCAAGGGAAAAATGCTTAGTGCACTAACCATTCCATTTTCAAATCCTCGCATCATCCGAACTTCAAAAGAAACTGCACGCCTGTTAGAACGGCGACCACAAATTTCCAGTGGTTGACGACAGAAATGACAACCAACCACATCCATCCCTGATAAGAACATGATTATGACCATAGAAGAAATGGATATGGAAATTTATGAAGAAGCAAGGAAGAAAAATGAGAAGTGAAAAATAGTGGAACTCACCAGGAACAATAGTGGATCTCACCAGGAACGCAGAAGAAGTATGTGTACCTACCGAAAGTATGGCGCTGCATGAATCAATGATGAAAGAAGAGGAACAAAGTCATGATCAATGAAGAAGCAAGGAAGAAAAATGAGAAGTGAAAAATAGTGGAACTCACCAGGAACAATAGTGGATCTCACCAGGAACAATAAGGACGGTTTGCCTCCTTATATAAACGGAACTACCACTTACCCACGTTCCCACGATTGGAAGGGTAACACCCTCATGTCGTTTCCAAAAAAGGCCCACAGGCCCATTATGCAAATAACTAATTCGATTGTAGGCCCAATGGAACGTAAATACATTGAATGGACATTTTTAAAATTGCAAAATGTTGGCTACTCGCCTTGTTCTGAATATAGATTAATTCGGAACATTGTTGTCGGGATAGTCATTTTGTTCAAAAGGAAAAAAATCATCATCAATTCGGAAGATCCATTCATTGCGTAACAATACGAGCAGGATAATCGGACTTAATTCATAAGATCCATGCATAACTTATAATAGTCTTGACCAAGATATTACAGCAAGAACCAATAACACTTAACTTATAACTACCGAACCAACCAAAACTCGGACTTCTACATTAGGTCATTCTTGCAAATCTTCAAGTTTTGTGATAACCATCCTTAGCCGAGCAAGCCGATCCCTCCTAAGGTACGGAATATCCCTCTCATCCTTGAAGGTTATCTTGCAAACATATCCTTCCTTGAGTTTGAATGATTCAACAGTTTTTGTCCAGCCAACACTGATCTTGGCCTTTCGAGAACCATCATACCTCATCCTGCAGTACTCGTTTAGAGAGCTTGTACTACGATTGACAACTACGACAACATCCCGAGCTCCACCAGAAATACCATACTTAATGTGTCTGTTGTGACATGAGAAATTTCACAAGGTATGCACTTGTGTACTCTTGTGAAAACTCCCGAAATTGATGGAACAAATTCGAAATCAGTAAAATTCCTACAAGAATTTACAATGTTATGGAACCATGCATCATCCTCCAAACCAACCAAAGTCAATCCAACCGGAGACATGGGAACTTAAGCAAGATCATCCAGGAGCAACATTTAAAAGATAGTGAATTCATCAGCTTGCTATTTAAAAGAAAGCAAGTATCACTTACCATTTTACCTTCTCCTGGTATTACATTGCTCGTTCATCAATGTGCGGACATAGTGCTTCATTTCTCGGCATTGGCAGCTCCTCCACAATGCTACGTAGCTGATTCCTTTGATTACAAGTAAGCTGCACTTCATTTCCAAAAATGCAGCACTTGTCAAATGATTCATCTCCACATAAACCTGGCCCTATTTGACAAAATATTGTGGTGTTAGAATAATAGTAAGGTAATGCAGCACTTGTCATATTTGAAAGAAAACTTTGATTAAGGAACAAACCTCTAAGAATGGTCCACGTGTTCCAATCATCCGAGGAAGCACTGTAGTAATCATCGTCTTCACTGTAATGATCATCGTCTTCACTGTAATGATCATCGTCTTCACTGTAATGATCATCTTCTTCAGTCTCATAATCATCTTCTTCAGTCTCATAATCTAGCTCTTCCTTGTTCTTCTCACTGTGATGGCAAACAAGATGAATTAAGCTATGTAGCAAAGAGAGAATGACAGGCATAAGTGGACAATTTTACTGGAATTTGTTGCACTATATAGGCTGAAGAACATCACTAGTCAGCAACAATAAGCTAATGCTCAAGGCCGTGCAACTACTTCCTTCGGAGAAGATGATGAAAACTAGGGTCAATAATTCAAGATAAGCAAGCAGCACGGTACATTTCAAACATGCAACAGGGACAAACAATCATAAGCAAATTGCAGTAATCATTCCTCGAACAACTTAGCATATAGCCTTGAGATCAAGACAAGTGCCGGATTTGAAGAAGTCACAGTTGCCTTGATTATCACCAAGGTTGTCTTAAAACAAACTCGTACAAGCAAACATATTCATTCAAGCAATGGTAACACCAAGTAACCTATCCTTGTTGACACAAATTTTTGAACTAAGAAAGGGGTATGCATTCGTAAGTTAACTCGAACCCAATATACACTTCCTCATTCTCGCCTAGCCTAGGAACAGAAATGCACCAACTCCTCGGTGTCCATGATGGCAAACCATGTTGGCAATCAAAATTTTCATGAAACAAACCCGTGGGATGCACCAACTCCTCGGTGTCCTTCGCCTCCGGTGGTTGCAGGTCGTAAAACGGAGATGTTGTGAATCTGTCCCGGTGGCGGTGGACTCCGTGGAGGGAAATGTTGAGGCGATTGGTGAGAGCGGAATGGTGACGGTCCTGCGGAGGGGAGCCCGTGGTGCCTCGCGCCGGAGATGATGAAATGTAGGGGCAGTTGATGTCGGTACCTTGTTTCAAAAATTCACCAACTAAGGACATAAACAGAGCTTCTAAATCTACCTAATCGAGAGAGAAAATTGAGGGGAAGATGATGTCGATACCTTGTCTATCCTCTCCTCGCGAAGGAGATGGTGACGGAGATGGGGCAGCGAAGGGCCTGCGATAGGGACCCGCTCCGGTAGATCTTGGGACGGGTAGCTTGCGGTGAGGAGCTTGCGGTGGTTGCGCCAGAGATGGAGACGGCGACCCAAGATTGGGGATCCTGTGGCCTGAAGCTTGTGGTGGCTGCACCGGTGGCAGCGACGGAGACGGCGGCGTGATATTGCGGCATGAAGGTGCTGGTGGCTGCACCGGTGGCAGCGACGGAGACGGCGGCGTGATCTTGCGGCGTGAAGGTGTCGGTGGCTGCACCGGTGGCGATGGCTCCGCATGCTTGCGACGGAGAGAAAGACCGGAGGAGAACGGCCATTGCGGATAAGAAGGATCCATGGCGGTCGGCGAGGGAGAACGGCGGTGGTGAAGGAGGAAGAACGGCGACGGCGGCGGTGGCGAAGGAGGAAGAAAGCTAGGGTTTTTTTTGGTCGAAAGAGGAAGCACGAAGGGAGGAGAGCGGTATTTAAGTGGAACGCCGCGGTGGGAGGACGAAAGTGTTTAAGTGGAAAGCACGAATGGTTGTTTTGCAAAATTAACGTCGACGTGGGAGGACGAAAGTGTTTAAGGGAGAAAGAACGCAGGGATTTTTCCGCAAAATAGGAAGTGCATAAATTGCCTCTTCCTCTCCGCCTGGACACGATCTGGTTTCATTTCCCCCACTAGCTAGGGTTTTCTTGGACACTCCGGAAGGAGGAGACGGAGCTGAGGAGCCGGAAGGAGGAGACCACGCCGGCGAACACGTCGGAGGCAACGCCGGCGAACAAGTCCAAGGAAACGCCGGCGAGGAAAGGTACAACCAAATCTTGGACTCTCCATTCCAAATCTTGATCCTTGATCCCCATTCCAAGATCTTGATCCAATAATCCTTGATCCCCATCCCCAAAATCTTGTCAACCATTCCTCGTCTAGATCCGCCTATTTAACCAGTAATCATGTGTGTAAATCTTCTAAAAAGATGAACAATCGTTTAGGATTGCTAGCTGTTGTCTTAATCGATGCATGCTACGATGCTTATGCATCCGAATATGTGTTCCTGTTGCTTTACGGTGATACATTGGCATAATTCATGCATGGATTTGTTATGTAATCCATCCCGGATGATTGGATTATCGATGAACTTCTTATGAAGTGATGCTTAAGTGTTTTGCTTTGCATGATTTGATGTTTCCATTACTCGGAAATAAATAAAGTTTGAAATACTTTGGAAATAAATAAAGTCCGAATCCATTACTCGGATAGTGATGGCTATCTCGTTGTTGGTAAATTGATGGATTTGTGTTTGTTGTGACCTTAGTAGCCTTGCTACTAACTCGGTTGCTCACAGACTTGGCTTAATCTTGTTGGCTGCCTATCTCTCGCTTGCATAATAGGGAATCATAGTTCATATGAAAGCCATTATGCTTGCTTATGAAGAATTTCTAGGATTTCGATGGTTTAATTATCTAGGGTTTCATTGGGTGGTCTTTGATCGCATGTACTGGCTTGTGCATCCAAGTGGTGCTGGTGGTAGATGGAACTGTCAAGTCTTTTTGGCTACTGTGAACTGTCAAGTATTTTTCGCTATTCGAACAAATGAAACACAAGAGATAAATTTGTTTTGTGCTTGGTGATACTGACTTGTTTTACATGGCAATTGCTTTTGTTGGATGAGTTACAAGGCAATAGAAACTGTAGTTACCATCTGATTGTTGTGTCATATCGTCAGTGCTAGTGTCTCTGTTTAACAATTGTCTGGTGATAATGTCTGGTTATGGTTGCACAGATATGCAGATACATAAGCAGTAGCATAGGACAATAAGTATAAAAGCATCTGCAACTGTTTGAAGTGCTTTAATTTTGTCTGGATCAGTTCCTCCTATAGTCTGGTTGGTTTAGAAAAAGTACATGAAAATGTAGACCAACCTTCTAGATGCCCTACTGTCTTCAGTTAAAATGCATTACTGTCTGTTCGTATTCATATTATTTTTGATTTAGTTGATGAGTTTAAGTTAAAATGCATTACTTTGATATTAATTTGATTTAGTTGGGGAGGTAACACAAATATAGTAACTTGTATTGTATGTCTTCATATTATTAATGCTCTACTATCTTCATATTATTGATTGCCTATTAATATTATAACTTGAACCTTATAGATGGGATCCACTAAAGACAATCCAATAGAAATTGACGATGATCCAAGCTCGACGATAGTGGTCCAAGCATGTTCTTCAGTTCTTCAAGCTCGGATGGTGGCATGTCCGAATGTGACATGTCCGAATGTGACTTGTCATTCCAATGTGGTCTTCGGAGGTATTTGATTCTTTCTTCATCCCGTTGGTTAACACCATCTCTAGTCTAATGTTGGTTAACATCATCTCTAGTCTAATGTTGTTATTTATTTATTTTTACTAATGTAGGCTTCCATTACTTAACAATGAAATTTCACTTTGTTACAATTAGGGCCACTGATGAGTGGGACACATGATTTTGATGAGCACTGCATGTTTGGAAATGACATGTACCTGTCACAAGGTCAAGTCAATTTCCTTAATGACCACTGCCACCACTTTCCAAAGGAGGAATTTGAGTACTATGTGTACAGGATGACCAAATCATCGGTGGTCAAAAATAAATGCAAGCTGGTAAAAATACAAAACATAACCTTCTTAATATTTACATAACAATCGTCATTACTCGTTCCCGATTAGAACCGATTGGATACATTGTATGGTTGACAGGATATTGGAAAAAAGTTCACTAAGAAGTACCTGAAAAAGTTCATTGACCGTGCTCCGGGCAATGTCGTTACCGTTGGTCCGGAGTACACGGACAACGATGCATGCTTTGATGTGACCATGAAGATGGCAAAGGGGAAGTCCAAGAATGCAATCATAGCAATCGGATGGTCAAAAGCTATGAAGACATATGAGATCGAAGAAGGAGATATCTCGCATCTTTGAATTCTTCCTTATGAGGACAGGTAAGCTTGGATCGATGATCCACGAGTGTACGTGATGTCCCCGATTCTCGATTCCGATATGTCCGACTCATCCGAGTCATCCGAGTAAGTGCTAAACTCTCCGAGTCATCAAGTTAGTTATCTTAGAACTTTTAGTTATCTATCTATGGACTGTTAGTTATCTAAGTGTTGAACTATGTGGACGGTCCGAACCGCTTTTGATGCCTACCGATGGATCGATGATCCACGAGTATGGACTGTAATATGTATATAGTTAGTTATCCGCTTCGAACCGGCTTCGAACTATCCGTTATGCCTCGTAATGCATGTTATGCTCGTAATTCATGGAATTGTGCCAGCAAAAGGAATTGCAGGCACCATCGATAAATGCCAGCAGAAGGAATTGCCGGCACTTTCGGTAAATGCCAGCAAAAGGAATTGCCGGCACTTTCGGTAAATGCCGACAAAAGGAATTGCCGGCACTTATCGTATGCTTGTAATGAGTGTATTTTATAGGCAGTTTCAAAAAACGCCGGTAATACCGTGAATTGCCGGCACTTTTGAGGAGATGCCACTAAATAAACTGGAGGCCATTCGATAAAGTGCCGGTAATACTATGCATTGCCGGCACTTTTCTCGAAATGCCTCGAAAACAACTCGCAGGCATATCGATAATCTGCCGGTAAACCTAGGAATTAACGGCTCTTTTTCAAAAATGCCGAGAAAACGACACTTTTTACTGGCACCTGCTAAAAAAATGCCGGCAAATAGAACAAACGCAGGCATATTTTAGAAGTGCCGGCAAGAAAGTGCCGGCAATTCTAGCACCTGACGTAGTGGGTGGAGTCCGCTGCTGCGGAGATGTTGTTCCCCACCGCCTCACGCGCCGGTCAGACCACTTCGTCCCTGCGAGTTGGACGGTGGAGGTGGGGCTGCGGGATCCCAAGTTTCTGGCCCGGCCGCTCATCCCCGCTTCCTCTACGGACCAGCGTCCCTACACAGCTCCCTCCAGGGACTTCCGCGCCAGTGCGAGAGGAGCAGTGTTCGTAGACCGGCGCGCCGCCAGCTAGCAGCCCCGGCCAACCATCGCGTCACGCCACCACCGCCGGACCACGGGATGGCAGTCCGTTCGTCCTTCCCAATCGAGAAGCCACTTCTCCACTGGCTCCGCGTTGCATGTTTTTGTGTGAATCTTACTCTTCTTCAACTCATTTTTTTGATCTGGATTCTGATTTGTTGTTTATCTAGATACCGTGTTTTTCTTTTCTACTTCCGGACTTCTCAACCCAGATCCCTTTAATACATTCAAAGAAAGGGTCAAAATTTTCTGCTCTGCCCTGCATCTCGAGCACCGCCGGCCCGGCGTCCCGCACGCTGCTGGCCTCGCATCCAGCAGGCTGATGGCCACTCGGCCGGCGATCTCCCTCCTAGCTCTGTTCCTTCCTCCAATCGGTGTATTGCTGCTGCTATTTGATTTGTGACTTGTGTTTTCATGGAGCGTGACCTTCTTTTATTCCCCGCTGCTTGCCCTGGTGATACAATTCCTCTTTCTTATTTTTTTTATCTGTCTGTTGCATTCTTTTCTGATCTGTCCGTTGCTATTTGATTACGGGGTTGATCTGTTATTAGGCGCATGGATTTGAGGTAGGATTTGGTTGCTGCTCCCTCAGATGTGTTACTCTTTTTATTTTTGACGATTCTGTAATTTTTTGAGCTAGTCTGATGGATTTGTGTCTACAAAACAATAACAGGATTTGCAAATCTATCTGACCGCGCTGAGGCTAAGTGCATGACTTTTCTTCTACAAGTTATTTTTCTTCAATCTGGACAGCACCAATGAACATTTCTCACAAAACAATTCAACGCCTCCAATGGCGCTGACATTTGCAACGAATGAATAATTCGCGAAGGCTAAATGCGATCCCGATTCTGGCTAGCACGAGAGACATCCCTTTTCTATTTGATTTTTTTTTTGCTGATCTCCCAGGATTTGTTAGTCCAGATCTTGATTTATTGGATATCTCTCTCCTAGTTTTTCCTCTCCTGCTGATATCCAACATGTTTTTTTTTCTGAATATGTGTTTTTTGATCTGGTGTAAAGATGCTGCTGAAATCATTATGTGCTTGATTTTTGCGCGGAAAATATCCTGAAGCCGGTGGTTATTTGCAATTCTTGTTAATCTACCTGAGTTTTGCTTCTCCAAGTCAGCCAATAAAAATTTCCAGGCCTCTCTCTTCTCATTCTTTTCCATTTTTTTGTTGCATATTTAGATCAGATTTGTCCATTCTATGAGAAATTGAGAAGAGATTTTTTTAATCCTTTCCATGTTATTCCTGCGGTGCAAATTTTCTTCAGTGTATTGGGGTGTTGCATTCGTCGGTGATTCTGGATGTCTTGCGAGGCACTGTTTATTATTTGGAGTGTGGCTGATCCGGTAGGTTAACAACAATGGCGACGAGGTGAGGGACGGTGGATTAATGGCGCTGCAGAAATTTGGATAATGCATCGCTCAACTGGGAAGAACGAAGAGATGGCTGCGGGGTCTCGCGGTGGAAGCAGTAGACAGTCGCGCAAGCTGCATTAGGTTCGTCAGAAAGTCCAGGAGCGTATGGCTCGCTGGATGAAGTCGAGCATCTTTGTTCTTCCGCAGGATCTCCTGATTTTCTTGTCCACTTTTTTTTTTTGCATTTTTGAATTTTGATCGAACAAACATGAATGAACCTCCCGATTTATGTCCGAATTTTTAATGGATCTATATTACCCGAAAAAATGGATTTGTGAATCTTTGGTTGGAACCTGGAAGTGATTCAAATGAATTTTGCACGTGCTAGGACGCCCACGCGGTGGTGGTGGGCCTTCTGACAATCGCGTGATGGGGTGCTCCACCTAGCCAACCCTTCAAAACTGTTCCAGGACGAGCACAGTTGACGTCCGTCAACGGGAACACGAATCCTGATATAGCATCGGACGATCCTAAGGCTATGCACAGCTATCACCCTAGGTAGAAAATCCGCGTCGTATATATATATATATATATATATATATATATATATATATATATATATATATATATATATATATATATATATATATACACAGCACTATTCTGCAACCGGTTGCAGAATAATATTCTGAGCACCAACTTGAACTTCTCTGGACACATGGTTGAACTTCCTGGATAAGAGGGTTGACCTTTCTGTCGGAACTTACCTGAACTTCCCATTTTCTTGAAAGCAAGTGATTATACTACGATTTTCTCAACCATTTGGCGGAAATGTGCAAATGATATACCGTTGGATAGATAATAAAAAACCGCAACTTTTTCATGTTCACAACTTTTGCAGATTATGCACGGTTTAAATTTAATTTTAAAAATACAAAAACGCTTCTATATGGCCAGAAAACGAACTTTTAGTTTGATTTTCGAATCGCTTACCGAAAATGTCCAAATGATATACCGTTGGATAGATAATGAAATTGCGCAACTTTTTCATGTTTTACGTTTTTTCAAAATCCTCACAGTTTTTGAACAATTTTGAAAATACCGAAATTCGGAGTACTTAAAAACGAGCGGACGGTAATTTTGATGATTTGCTTCAACCGTTTGTCGGAATTATGCAAATAATATGCCGTTGGAAAGCTATGGACTAGGCGCAACTTTTTTATTCCAATTGTTTTCTCTAATTCCTTACATTTTAAGAGAAAAACTCGAATTACACTCCGCCCGTTTTATGTGACGGGCACCGAATGATTTTCCCGACGATTTTCATGCAGTATACTTAAACAATGCAAATGATATACGGTTGGAAAGGGGTTAAAATGGCGCATCTTTGTCGTATGTACCATTTTTGCCAAATCCGAACGGTTTAATAGTAATTTTAGAAGTTTTGAAATCATGTTTCCGGTGTATTTTGTGGGATAACGATTTGAATTTGGTGGATTAGATCCATTTATTTGTTGTAAAATGTTGTAGGTAATGAAATTAGACATATACTCTATCATATAAAGCTTTTGGTGACAATGATTGAAGTGGTTGGTGATCAAATCGATGAGATTTGCACAATAGATTTCCGCCCGTAAAAACGAGCATTGAACTTCCCTCGACATGAACTTGCACTTCTAGGAAAATGTGGTTGTACTTCCTGGCACTGTTTCACTGAAGTGTTCGATGAAATGACTATAAGTTTCTCATACGGTGTCCGTTTGAGGTCCACAACCACACAAAATGCTCAGCACACGCATGCGCATCTGAACTTCTCGCGACATGTCCTTGTACTTCTTGGCCTTCGTGGTTGTACTTTCGGAAATGTTTAGATACTAGTGTGTTTTACAATAATTAAACATGTGTTTTCGGAATGATAGTTTTACATTTTCCCTATCCTCTATTTAACAGATTATGCACTTCTTGGAACTTAATATTTGAACTTCCCAACATTGATATGTGAACTTATGTGTGAGTATTTTATTTCTACAATTTGCAGTTCCTGTAATTACTGCTTGTACTTTCTGTAGTCTTCGCTTGTACTTCTCGGAGTAACTCGTTGTACTTCCTCACGGATGACAGGATTATTTTGTTTTTGCTACATTTGAATTATGTCAGTATCTTGTACTTCCTATATTAAGTGGGTGTACTGCTGTTGCTGAATGGTTGTACTTCTCTCCGTCAACTATTTGAATTTCCTCTTGGGTGATGGGATTATTTTGGTTTTTTTACATTTGGATTTTTTCAGTTTTCTTGTACTTTGTATAATAGGTTCTTGTACTATTTTTGGTTCCTGTAATTACCGCTTGTACTTCCTGTAGTCTCTGCTTGTTCTTCTCGGAATCACAGCTTGTACTTCCTCGCGGATGACGTTATTATTTTGTTTTTTCTACTATTGGATTTTGCCGGTTTTCTTGTACTCCCTATATTAAGTGGTTGTACTGCTCGTGTCGAATGGTTGTACTTCACACGGATGACGGGGTTCCTTTATTTTTTATTTATTTTTTGGACCGGGAGGTGTACTTCCTGTTATCAAGTTCTTGTACTTATCCGCACTAATTTCTTGTACTTCCTAATGCCCTTGAATATACTGCCTAACTGCAAGCATGTGTACTGCCCAAATATTAGGGTAAAACAACAAGCCAGCTTACTCCAATTGCGCGAGAAACAAAATCAATCCAACTCCAAATTAATAGAAAATACAAAATTTATCATCCTGGCCACCGTGTGGCCAACTCATTATGTCCACGGTTTTGCCAAGAAAAATGGTTGCATGTAGTTCTACATTTAATCTGATTGTACTTCCCACGACTACGCACCTGAGCTTCTTTTCGTACATTTTCAATACCTAAACGTAACAATGCATACATGGATGATTTTTTATGAGCCACATGACAACAACACATATATGCAGAAGCACTGCCGCTGGCTCTAATGAATGAAGTGAAATATAAAACTGGACTTTGCCATGTCAACGAAGTGAAATATAGAACTGAACTTTGCCATGTTAATGAAGTGAATTACTCTTATTCTTAAGAACCACATGACAACAACACACATATGGTTCCCCCTTTGTAAAGCAATGACATGTATTAAAAATATGCTCCGAACAGTATACATACAATTATTTACAAGGCAGTTTGCAAAGCTTGCCGAGAGACAGGAAATTGCACGGAATGTCTGCATCTGAACTGGGAGTAGCCACTTAAGCAGCAGCTCATTACAACAGTCAGCAACAGTACATGGCGTTGCTCCCAGCGTCCTTCCAGGAGGAGCTATCCTCGCAGCACTCCTAGCACCAACAAAAGAAAAACGAAGAGACGAAGTGCATCGCTGCGACAAGATCAGTGATAGCATAGAGCGGAGAAACGGCCTCCTACTCGTGCAGTAAAAATGCAGAGAAGCAACAACAGTAGTATTGCGTCCGAGAGACAATCATTGTACGCACTTATGCTAACCGAGACATGCACTGCCTCTATTAGCACAATTGTACTGCTGCAAAGACAATCACCGCTGTAGCCCATCAGGAAACTGAACTGCTATGTTAACCGAGTTGTTCATCATGGGGAGCCAGGAAGCTGAACTGCAATCTCATTTCATATTAACAAAAAAGGAGAACAACAACAAAAGCAAGAACAAAGGAAAAAAACATGGATCAGTACACCCATTGTACATTTGTTAAAAGGAATACTCGAAGAAACAAGGCGCTAGAACTGGCACCACGAACAGGCACCACGGAACACACTGAGGCAGTGTATTGCCTGTCTCCGCGACCTGTACTTCTTGTCCAGCCGTACCGCGGCAGCAGTTGGCGACAAGGCGACTCGGTGTTGTCCGGCGGCAGCGCTGGCGACTGATCGTCCCGGCGGCGAGGGCACAGTCAGGGCTAGCAAGCTCCTGGTGCCGGACCCCATGGCCTGCTCGTTATGGTCAGAGCAGTTGACGTTCTCCATCACGTTCTACATGGCCAGGTCACCGAGGTACCCCTCGTCGGACTTGGTGGAGTGCTTGTAAATGGAGCTAGTTTCAATCTGCAATGAATCGGTTAATGCATAAAACATTTAGAATCTAGAAACTGTTCGGCATACTGATGCACAAGAAAAAAAAATTAGTGGAGATGCACAAGCTTTTAAAATGAGTCACACTATAAATTGGCCTTCTTGGTTCGCTTATGGCATGACATAGTATACTCGCACTGGTTTTAAGAAGCAACTGCATTCAAATGTTTCGCTACAACAGTAGAAATAAACCCCGCTAGGAAAGTTCCTGGATGACTTGGTTACTTCCTCTTTTTCTTCATCAGTTGGATCCTCGTCAGTTTCAGCATACACTGAATAATCCTCCATGAGCTCAAAAAGTAATGGAGCATTTGTTAGATTATAATGTATAGCATATGCAATATACTAATAGAAAAATTAAAATAGATCACCCTACTGAGAAGATTGTAGTGGTGATGCACAACACCTCTTCAAAGCATAATCTGACATCTTTGGTGAACTGCACCATGACGAGAAGTATCTACTGACTACTGTCGGTCTCGATGCACTTGTGCTTGAGGCAGCATGAGTTAACTTCCTCTCGGGGCACATGTGATGCTATCCCTTATCCGATGTCTATCACAGGGAAGTACAAACCGATGCTTATCAGAAACTCATGTCAGTGCCAAGCAGAAATTCAGGTAAAAGATGACAAGAAACGAACACCTGAAAGAAGAGACTAGCATCACAGTATAGAGGAAGTTCAGCCACGTGATGCGGAATCGGATGGCGCGATGGCTGACGGCGAAAAGGTCAGGCTGATGGCGCAGAGGATGCGCAGCGTGGCGAGTCTCTGGTTAACATGGCCAGCGTCAGGAACCTGTACTCCATCTTCTCCAACACCTACATAGCATCAAATCGTTACCAGAAAACATAACAAATTTGCAATTGCTGAAACTAGTCTCCAACAACAGCACACACGATGGAGGACAATTTGACCACAACAAATCAATCACGAACCTTCAGAAAGAAAGAGCTAGCTTTGGTGCAGCGCCGTCCTGCAACTTGAGTGCTTGACTTACATCTGCTTTCTAGTGCGGTTTCAGATCAAGCAAGTACTGCACAATTTTTTCAAAAGAAAAACATTACAATCAAAAAGAAGACAGCCAATTGCAGGGAGTTGCAACGCATCAGAGCTGTAGCCAGGCAACACTACCGCTAGGCAGGGGCGGTAGAGGAGCCGAGGCACAGGGAGGAGCTGGTCGTTCAAGACAGTTCAAACCCTTTTGCTCGGTAAGATCAGAAGCATACCTCTTGGGAGTCCAACCGTGTGGCTTGCTGGGGCTTGGAGCTTGGGGCGCAGGAGGCGCCGAATCTCGAGGGCGCGGCATGGGAGCCTAGGAGGCGCAGGGATCCTCCACCGGGGCGGCCGGAGGCTGAGCCTGGCAGAACGACAACAACAGGTTGGCTGGGACGGGCACATGGACGGCGGCGCTTGGGGACGTAGGGCCTGCCGGCGACGGGATTTACGCTCGCTATGGGAGCCTGCCGGCCATAGGGAAAGACGGGCGCCGCGGGAGCCTGCCGGCGACAAGCAAGATGGGCGCGACGACCTTGCGGCGTAGGGGAAGAAGGGCGCGGAAGGTTGGGGCGGAAGGGCGGCGGGGGACGTCTTACCGGCGGCACATGGGGCTCGCCGGCGGCGACCGGGCTCGCCGGCGACGAGAGCGGATGCGATCGTGGGGTAGGTGTCGTGGGGATGGGGGGTTGCGCGGCTGGGGAGGATGCGCTCGGTCATGGGCTGGGCTGGTGGTATTTTCCTTCTTGTTTTCGGTCCGTCGCGCCCTTATAGAGCCGGTTGGTGCTCAGAATATTATTCTGAGCATCGGTTGCAGAATAGTGCAACCCTATATATATATATATATATATATATATATATATATATATATATATATATATATGACAACTTCCATTGTTGATGACCTCTATTTTCCTAAATCACAATTTTAATTACATAGTGCCTATATTTGTTCTACCTAAACAAGCGTTGTAATAATTATGTTATTTTATTCTTTGAATTTAATGTGTGTCTACGATACTCATCAATTTATTAAATAAATGCGGCCAGCATCAGTTTTTGAATATGTTGCACATGCCAATTCATAACAAGATATAATCGCTTTGATGTGCATGTGCTTGGCATACTAGGAATGCAGGCTATCCACTACATTATATTCTACAAGTAATACCTTTTAAATAAACACCAATTTCATCATCTGTTATCTCCCTTATATTCCATATAAAAATACTTTTGAGATAGTAAACAGTGTTTAGCCCCTCGTTAGTTTATCCTCTTGATTTTGTTAACATTTCAAGTTCTGAATTCTCGAAAGATATCTCTCATGCGTCTACTTAATATATATAGTCGGTGTATGCATACAACATCTTGCCATTTCCTTGCGATATCGATCGATTAACTACAAATCAATATGATAGAATAGCACTGGTAAATGTTAAACCCTTAGAAGTTACGATATCTATTTTCATTAGCAGTAGAGGACCTTTCGTGCCTGTTAAAGTCAACAAATGAGACATCAAACTGAAGTGGTATTGAAGTGGCACCGCCAGCTCCTGTGGTTAGTCACTTGCTCTTTGCAGCTATCAGTCTTTTGCTTTTCAAAGCGAATAGGGAGAGCTACATTCCATGGGCGTTTGGTTTCTTCACCCGACCTATCTTTCACACCTTGAGAGCATATGGGATGATCCTTGTTATCACATGTACCTATGACCTAACCAAGCTTAAATGGAGGCATATGCTCACCGGGGGACCCCCGCTGGGATGTAGTCAAAGGGGTAGACCGCGCGGTCAACAGAACTAGGGTTTCGTCAGAAATCGAGCATCGGAGGGTGGGAATGGCCCCAAAACTTGTGTGTGTCCACATGGATGCTCCTGTCGACACCGACGTCGATCGGTGCATGGCGCATGCACCAGCGCCATACCCCGAGGCGCCCACTTCAATGCCCCCGGCCACCAGGCCGTCCTCACCTCCGCCTGCTGGGCCGCCTTGTACGTCGCCCCCGCGGTCGCCAACGCCTGCGGGTGGGCCGCTCGAGCCTGGGTCGCCGCTCGTCTCCTCGCTAATTGCGCGGTCGTCTCCCGCTGGGCCGGCGCCGCCCTATGTGTCGTTCGCACACCCCGCCCCGGCTAAGTCGCTCTCGTGGTAGATGGTAGACCCACACAAGGCCTGCCACACCTTAAGCAGGCCGGCCCAATTAGTTTGCGGGCCGGCCAGCTGACTTAGTTTAACCGATCAACTATATAAGAGCAAGATTTTAGATTGTAGCAAATGATATCTCAGCTTGGTTTGGCATCACTAACATGCAAATTATATGCCACTGTTTTGTTCCATAGTAGATAGATAACCTTAATTTTATGTTATGTTTGGTCGCCATGTTAATATATAATCATCTCAAAACTTTGGGTGTCAACATTTGAAACCTGAACAGCTGTCACTCATGGTGTTGTATCAAAGTAATACCAGGTTATACCACTTCTTCCCGGCACTATAATCAAAATAAATACACACATTGTGGTGTAAGTAGTACCTTGATTTGGCTGTTAACGTCATTACACTTCAGCAGCTAAACCAAGTCTTAAATGGTATATGCTTCCTAGTATCATTCATGGTATCTGGAAGCATATAAGCGGAGTGCCGCCGTGCCCGTGGTGTTAATATTTTGCCATACATAGTAAGCGCTAACTACTTTGGATTTGTGTATGTGGAGATATGAGTGAATGTGGCCATGTAAAATTAGACCAAGAAAATAGATGGATCCAATACCTCTGTTTGGTCATGTGAAAAGCATGCATGTACGTGCTACTAGTCAGTACCTGTGTGTAGACCATCAATCCATGAACATGGGGCGGCGACACGTGAATGCTGCTTTTGGTGGACGGCAACAGCAACATCCACATCTCTTAGATCCATCCATCCATCCATCCATGATTAATCTCTCAACAGATCTACCGAGATGCGGATTGATCCACGAGTTAACAAGAGTATGATATATGTCTCCTGGCATCCGTGCATGATTCATAACCAATGAATAGATTCATGCAACCAATGAAACAAAGGAAGGAATCCAGACGATGATTAATTACCAACAGAGGCTCCAAATGGTCAAAAATCTCTGTGCCTAGGACAAGATATATATCATCGATCGGGGAGATGGAGAGTAGCAGCCTCACCTGGTGTACGTGGCTACGCAGGAGGCTCGCCACAGGTGCGGCTGCTACTTCGGCGCGAGGTCCTAGCTGAAAGACGACGGCGACGGCCGGATGCTGCTACTACGTTACATCGATGACAATGACAGGGTCGAGATGTTCCGGTAGACTTCACAGATGACAAGGGGAGCCTTACCCTGGTGGAGGACCAGGAATACATCTACAACTGCTTTCGCCCGTTGCTAGCGCTCAGCACTATGTCCAGTGACTAGTTCCCAGCGCTCTCACACAGAAGATACATGGGGATGCTGTGTCTCAGATGCGCCGAGATCTATTATCTATTTCCCTTTAGTTTTTAAACATTCAGTGGTGTTCCTTTAGTTTGCTATTCAACAATTTTCCATCAGTTATTTCTATATATTCGTGTAAGACATTCATCATATAATTATATGTCTGGAATATTCAGCTGAGTCTACTATTGTATTTCTCAAACGGTGTGATTTAAGTCTCTTTAAAATTCTGAAGCTGATAATGCTACATTCTTTTGCATGTGTAGATTATTAGAATTGGTGGATATACAGTGCATATACTTTATTTTTTATGAATTTTTTTGCCAAAAAAATCCTCTTTGCAATTACACATGGAAGATTACAGCAAATCCGTTTCTGGAATATGAAAGCCTAGTCCTCCTAATTTTCCTATTTTTCATTTTCAAATTAAATTATACGAATCAGAGACACAAAAGGTGCTCCTTTTTAAAAAGATAAATACCATACTCCTCCCGATTCTAAATATAAGCCATATAGTTTTTTCTTTTTGAGAAAAATTACATAATATAGGGTGTATTACGATGCACCGCTTGCATGGACAATATTTTTAGGGATTTGATTGTGTGTACTTATCTTACACAAACTCCTCTATTTTATCATGTCAAATGTATAGGAGTAATCCCGCCTAAACCTGGTGTAATTTTTTCTAAACATGTGTTCCTTAATTTTCGTGCCAAAAACTATATGGCTTATTTCTAGTAACGGAGGGAGTATATTTTATAGAAGCAAATAGTATATGGTAGAGACACGTGAGCTGTTTCCAGCGATTAGAAAATAAAATCTAAAAGACATAAGAACATCTTAGAGGTCTTCAAATGTTTTCTTCTTCCATAATACAATCTTGTATTTTTCCAAAGGTAACTGAAAAAAAATATGTAGTTATGTTCTACTACAGAGCTAGCAAGGCTCTTCAGAAAGACACATATAGATGTGTTCCCAGTAGTTACATTTTATAAATTAGCTAAAGGTTTGTATTCTTTACATTTTTTTACCGAGATGTTGATATAAAGAATTAAATTCTATGGAATTTTTCATAACTTTATCGTTTGCACTAAGTTTGTTGTAAATGTTTTGACTCCAACTTGTTAGAAATATTTCTATACCTTTGACATAATCAATCAAACAACTTGTCCTTCTATAGGAATCAACTTGTTTCGGTTTTCGGCCGGTTTTCCGCTAATAAACTGGCCAAATTCTGTACTTCTTCTTTATTAATGAAAATGGCAAGTCTTTTGCCTCGTTTCAAAAAAAAAATTATGACACTTGCTGTACGATGCTTTTATCTATTCTTGTGTTTTAGTTTGATACGATTCAAAGAGGCCACCACATTAATCAATCTGTGTACTCACTCTAGTTCTATAAAGCACGACATCCTGTAAACTTTAGTATCAAACACTGGAAATTTCAAGTAACAAGATCTGGAATTTTAATAAGTGGTAGACAAATAAAAACAACTTGGAGGGCCAGAGCATCAACACATAGCCTAAACAGCTTGGAGAACCCAATGTTGTTACTAGAAACTGTTAGTTCTGGTGCATCGATAGCTAATAGATTTAATTGGGGCGTTCCAAGATGTCAACCACTCATCTCAGGTGTATACATACTTTTAAGAGAGTTGAGAATGACTAGTTCCCAGCTCTAACAGAGAAGAACCCAATTTTACTACTAGAGACGGCAAAAATGCTACACTTGCGGACTGACTTGGATGGAAATGGCCTACGGGATTATGTGGCAACAGCCGGTTGGTTCAGTTTTTGTTCCCTTCATGATTTTAATACTAGGAATGCACTGGGTGACTCCACAGCAGTCCGTAAACCACATGCCGTATAAATGACCCTGTAGATGTAACGTTGCTACTAGAAACGGTTAGGTACATCAATATCTAATAGCTCTAATTGGGGCATTCCAAGATGTCAACCCAATGTATGGGGATGTTGTGTCTAATATGCGCCGAGATCTATTATCTCTTCTCCTTTAATTTTAAAACAAAAATGGCATATAGTGGTGTTCCTTTAATTTGCTATTTAACATTTAGCCCTCAGTTATTTCTATGTATTAGTGTAAAACATTCAGCTTATGATTATGTCTGGAATATTCAGTCGAGTGGACTGCTATATTTCTCCAACAGTGTGATCTAGAAGGGATATTAAACTTCAATACATTGTTTCCATACGCTTTAAAAATCAGAAGCTGATCATTCTAAGTTATTTGCATGCATGTGAGGATTTTTATATTTTGTACGATATACAATTCATACACTTTATTTTGTAAGAATCCTCTTGCAAAAATCCTTTGCAATTTCATATGTAAGACTACACCGAATCCTATTTTTTTGGAATGGCTGTTGTATTTATCATAAGGTAATTCAAACATATTTTTTCTTATCTACGATTAAGTTGACATGAAAGTATTGTCCTGATAATTTTCTTATTCTTTCATTTTTAAATTCCATGAAGCGGAGTCCCAAAAGTATGTAGGCACTCCTTTGCCCTCTATGTACTACTACAAAGATAGCAGAACTCTTCAGAAAGACACATAATTAAAGTCCAACACTTTGCCTAGAGATGTTTCCCAATATTTTCATTTCATACTTATTAAACATAATAATGCCTTTTGTGAATTACTTCCATACAGATTTGTCGTCTTTAGATTTTTTTTTACTAAGAGAGAGTGCCTGGCTTGAAGAATTGTAGTCCATGCAATGTTTTTCATAACTTCTGAACCAAGTTTGTTGTAAAAAAAGAAGCCTAGTGACCGGGTGTATATGTGAGCACGCGCCCGTTGAGTGACATGTGTCTAACGGCATCCATTCTCTCCATGAGTGATGTACTAATCCCTCCGAACCGATTTACTTGATGACACACCTGTAACTCCTCCCACCGCATATCTTGGTTGCTTGTCTTCCTCGGTCTTCCCTCGCCGCTCCGCTCGCCGGCTTTCATGCTGCTCAGCCCATCCATCCCTGCCCCCGCCCCCGCCCCAAGTCGTCTTCTTGCTTACCCCCGCCGCGCTGCCCGCCGCCTAGATCCCCCGCAGCCTTGCCCCCGACGCTGATGCCCGCTGTGAAGACAACGCCGCCGGGAAAGTTGGATTTTTCCGTCTAAGTCAACGCCGCCGCCCCGTCCAGCTACACGTTGCTCCTCTCGAGTTCTGAGGTCGACCTCCGCCACTGGCAACAGCCGCCGCCCCGTCTAGCTCCCTCCTGGCCAGGCAGCTAGCACAGATGCAGATGAATTGGCGGGTGCTCTGATCCGCTCGTCCGTCCCCAACCCGTCGGCAGTGGTGATGTTGATCGTGAGGACGAGCTTGCTGGTGCCAGCAGCCTCGTTGACTGCCCATATGCGTCTCAATCCATCACTGGTACAGAGGTTGACACGCCTCAAGTTGGAGGCGTTGCGGCGGCGGACAGGAGCTCAGCAGCCGCACGGGGAACTTCGCCGTCCGCTCCAGCATGGCCGCCGGGTTGTCCGCCACCTCCGTCCACAACTTCACCGTCAAGGACAGCAGGTCCGCTCTCAACTAAATCGGGCCGGAGGGTGGATCTTCCTGTCAATTTCGCTGCACTAATGGGGATTAGTCATTAGTGGTTTTGGTTCAGTATACATCAAACATGGGATTCAAGCTCATACTTACATAGCTCGTTGCTCCTTTCCTTGTCCAAGCAGGCTCAGTCTATCCAGGACTTATGCAATTAGATCTTCGATTGGTGGCCACACAGGGCTTTGTCTTCGACATTGTTTTCACTGCAAGTCTTTGTCCTGCAACCTCCGCCTCTTCTACTGCGAGACATCGTTAACTCGGACCAGAATAATGTTGTTGTGCAGGAGGCTGAACAGAGGGCACTCGCCACGGTCGATTGGCATGGTCGGAGGCGGGGTACATCGACTACCTCCGCCTCTTCTACTGCGGCTTCGGCGCCGCGCCGGCGGCCGTCGGGTACGCGGCCTTCCTGCTCTGGCTCCTCGTCCTCTTCTACCTCCCGCGGCGGCGAAGGCGGGGCCGTGGTGGAGCTGAGCGGGTTCGTCCGCGACCTCTGCTTCCTCTTCTTCGCGCTCTGCTTCCTCGTGGCCGTCCTCGCCACCGGCACGGTCACCGTCTGGGTCGCCGCGGCCTTCGTCTCCCTCTACGCCGCCTACGTCGTCCTCGTCTGGACCTCCCAGTGCTGCGCCGGCGCCGGCGCGGGCAAGCCGGACCTCGCCGAGCCGCTCCTCCTCGACGGCGACGCCCCCACCCTGCCGTCCCACTCCGCGAAGCCGACGGACCCGGCGAAAAAATCGCGTCTTCAACGCGTCCTGCACGCGCTCACCATGCCGCTCTACCTCCCGCGGCGCCTGACCATCCCGGACATCGCGGGGCACCGCTGGCGCAAGCCCTACGCCGTGGCCTCCGCCGCGCTGGCGCCGGTCCTCGTCGCCACGACCTTCACCTCGCGCAGCGCCGCGGCGGCCTCGCTCGACCACGGCCACGGCGTCGGCATCCTGCTCCAGTAGTTGATTATTCGGAAGTACTGAATGGTTACGGAGATTTTATTTATTAGCATATGGCTCCAGGAGATACTAATTAGCTTTATTCGGCTGATTTCGTTGGGAGCTTTCGTTCCAAGAGATGATCCAAACCAGCACAGAAAGCACTAAAAAACTCTGAACTATGATGTCCTCTAGCGGTTGCAGCTCAGCTCACTTCGCGTGGTCTTCGACGCCGTGTGATGCCCGTTAACATCTCCTCATAAAGTGAGAATCTTAAAGCAAATCCAATGGCAACGGGCGCGTGCTCACGTATACACCCGGTCACAGAATCCACTCTCATTTTCATTTCATACTTATTAAACATAATAATGCCTTTTGTGAATTACTTCCATACAGATTTGTCGTCTTTAGATTTTTTTTTTACTAAGAGAGAGTGCCTGGCTTGAAGAATTGTAGTCCATGCAAGGTTTTTCATAACTTCTGAACCAAGTTTGTTGTAAAAAAATTGATTCCAGCTTAAAAAAATTGATTCCAGCTTACTAGAAATATTGCTATGCCTTTCCCAGAATCAATTGAAAACATATCTTTCTATATGAGTCAAGATGGCGTGGCAGTATGACACTTTTTGTCAATTCTTGTGATTTTGGGATGATAGGATTCAAAGAAGCCACTACTGTGATCGGTCCTTTGTACTCACCATAATTATATAAAGCAAGACATTACCTAAAGTTTTAATATGAAACTTCCAAAACTTAGTGTACCAAGACCCAGAAGTTTATTATTTACAAGACAAGGAAAATTAACTCGGAGAAGATCAGAGCATCAACACATAGCCTCAATAATATAACCCAATCTCATTAGAAACGGTTAGTTGTACTCCAAGGACAACTAATATCTTCACTTGGGGAATTCCAACATGTCAACCACTCATCTCAGGTGTATACATACTTGTGAGAGTGTAGAGTGTGCCTAGCCCCTCACTAATTTCACCTCTTAATATTGTTAACATTTGAAGTTTGAAATATTCAAGAGATGACATCTCATGCATATATTTTACTATATATAGTGGATATATGCATATTATAGCTTCCATTGTTGATACCCTTGATGCTATTTTCCTAGATCATAATTTTTAGTTACATACAGGTCCGGTCATGGGATTTTAGGGGCCTGGGGCGAAGCTAAAAATCAGGACCCTTAATATTCACTAGAATAATATTTTTTTAGTAAATAATTTTTGCATCATATAATTTAAACTATATAGGTTAAATTGGTGATGTAGGGATACGGGGAAGACTAATAAACTGAGACGGAGGGAGTAATTATTTTAGGTGCATTCAAAATTATACGTATATCAAATAGTTTAAATCGTTGAAAGTAATTTTTATGTAACTCATTCAACTTATATGGTTATCTATCGAACATAAATTTTAAAATGTCATGACCGTTTGATGCCACAAGAAAATACTGAATATACGGTGTGCGGATCAAGGGCATGGCAGCAAGAGGGCCGGACGGCCGGTGATTGGTCGTCTTCCTACCTTATGAGCGAGCAGCCTAAAAAAAGTCACGCATGGAGTATATTAAACGAAAAATCAGATTCTTGCATTGTTATAAGTTTGCAACTCCACCTTTGCAAACTATTATAGAAAAATTGACCCTCAACTAAAAATATGAGTCGACTTTGCTTTTTTAGCCAAAATAAAAGTGAGTCGTTGTTTCTTTACTTGGAAAAATGAATCGGTGTTGCATTTACTGGACCTGTTTCTTCCACCATATTAGCCCATCTAAATAAACCCATTCGTAGCTAATTAAAGGGAAAAACCCATCTCCACTACTTATAAAGGCAAGAAGTTTGTTGGAAAATTAAATCTTGACCATTCAGATCTATTCATCTAACGATGCAGACTTATTTGTTCTCCCCCTCCCCTCTCAACGCCACCCCCTCCTCCTCCCTAAATCACGCAGCTACGTAACTTCCTCCCAAACTCCGGATTCCCACCCGCACGCCCTAATTTCACGGACGGGAATCGCGTTATGAGAGAGATAATTAATGCTGCTAAATTCAGTTTTCTTCATGATTTGTCGTCCATGCACACCCATATGGCCATATGGGGAGCTCCGTCTTTCCGATTGTCCCCAAGGCTAGCCATAGTGCTAGTATCATAGGTAGTATCATACATATTGGTCCCACCAAAATGCTGATGTGGCAGCTAATTAAAGAGGTGAGAGAAGATTAGAGTAACATAGGTGGATACTGTATCATAGCGCACATCACGAGAAAAAGTTAATGCTAAATAAATCTTGTCCATAATTTTGCATTGAGATGCTACAAATCATTAAATATAATAAGATTATGATACCACTCCATGATACTACCCACTATAGACATAGTATCATATAAAAATATCATATGCATGATACTAATGTATGATACTATCCACTATGGCCAGCATAAGGCGAGTAGCCGAGTAGGAAAACCAAATCAATACTCGGACAACAATCTGTGGGTGCTCGAGGCGAGGGATCACCTACGCCGGTGGAGAGCACATACGGCGGCGAGGAGTCGTAAGGAGGGGTGTTGGGCTGCGGCTGTTTGGCGCGCCCCGGCGAGGGTGTCGCCATTGGGGTGTCATCGTGCTCACGGTCTCCAGTCCCGAGCAGATCGTGTTCTACGACTGCTAGCTCGTCACGCACGATGGCTCGGACGCTTCCCAGCCTTCATCGCTGCCCTCGCTGTTCCGGCCCCCGTCGCCCGCATTGGCTCTGGGGCCGCCACGCTGCACGTCGTCGCCTCTGTTGTCCGACACTTCATCTCCCAGGTGAAGCCCTACTCCCATCACGTTTTACTCATTATATATTTCTGCTCTCCTTCGACCTGCATTACACCTGAATTTTGCAGGGTTCTAACGAAGAGATTTCTGAAATCTGAATTCCTCCCTAGATCAAACGGTTCTTCCGAAGTTCTGCAGATGGCGTTCCGCTCTTCTCGGTGGTACACTTCCACTGTTTTCCGGCTGTGATATGTGAGTTATACTAGCATTTAACAAACATAGATTTACTTTCTGATATCTTACTAATCACCTGTGTGCCCCCACATCTTTCTAAATCACTTTTGCGTCCAGCACAACAGCCAGCTAACTTATGTTTATACAAACCAGGTTCAGGAAATTATGTTGGTGCGATTATCCTGCACACTTGGGGCATTTTGGGTATATTTTGGTATCCCCGAAAAGTACCAAAGTTTGTCTTGGCCTTGTTTATTTTGCTCTTAGCTCTGAGACGGCAGACAAAAAAATTGTTCTAGGAAGTGACTGCATTCTCGGTCTGAATGATCACTTTTCTATGCTAACATCAGTGTATATTTCAAAGTGACAGAAATATTTAGATGGTGTTTTTTTTTTCTTGTAGAGACTCGAATATTTAATCCTTGAGCCATGCATATGGAACTAATTAAGAAAGGTTGCAAGAGAGATTTGTTGTTTTTCTTCCATGCAAGTATTTGCATTATTCCTCTTAAAATTATGTTATTCACTCTAAAGATTCTAAGAATCAATTCTATGTTTCAATGAGATTGTATGGTGATTGATATGACTTAGCAAATTTTTTATATTTAGTTGTACATGCACATGATTCTTATAGTGCCATCATGACTTATGAATATTGGACTTACAGGATACATGGAATGAAGCTTGATTTTACTAAAAAAGATGAGCATTTTTATTAGGTCAAAATTTAGCTCTTTTTACTTAAGATAGAGGCAAACAAAAACTATAGAAAAAGCAACAGACAGAAAAAAGGAAGCTTATATTGTCTAACTCTTGGCGATTTGATTGGTCTGTTAGAATAATGGGAAAAATTGCTACATGACACCGTTATTTTATGGCGTTTGCTAAAACACACCGTCCGATTATGTCTTTGCCAAGTACCATTACAATTACGTGGCACATTTGCCGGAACACACCATCTGGCTAAAACGGAAAGCTTTGCAGGTGGTTTGTTCTTGAAAATGTGCCATAAAATTGTAATAGTACCTGGTAAAGATACAATCAGGCGATGTGTTTCAGCAAACGCTAGAAAATAATGGTGTCATGTGGCAACAAAATTCAATAATAATTATGCATATGACCATTGCCTGTAGTCCATTGTAATTGGTTCCAAAATTACACGACCTTACAATTCGCGATCGTGTAGTTTAGATTTTCCCATATTTACTTGAGACTTTGTATGGTCAACGCAAGAGATATATGTTTGATTTCTTTCTCAGGACCTCCTGCCGATACTCCTAGGTTTGTTTTGGCTGCTCCCTGAACATATTTCCGAACAATTTGTACGAACAATTTGTACAGCAAGAACTGGGATCTCCAAGATTTTAGGCAGCCATGTATTATTTTAAATATACATTTGGTATCTTGGGGTTAGTCCTTGGAGAAAATATTATTGTCCAAAATTATTCATTGTTTCACACTGGTGATGTGATAAATTTATTTGCAAACAAGCATTGCACGTGAGTAAGTCTATAATGGCGTGCTAGGATAATTAGTCCAAACGTGCGTTGCACGTGCACGCTTACTAGTTCTAACCAAAGAAATATGGCCTAGCTAAGGAAAGGAAAGTCCAAGTCCTGGTCTTATCGATCCGTGGATTGCTTCATAACGGTTCGTCCTGGTCTTCCTCAGCGATACGAGAGGAATTCTCAGCTGCTCTAATGGCCATATGCCACAATATTTCCTCCTCCTCTGCGTATGCATAACTTGGACTTGGGGCCCCCTTGCATCCGGGGGCCTGGGGCGGCCGCCCTGCCTGCCCCCCCTCAGGGCCGGCCCTGGTTACATAGTGCCTATATTCGTCCTACCTGAACAAACATTGTAAATAATTATGTTCTTTTATTCTCTGTATTTTATGTGTGCCTACGATACTCATCAATTTATGTACATAAATATGGCCAGCATAATTTTTTGATATGTTGGACATACCAATTCGTAACAGGATATAATCGCTTTGATGTGGATGTGCCTGCCATGCTAGGAATGCACGCTATCCACTACATTATATTCTACAAGAAATCTTGTTTAAATAAATAACAATTTCTTCAGATGTTATCTCCTTTCTATTCCAAATATAAATACTTTTGAGACAGTAAAGAGTGTTTAGACCCTCATTAGGTTATCCTCTTGATTTTGTTAACATTTCAAGTTCTGAATTGTCGAAAGATATCATCTCATGCATCTATTTAATATATATGTAGTCGGTGTATGCATAGAACACCTTGCCATTTTAACCCCCCCCCCCCCCACCCCAATGATGTTTTCTAATTAAAGCACATGTTCGAATTTTAAATCTACCTGAAGATACGATGTAAATATTTACATTTATTGTACTCTGTGTCATTATTGTCTGCTTGCGATATCGATCCATTTACTAGAAATTAAAATGATAGAAAAGCAATGGTAGAGCATTAAAAGTGTATGTAGAGGTACGAGTGATTGTATCTCAATCGTGGATATATGGGATAACTCGAATGCAACACTAAAGCATCAAAAGTCTTCTCTACCATTTCCTTTATAAACATTATAGACATACTAGTCGAGTGCCCGTCTTAGTGTGGCTGCACTTTCATGTGGAAGCAGAGCTGAAAACAAAACAAAGCAGCTTATTTCAGTCTGGAGTTGGTATTAATAACAATCATAAACTGATGATAGAAGGAATGACGTCTTAGTGTTCTGTTCCATATTACATAGTTGGGAATTCCCAGCCTCCTGATAAAAAACAGCGCCATGTAAACTTCCATTCCGCCAACGTCTCTGATAGAGAGAATGAGAAGTGCAGTAAAATATTGATATCGTCAGTTCAGAATGAAAAGAACATGATAGCTCCATCTGCTGTCATCTATGTGAAGATAAGAAACTGGCTCGGTCATTAGCATGAATAAGTTTTAGCTAATGCTTCACTAAAAAATCAGCTAATGCAGATTGAACTTGCATTACGAATCAATTCTAGGAAACAAATACAGTTTGTCAAGCCAAACCATTCCCATCGGAAAAAACATAGAGAAAGTACAAGATATATCTTTTCTACTTTTCTAGGGTGATGGGTCCCTTCTATTCTACTTCTTATGACTTTTGATTTTGAATGTTGCTGCTACCAATTATCCACAAAACACGAGTAGATTGTTGAAATATTGGGCACACTTTTAGTGGCCCATACTAGATTTCAGATTTCCCTATAAATCTCAAAGCCCACATAGTGGCAGCCTTGTGAGTTTGAGCCCAAGTTGGTGGCAGCTCACTAGGGAGTGACAAGAGGTGGGAAGTTTAGTCCCACATGGAAAGTTGGGAGGAAGTTAGACCACCTTATAAGGTGGGTGTTTCCACCACTAGTAAGTGAGTGAGAATAGGACTGCTACACGCGCGCGCTCCTCCTCCTCCTCGCTCGACACTCACGTCACGACACGACACGACACGACACGCGCGCCGCGCTCGTGGTGAGTGGATTGAGCCTCGAGCCGAGACTTTCCTTACTTTTTGACGGACGCGTCGCAATTAGTCGTGGGCTATCTGTAATCGACTCGAAACGTTCGTGCGACGTGGGCGTGGCCCACGTTGCCTAATACACGAGTTAGGGTTTTCACCTCTCTCTGCTTGCGCCGCCATCGTAGCCTACTCCATCCCGCGCGCTGACGTGCATCGGCGAACGGGAGAGCAGGTCTCCGGAACCGCTCGTCCTTGCGATCCTGTACGGGAGAGGGCGAATTAGGTTTTTGGGAAGCGCTCTGCACGACTGCTCAAGCTCTTCATCACGGGTCGCCTTCCGTCCAAGTCGGGCGGTGCTGCCTATCCCTGTCGTCAGCAACGTTGTCATCAACAACGTTACTGCTGCGACATCATCTGCTACACATCCACCGCCACCTCCACCAGATCGGTACGTGCGACATATATCGATCTGTTTAGCGATGGATGTTTTACCGTTTGCGCTGCTGCTACTCATGTTGATTAATGCATCTAGTATGTTTGAGTTTCACATGTTAGTAGTTGCTGTCATTATGATTTATATTCTGGAATTAATCATGGAAATTGTGCCTAATTATCTAACAATCCAAAAACCTAATTGTATGCAATTTCCTGAGTTAACAATGGCTGGTTTTGCTGATGCACTGAGGCCGGATAAGTTTACCGGTGTGCACTTTAAGAGGTGGCAGGTTAAGGCCACACTCTGGCTTACTCATCTGAAAGTGTTCGAAGTTAGTGATGGTTTACCTGAAGGAACTATATCTGACCAAGATCAGAACAAGTTCAAGGAAAACAATACTCTCTTCGTCGGATGCGTTCTGAGTATACTTGATGATCGTCTGTGTGCTGTGTACATGCACATAACAGATGGTAAAGAGCTCTGGGATGCACTGAATGCTAAATTCGGCGCAACCAATGCAGGCAATGAACTGTACATTATGGAGAGCTTTCATGACATCAGGATGGTAAACAACCGTTCTATAGTCGAACAAGCTCATGAGATACAGTGCATTGCGAAAGAGCTTGAACTCCTTAAGTGTGCCTTACCTGACAAGTTTGTGGCTGGATGCATCATCGCTAAGTTGCTCCCTTCATGGAGGAACTTTGCCACAACTCTCAAACACAAGAGACAGGAGATATCAGTTGAAAATCTGATAGCGTCTCTTGATGTTGAGGAGAAAGCTCGGGCTAAGGATAATACTGACAAAGGAGAGGGTCAGTCTAGCGCCAACATGGTGCGGAAGAAACCCTACAAGCAAGAACAAAGGGAATAACAAGCCCTCCTTCAATAAGCCTATGAAGACTACAACCTTCAAGAAGAAGAAGATGATAAACAAAGCAGATCTGAGCTGCTTTACCTGTGGAGAGACTGGCCACTTTTCTAAGGACTGTCCAGAGAGAGCGGACCGCAAGAAAAAGGCGAGGCAAGTCAACACGGTGACCGCTAGCAGTGCTGATCGGTTGGTAATCTCTTTACTGTTCTTTCGGTATTTCAATCTCCATGTTGCTGGATTGATACAGGTGCTAATGTTCATGTGTGTGCTGACATATCCATGTTCACTTCTTACCAGGTCGCCCGGGATTCTTCCGTCTTGATGGGGAATGGGTCACATGCTTCTGTTCGTGGTTTTGGCACGGTAGATCTGAAGTTCACTTCGGGGAGATCGTGCAGGCGAGGAACGTGCAGCATGTCCTTACTATGAACAAGAATCTCGTTAGCGGCTCCCTTCTATGCAGAGATGGGTTTAAGGTTGTTTTAGAGTCGAATAAAGTAGTTGTTTCCAAGTTTGGACAATTTATTGGTAAAGGCTATGAGTGCGGACGCTTGTTCCGCTTTTCGCTTTCTGATTTCAGTAATAAGTATGTGAACCATATTTGTGGCAATGTTAGTGATGATACCAGTGTTTGGCATTCTCATTTATGTCACATTAATTTTGGTTTAATGTCTCGGCTATCCAGTTTAAATTTAATTCTGAATTTCACCATTGCCAAAGGTTCTAACTGCCATAGTTGTGTGCAATCAAAGCAACCTCGGAAGCCTCACAAGGCGGCCAAGGAGAGAAACTTGGCACCTCTAGAACTCATACATTCTGATCTATGCGAGATGAATGGTGTGTTGACAAAAGGTGGAAAGAGATATTTCATGACATTGATTGATGATGCGACTAGATTTTGCTATGTTTATTTGTTGCGAACTAAAGATGAAGCTTTAGACTACTTTAAAATTTATAAGGCCGAAGTTGAAAATCAACTAGAGAGAAAGATCAAGCGTCTTAGGTCGGATCATGGTGGTGAATATTTTCCTAAAATCTTTGATGAATTCTGTGAGGAACATGGCATTATTCATGAGAGGACGCCTCCCTATTCGCCCCAATCAAACGGGGTTGCCGAGAGGAAAAACCGCACGCTGACTGACTTGGTGAATTCCATGTTAGCCACTGCTGGTTTATCAAAGGCATGGTGGGGGAGGCTTTGTTGACTTCATGTCCTGTCCTGAATAGAGTTCCTAACAAGAATAAAGATAAAACCCCTTACGAGGAGTGGGCTGGTCGAAAACCATCACTTTTGTATTTACGCACATGGGGATGTTTGGCGAAAGTCAATATTCCAATTACTAAGAAGCGCAAACTTGGACCAAAGAAAGTGGATTGTATCTTTCTAGGTTATGCTCCGCGGAGTGTAGGATATAGATTTTTAGTATTTCAATCCGAGGAACCTGATATGCATGTTGATACTATTATGGAATCTCGTGATGCAACATTTTTTGAGAATATGTTTCCTATGAAAGATATGCATAGCATTTCTAGAATTTCTACTGAGATAATTCCTGAGTCTAGTACATCTAATGAGTATTTTGAACAATCACATGAGAATGTTACTGAGAAGGATGACAATGAAGCTCCTAAACGGAGCAAGAGACGAAGGATTGAAAAATCCTTTGGTGATGATTTCATTGTGTACCTTGTGGATGATAGTCCCACGTCCATTGCAGAGGCATATGCATCTCCAGATGCAGATGATTGGAAAGAAGCTGTCCATAACGAGATGGACTCGATTCTTTCTAATGGAACTTGGGAGCTATCAGAACGACCCCATGGATGCAAGCCTGTGGGCTGCAAATGGGTGTTCAAGAAGAAGCTAAGACCTGATGGTACTATTGAGAAGTACAAGGCGCGTCTTGTAGCTAAAGGCTACACACAGAGAGAATGCGAAGATTACTTCGACACCTATTCACCTGTCGCTAGACTTACCACCATTCGAGTACTACTGTCCATGGCTGCCTCCTATGGTCTTATCGTTCATCAAATGGACGTAAAGACAACTTTTCTTAATGGAGAGTTGAAAGAGGAAATCTATATGGATCAGCCGGATGGGTTTGTAGTAAAAGGTGAAGAAAGAAAGGTGTGCAAGTTGCTGAAATCTTTATATGGCCTGAAACAAGCACCTAAGCAATGGCATGAGAAGTTTGACGAACTTTGACTTCGTAGGCTTTGTTGTCAATGAGGTCGACAAGTGCGTTTACTATCGCCATGGTGGGGGCGAAGGTGTTATACTGTGTATGTATGTGGATGATATTCTGATATTTGGTACAAACATGAAAGTAATACACGAGGTCAAGTCTTTCTTGTAAAAGTGCTTTGATATGAAAGATCTGGGAGAAGCTGATGTGATTCTGAACATCAAGCTTATTAAGAATGAGAGTGGGATTACTCTAACACAATCCCATTATGTTGAGAAGATCTTGAGCCGGTTCGGCTATATTGATAGCAAGTCTTATCCAACACCTTATGATTCCAGTGTGACATTACGCATGAACCGGAGGATTGTCGTAGATCAACTGAGATACTCTCAGATTGTTGGCTCACTCATGTACTTAGCGAGCGCGACTAGACCGGACATCTCTTTTGCTGTTAGCAAGTTGAGTAGGTTCATGTCAAACCCGGTACTCGATCATTGGCATGCACTTGATAGGGTCATGCGCTACCTATGTGGTACAACGAGTTATGGGATTCACTATTCAGGGCACCCAGCTGTGCTTGAAGGATATAGTGATTCAAATTGGATCTCTGATGTAGCTGATCTCTACGCCACTAGCGGGTATGTATTTACCTTTGGAGGTGGCGCAGTGTCATGGAGATCTTGCAAGCAAACCATATTGACGAGGTCAACTATGGAAGCAGAACTTACTGCTTTGGACACAACCACTGTTGAATCAGAATGGTTGCGTGAGCTCTTGATGGACTTGCCTGTGGTTGAAAAACCTGTACCGGCAATCCTTTTGAATTGTGACAATCAAACTGTACTTGTCAAAGTGAACAATTCTAAGGATAACGTGAAGTCATCAAGACACGTCAAGAGACGTTTGAAGTCTGTCAGGAAATTGCGAAACTCCGGAGTAATAACTGTTACATATATTCAAACAAACAAAAACACAGCAGATCCCTTTACAAAGGGACTATCACGTAATGTGATAGAAAGTGCATCGAGGGAGATGGGTTTGAGACCCGTTGATGTTACACCATAGTGGTAACCCAACCTTTGTGATCGGAGATCCCGTGAATTAGGACCTGGGAAGAACAAACTAGTGGTTTAATTGAGGAGAGTATTATGTAACCATCTCTATGTGAAGATGCACAACTCTCAATTGCTGTAAGGCAGGTTGGCAACAAGCCTTAATGTGTTTATGTTGGCTATTTTAGCAAAGATGCTGTCCTACGAGCACTCTTGAAATAACACACCTATATGAGTCCGATTGTTAAACGTCGCAATCTATGAGATTTGGGTGATCTCTAGTAAACTCATGAAGAGACCACGAAGTATGACGCATATGCTTCACCCGCGGGGTAGGCTACTGGCAGCCATGTACTGGTCATGACTTTGAGTGAAACCCTGTTCACGCAAAACTTGCAATTCAAGGCTTAGTCCATTGTTCAAGTGTGAATGGATGTAGCTTAAGGTTCTAGGCGGAAGTTCAACTTAACAGTCTCCGCTGAAACACTGGTATATAAACAAGCAGTGAGTATTGGTAAATCTCTAAATGGGGATTTGAGATCTGGTGGGGGAATGTTGAAATATTGGGCCCACTTTTAGTGGCCCATACTAGATTTCAGATTTCCCTATAAATCTCAAAGCCCACATAGTGGCAGCCTTGTGAGTTTGAGCCCAAGTTGGTGGCAGCCCACTAGGGAGTGACAAGAGGTGCGAAGTTTAGTCCCACATGGAAAGTTGGGAGGAAGTTAGACCACCTTATAACGTGGGTTGTTCCACCACTAGTAAGTGAGTGAGAATAGGAGTGCTACACGCGCGCGCTCCTCCTCCTCCTCGCTCGTCTCGTCTCGACTCGACTCGACACGACACGTCACGACGCGCGCGCCGCGCTCGTGGTGAGTGGATTGAGCCTCGAGCCGAGACTTTCCTTACTTTTTGCAGCTCAGGAAAATGAACAGAGTCCTAGACGGACGCGTCGCAGTTAGTCGGTTCGGGTCGCTCCCGGATCGTGGGCTATCTGTAACCGACTCGAAACGTTCGTGCGACGTGGGCGTGGCCCACGTTGCCTAGGGTTTCCCGAGCCTATATAATCTCTTGTCTGGCTACCGATGAAACATACTGAATACACGAGTTAGGGTTTCCATCTCTCTGTGCTTGCGCCGCCATCGTAGCCTACTCCATCCCGCGCGCCAACGTGCATCGCTTGTCCTTGCGATCCTGTACGGGAGAGGGTGAATTAGGTTTTTGGGAAGCGCTCTGCGCGACTGCTCAAGCTCTTCATCACGGGTCGCCTTCCGTCCAAGTCGGGCGGTGCTGCCTACCGTCGTCTTCAACGCCGTCTGCTTCGACCCGTCGTCCCTGTCGTCAACAACGTTGTCATCAACAACGTTACTGCTGCGACATCATCTGCTACACCTCCACCGCCACCTCCACCAGATCGGTACGTGTGACATATCTCGATCTGTTTAGCGATGGATGCTTTACCGTTTGCGCTGCTTCTACTCATGTTGATTAATGCATCTAGTATGTTTGAGTTTCACATGTTAGTAGTTGCTGTCATTATGACTTATATTCTGGAATTAATCATGGAAATTGTGCCTAATTATCCAACATAGATAAGATTATTTTATATTATGCATCCTTCAAATATATTGAAATGGTTTGCATGTAGCATGATGCTTTAAATATTCTCATAAATTCAGGGATAAGTGATGCCACTTGCATGCAATCTGACGGTTTATGGATTGCATATACTCAGAAGAATTCATGTGTGCCCACCTCTGGTGGGTAAAACAAAACAGTACTAGATCATGATGGCCCGCATTTCCTTGCCCATCAATTTTGGCAATAGAACAAAATTTACAAAAATACATGGAGATACACAAAGTAAAATAAAATAAAATTTCAGTAGAAAGATATGTGTTACAACAACAACAACAACAACAACCAACAACAACAACAATGGGATTCGTAGCATAGAAAACAAAAAATTTCCTACCGCAAAAACGAATAACAAGCCAAGATCCAATCTAGAAGATGGTAGCAACGAGAAGATCATGAGACTAACCCTCGAAGATTTCCAAAGCCTACAAGATTAGATCGCGTTGTTGCTGAAGATGATCACTTGCAGCTTTCAAAAGTGCGTCGAAGATCTTGACGGTGCCACAGTCGGGCAGCACCTCCGTACTCGGTCACACGTTCGGTGTTGATGACGATGTCCTTCTCCCCGTTCCAGCAGGCAGCGGAAGTAGTAGATCCTCCTCGGAATCCCGACAGCACGACGGCGTGGTGTCGGTGGCGGTGGAGATCTCCGGCAGGGCTTCGCCTAAGTTCTACGAGAGAGGTGGGAGGAGGGAGGCGGCAAGGGTTTGGGAGAGGGGGCGCCGGCCTGGGAGCCCTGGGGGGTGCGGCTGGATTGGTGTGGCCGGCCCCCTCCCTCTCCTCCTCTTTATATAGGTGGAATCCCTATGGTTTTCCCAAAGTGTTCGAATAAGACCCCAATTCAAAAACTTCCATATGGACGAAACCTAGAGGGACAGGGACTCCTCCCTTTCCCTCCTTCTTGGCCGGCCAAGATGGTGGAGTCCACCTTTCCTCTTGGTTGGCTGGTTAGAGTTGGTGGAGTCCAACCGGGACTCCACCTTCCATGGTGATTTCTTCCGAAAGGTTCTAGAACATTCTAGCGTCTTCCATAAATGCACCGGATCATTTCCAAACTTGGAAAGTGACTTCCTATATATGAATCTTATTCTCCGGACCATTCCGGACCTCCTCGTGATGTCCTGGATCCCATCCGAGTCTCCGAACAAAATTCGAACTCCATTCCATATTCCATATCTACTTAAAATGACATCAAACCTTAAGTGTGTCACCCTACGGTTCGTGAACTATGTAGACATGGTCGAGACTCCTCTCCGACCAATAACCAATAGCGGGATCTGGAGATCCATAATGGCTCCCACACATTCAACGATAACTTAGTGATCGATTGAACCATTTACATACGATACCGATTCCCTTTGTCACGCGATACTCTACTTGTCCGAGGTTCGATCATCGGTATCTCCATACCTTGTTCAACCTCGTCACCGACAAGTACTCTTTACTCGTACCGTGGTATGTCATCTCTTGTGACCTAGTCACATGCTTGCAAGCTAATTAGACGACATTCCACCGAGAGGGTCCAGAGTATATCTATCCGTCATCGGGATGGACAAATCCCACTCTTGATCCATATGCCTCAACTCACACTTTCCGAATACTTAATCCCATCTTTATAACCACCCATTTACGCAGTGGCATTTGATGTAATCAAAGTACCCTTCCGGTATAAGTGATTTACATGATCTCATGGTCGAAGGACTAGGTAACTATGTACCGAAAGCTTATAGCAAATTGAACTTAATGACGTGATCTTATGCTGCGCTTATTTGGGTGTGTCCATTATATCATTCATCTAATGACATAACCTTGTTATTAATAACATCGAATGTTCATGATCATGAAACTATGATCATCTATTAATCAACAAGCTAGTTATACAAGAGGCTTACTAGGGACTCCTTGTTGTTTACATAACACACATGTATCAATGTTTCGGTTAATACAATTATAGCATGGTATGCAAACATTTATCATAAACACAAAGATATATTACAATAACCACTTTATTATTGCCTCTTGGGCATACAACAACAACAACAACAACAACAGCCTCTTGATGCCTTGAGCGACAAAGAAGCTAAGCTTGTCCAGCACGAGAATGACATAATTGCGCGCTTCGAGACGCAATTGGCGAGATCTTTAAGTAATACTATCTCTCCCTTTGTTCTTTTACTTGCATTTTCGTGCTGACGTTTGATGCGTGTAGTTGACACGTCCGTTGGGAACCCCAAGAGGAAGGTGTGATGCGCACAGCGGCAAGTTTCCCTCAGTTAGAAACCAAGGTTTAATCGAACCAGTAGGAGTCAAGAAGCACGTTGAAGGTTGATGGCGGCGGGATGTAGTGCGGCGCAACACCGGAGATTCCGGCGCCAACGTGGAACCTGCACAACACAACCAAAGTACTTTGCCCCAACGAAACAGGTGAGGTTGTCAATCTCACCGGCTTGCTGTAACAAAGGATTAACCGTATTGTGTGGAAGATGATTGTTTGCAAGAAAACGAGTAAAGAACAAGTATTGCAGCAGATTTGTATTTCAGTATTAAAAGAATGGACCGGGGTCCACAGTTCACTAGAGGTGTCTCTCCCATAAGATAAAAGCATGTTGGGTGAACAAATTACGGTCGGGCAATTGACAAATAGAGAGGGCATAACAATGCACATACATGACATGATAAGTATAGTGAGATTTAATTGGGCATTACGACAAAGTACATAGACCGCCATCCAACTGCATCTATGCCTAAAAAGTCCACCTTCAGAGTTATCGTCCGAACCCCTCCAGTATTAAGTTGCAAAGCAACGAGACAATTGCATTAAGTATGGTGCGTAATGTAATCAACAACTACATCCTCGGACATAGCGCCAATGTTTTATCCCTAGTGGCAACGAGCACAACACAACCTTAGAACTTTCATCACTTGTCCCAGGTGTCAATGCGGGCATGAACCCACTATCGAGCATAAATACTCCCTCTTGGAGTTAAAAGTAAAAACTTGGCCAGAAGAGCCTCTACTAGAAACGGAGAGCATGCAAGATCATAAACAACACATATGTAATAACTTGATAATTAACATGACATGGTATTCTCTATCCATCGGATCCCGACAAACACAACATATAGAATTACAGATAGATGATCTTGATCATGTTAGGCAGCTCACAAGATCCAACAATGAAGCACAATGAGGAGAAGACAACCATCTAGCTACTGCTATGGACCCATAGTCCAGGGGTGAACTACTCACTCATCACTCCGGAGGCGACCATGGCGGTGTAGAGTCCTCCCGGGAGATGAATCCCCTCTCCGGCAGGGTGCCGGAGGAGATCTCCAGAATCCCCGAGATGGGATCGGCGGCGGCGGCGTCTGCGGAAGGTTTTCCGTATCGTGGTTTTTTCGCATCGGGGGTTTCGCGACGGAGGCTTTAAGTAGGCGGAAGGACAGAGTCGGGGGCCGGACGAGGGGCCCGGACCACGGGCGGCGCGGGCCCCCTTGGCCGCGCCGCCATGTGGTTTGGCCACCTCGTGGCCCCACTTCGTATGTTCTTCGGTCTTCGGAAGCTCCGTGGAAAAATAGGCCCCTAGGTCTTCGTTTCGTCCAATTCCGAGAATATTTCGTTACTAGGATTTCTGAAACCAAAAACAGCAGAAAACAGAAACTGGCACTTCGGCATCTTGTTAATAGGTTAGTTCCAGAAAATGCACGAATATGACATAAAGTGTGCATAAAACATGTAGGTATCATCAATAATATGGCATAGAACATAAGAAATTATCGATACGTCGGAGACGTATCAACGTTATATCTATATTGATAAAAAAATTCCTTTCTCCAGCAGGGAAGATTGGTGAGCATTATACAAGGGACCAGGACTTGCACGAAGATCTTCTCCTGGATACTCTCACCGTCCTCGAGTTGAACTGCTCCTTAGCGCATGAGTGCTTGACGTCTGCACGAACTGCGTTTGGACGCATCTTCCCCCTCTTTTTTATCGAAGAACACACAGTCCGAGAGATTTGACCAACTCGTCAAGCCCTTCCTTGGAAAGGATGATCTAGCCTTGGCGCATCGCCAAGCAAGCTTGAAGATTGGAGTCGAAAGAACTCTTGCTCTTGTGGCGGCCAGTGGTCAAAAAGTCGACTGGGCGAGGGTTGCTGCTATCAAAAAGCACCCTGCCGGAGAGGGGAATCATCTCCCGGAGGTCTCTTCATCACCATGATCGCCTCCGGATTGATGTGTGAGTAGTTCACCCCTGGACTATGGGTCCATAGCAGTAGCTAGATGGTTGTCTTCTCCTCATTGTGCTATCATGTTAGATCTTGTGAGCTGCCTATCATGATCAAGATCATCTATTTGTAATGCTACATGTTGTGTTTGTTGGGATCCGATGAATATGGAATACTATGTCAAGTTGATTATCAATCTATCATATATGTGTTGTTTATGTTCTTGCATGCTCTCCGTTGCTAGTAGAGGCTCTGGCCAAGTTGAGACTTGTAACTCCAAGAGGGAGTATTTATGCTCGATAGTGGGTTCATGCCTCCATTGAATTTGGGACAGTGACAGAAAGTTCTAAGGTTGTGGATGTGCTGTTGCCACTAGGGATAAAACATCAATGCTTTGTCTAAGGATATTTGTGTTGATTACATTACGCACCATACTTAATGCAATTATCTGTTGTTTGCAACTTAATACTGGAAGGGGTTCGGATGATAACCTGAACGTGGACTTTTTAGGCATAGATCCATGCTGGATAGCGGTCTATGTACTTTGTCGTAATGCCCTGATTAAATCTCATAGTACTCATTGTGATATATGTATGTGCATTGTTATGCCTTCTTTATTTGTCAATTGCTCGGCTGTAATTTGTTCACCCAACATACTATTTCTTATCGGAGAGACACCACTAGTGAACTCTGGACCCTGGTCCATTCTTTACATCTGAAATACAATCTACTGCAATACTTGTTCTTTACTGTTCTTCGCAAACAAACATCATCTTCCACACTATACATTTAATCCTTTGTTTACTGAGCAAGCCAGGTGAGATTGACAACCTCACTGTTACGTTGGGGCAAAGTACTTTGATTGTGTTGTGCAGGTTCCACGTTGGCGCCGGAATCCCTGGTGTTGCGCCGCACTACACTCCGTCACCAACAACCTTCACGTGCTCCTTGACTCCTACTGGTTTGATAACCTTGGTTTCTTACTGAGGGAAAACTTGCTGCTGTACGCATCACACGTTCCTCTTGGGGTTCCCAACGGACGTGTGTCTTGCACGCCATCAAGCAACTTTTTCTGGCGCCGTTGCCGGGGAGATCAAGACACGCTGCAAGGGGAGTCTCCCACATCCAATCTCTTTACTTTGTTTTTGTCTTGCTTTACTTTATTTTATTTACTACTTTGTTTGCTCTTTATATAAAAAATACAAAAATAATTAGTTGCTAGATTTACTTTATTTACTGTCTTGTTTGCATTCTCTATATTAAAAACACAAAAAAAATTAGTTACTTGCATTCACTTTATTTACCTTTTGTTTATTTCATCATGTTTCCTCCTAAGTTCACTCTGAAAGACATAGGGTCTATCATTGGAAGAGATAATATAGAAGATTTTTTCACTCATGTTAGTACAGCTGAAGATTTTGAAGATAAACACTTGGTAGAACTTGCTCATACTTATGAGAGTGCTACTGCCTGTTTAATTGTAACATCCCAAGTTTTAATAAAAAGAACAAGAGAGAGATTTCCAGAATCCAAAAATCAGAACCAACAAAAACTTTTTCTCATCATATAGGACTATGCATATAGCTCACCTTATTAATTTATTTGAGTGTGCTTTTGCCATGATGCTTGTTTATATATTTCTCTCACTCTAAAACCCTAGCCATGATCACTTGATCATCCCAAGTCAAATAAAAATAAAATAGAAAAGAAATTCTAAAAACCAATTTCACACACATATGGCCTATGCCATTTTTACAAATCTTTAATCTTGACCAATTTGGTTTGCACCATTAGTTGTAAATGGATGCTAAACACTTATTAACACTTTTGGAAACAATCAAACTCAATTCAAATCAAATTTGAATCAATTTTGTGATCACATGTGATTATGGTCATATGGGACATTTTTAATCTGATGCTCACTTTGAGCCCCTGGCTTTTGAGTTTTCACTTCTACCCTTGACCATTTCTTTGCACCTCATCCAAGACAACATCAAGGACAACAACTTTGCTCAAGAACACACCCCAAAATTCCATCTCTATTTCAAATGGCAAGCAAGCAAAGTGGGGACTTTTTATTAAAGTGAAGATCATATGCAAAATGAATTTTTGCATTTCAATTCCAAATTGAACCAAACCACCTCCATTCTACTTCTCTTATTATATGATTACACTCCACCAAAAATCTTTTCAAATTTCAAAAATTATTTTCTTGCGGGCATTACCACAAATACCTTGCAGGCAGGGTTGAAATTGAAGCCCATGCTGAGTTTTCACCTTGGACTTGGTCCAACCCTGCCCTCTCTGCACTTCTGGAGCACCCTCTCACCTCACTGCATCCTCTCCACCACTTGCCAGTACCTCTGCTTGACCAAAACAGCCATGGCAAGACCATGCCGTGGCATGGCATGAGCTCACCATGCCACTCCTCTCTCTGGCCACTTCCAGCAAGTATCACCATGTCAATCACTCTCCTCTCCCTCACTTGATCACGACCAGACACTGCCCCGTCAAAAATCTTTACCGCAACGGCTAGAAATCGACGTGCCCAGACACGCCCAGGCATGCCCATGCACGCGCCAGAGCGCGCATGGCGCCAGCCCTGGACGCGCCAGAGCGTGACGACGCCCACCGCCTCGCGTCACCTCCGCCTTCGCTCTCAGCGCCAGTCGACGCGCGACACCACCCTGACGCTCCTGGACACGGTCACCAGCCCGCGGGAACGCCACAGGTGACGAGCGCATCCACGGACGACCGCCATGACCTGCGCGCTCCCGTCAAGCTCACCGCCGCTGTAGACCCTCGTCTTCACCGCCATCACGCGCGTCAGCCTCGCCAGGACAGCAGCAACCCAGAGCACCCATCCCTTGCCCCTTCGCGACATTGGAACGGCGACGACGACAACGACTGCCGCTCCGCCCTTCGGCACTGCCCCGCTCCTATAAAAGGAGGGCTTCTCCCACTCAATTGAGCACACCATTCTCTTCCTCTCATCCTCACAGCACTCCTCGCCACCTCAATTTCACCGATTAGTCGCCGGAGGCCTCCAATCGCAAGCTCGCCGCCGCCGCCAGTACACGGAGTTCGCCGAAGCAGGAGGCCACCCCAGGACGAGCTGCTGCTACCAGGGAGATCCTCACCCTCGACAACATACCTGCGCACATCTCCGACGACCGCCGGAGCTCCGACGAGCTCGCCGACCCCCTACCTCCGCCGCCAGTGAGTCCCTCGCTCGTCGTCGACGACGACGCTTCTCGACCGTGCGATCGCGTTCTAATCGCACGGCTCTCCTCTCCCCGTACCGCTTCGCGCGTTACATCCCACAGACAGGCGGACCCCACGCTGTCAGGCGGCCCGCTGCGCTGGACGCAGTACTGGGCTGGCCCAATTCCCTCTCTCTCTGCCTAGCCCGTTAAGATCTCCCGCCAGCCCACAGTTTGAATTCAATTTTGGAAAATAGAAAAATACCCTAATCTGATGCAAACTTTGAAATCCAATAGGGACAAATCTACTAGGCCAAAATTTGTAAATTTTATATCTCTGGAAAGCTTAGGATTTTATCTACACAATGCCACTGGTTTGAACCCTAGATCTATTGTAGAATTAAAGTGAGAAAATAAACAAGGCAGGGACTTTTCTGCCTTATATTAATTCTTAAAAATCAACCAAAAATGATTTTGAGTTGATTCCAACTCCTATAATTCACATTTCACTTATACTAATTGTTTCTGCAAAAATATGCCATGCTTACTGTGAATGATCATGGCCTAGTTTAATTAAAGGACTTTATGGCTATTTTTAGTCAAAGTTATTGTCCAAAACTATTAAGAAATCTTATGGGAGTGTTTCTCTCATTTAAATCTTGTCATGAACATTTCAAAATGAGGTAGAGACTCTGGTCATTTAGGTCTCATATGAATTGTTGATGATATTAAATCTTTAACATGTTAGGATTAACTGGTATGAGGTGCTCACCTCATTTAAATCATTTTCTTAAATGATAAGTGTGAAGAGGTTGACTCTAGTCAACCTAGGTCACATATTATTCATGAGAGAAATTAAATCTTAAGAAGATAATGAGAGGAAATTATTTCTCTAAGTAATTGAAAATAACATCTAAGTTAGTATGAGAGGAAATTATTTTTCTTAAATAATAAGAAAAACACATCCACCAACTTAATAGTAATGTGTGATGCTAGTTTAAGTGTGTGAACCATGTTTGTGCTTAGTTAAATTAGATAAGTTTGGTGTGATGATTGTGTACCCCGTATTCGTATTTTAGACGCTAGTACCGAGGAGTACCAGGAGGAGGAGGAGGTCTACTTCCAAGGAGAAGAAGACCACTTTGACCAATTCCCCAACCAAGGCAAGATAATACTCTTGCAAAGTGCAAAGCTCACCATGAGCAAGGCATTACCCCATTTACTTTATGCTTATGATCCTATTTCCCAGTTTTACTTTACAATCTTTATTTACCTTTTGTTTTATCAAAGTACTTTTGATTCATGATTCACTTGGTTAGTAGTGAGTTAGTACAAGAAAATCAAACTTAGCCTAGAAGCAAAGCAAGTTACTTAGCACCCCTTATACCTAGATGCTAGTGCTAAATTTAAAAATGACTACTCTAGATGGGAACATGTGTTTATGAAATGATGATGGTGAAACTCTTGGAATGATGAGTCATTTCCATTGAAAGATTTTGAAGGTGAATATGACATGAGTTTGACTTGGTGAATTTGGCTAAAAACTGATGATTGAGTTGGATGCGATACCATTCCAATTTTTGAGTACCCCCACAATACCTGATTATGGGTAAGGCTTAGCTGGAAATTTATATGTCTTAGTATGGGTTCCCTCTGAACACACATCATAGGGGTTATGCTTGAGGCTGCCTCCGTTGTTGAGAAATGATGTGAATTGAAGGTGAATTGTACGGCCAAGCCTGTGCGGTTCCGGGTTAACGAGTTGGTTTTCACCGGGAGGCCAAGCTCATGGGGAGAGGTGCCTATACTAGGGTGTGTAAGTGAAAGGTTAACGGTTGATGATCCGCGTCTCGAGTTACGATTATTCAGGGTTTTATCCCTGACGGATGAAATCAAATGTTGTGGCACAAGTGTGCAACCTCTGCAGAGTGTAAACCTATTCGAATAGCCGCGTCCGCGGTCATGGACAGTTGGAAAGGCCATATTGTTTCCGTCATCAGAGTTTTTATCTTTTCGAACTTGAACGGTGACTTTGAATTTGAATCACAACTGAGTTGTGGGAATGACACTAATGTTCCCACTTGAGTTAGTTAGCACATGAGGAGTTGTTTACTAAATGTTTCTAAACTAAAATTGGCTTTTTGCAAATAACCCTAGAGCTTAGAACACTTCAATAGCCACATTAGTACTTACATTAGTATTAGATTGCGAGTACTTAAAGTACTCACGGCTTTGTCCCTGGCTATTCAAATGGCCAGACTATGAAGCCGAGCAGCAGTACGAGGATGACGACCAGCAGGACGTCTACCAAAACTAGGAGCTTCTAACGTCAAGCGTTGGCTTCGTGGACTAGAGAGTCCTTGTATCTTACGCTTCCGCTATGAACTTGTGTTTGTTCGTTGATCAATAGATCAACTATTCGGTGTAATATGGATCATGTGATTCCAAGTTGTAAGACATTATGGTTTGTAATGAATGATGATCTGTGATACTAACTATTATGCCTCGCAACAACAATTTCCCGGGATTGCGATGTATGACATAATAGGCATCCGGACTTAAAAATCCGGGTGTTGACAAGTTGGTATCAGAGCCATTGTTTGACCTTAGGAGACCCTAGTTAGAAATGGACGTTCTGAAAATTAAATTTCAAACATGAATGAAGTATTTCTAAAAATTTAAGTCTTTGTCTTCTCTTTAAGTTCTTTGGAAAATGAGAAGTCATGTTCTTCCTTAGAAATATACTTAAAATTTTGCCACACTTGTTCACTTCTCTAACTTAATCCTTCACTTCACTTTCAGATGGAGCCCGTGAACACGAAGTTCTACCAGCTCGGGAATGGGGGAAGCTTGATCTTCGAGCACGACCTCAACGCCCTATCCGACCACCTTGGTCGCCCGCACCCGGAGTTCCACGGAGCCCGGATCTCTAACCAGCCGGAGGCGAGCCGCGGTGGATCATCACTGCGGATTTGAGGGGCAAGATGGAGCCTCCCACTTCTGAGAGGATCCTCTTCTCCTTCATGGAGAGCAACGCGGCTGGACGGACTTGCCCGCGCCCTTCGAGGAGGGACTCGCACGCTTGTGCGGGATGAGCGGGGAGGCACTCAAGCACCCTCGCTTTTCTCACCTCGCAGGCGTAACTACTGCTGGAGAGCCCATGGACATGTCGTCCCACCCGGAGCTGAAGCACCATGTGGAGCATCTCGACTTCATGCTGTACCACATGCAGCAGGGATCTCGACCACTCCCGTGAGTACGCCAACCGGACTCACGCCCGCATCATCGAGCAAGGC
>NC_061508.1:301016458-301131945 GCF_022539505.1 Lolium rigidum
GCCCAACATTCGCCGAAACAGAAATGAATCAACGTTTCAGCAAAATATTGGCAACTCCATCGCATTTCAAATCCCTGCAAACAAAAACACATGCAACAAATGTGTGGAGGCTTCGCATATACAACACATGTGGATCCGGAGGCTTCGCATACAACACACATGCACGTGACGCTTTTCGCGCATGCGCACAACACATGATCATCTAGCTTCGCACATAACATATGTGCACATACACGTGTACGTGACGTGTGTGCAAGACGATCGGAACCGGTCACACACAAAGCATAAAACCAACAAAGTTACCGATACGGCGAGACCTAGAGTGTTGGATGAGGTAAAAAGTTGAGATTGAGTAGGGTATTGAGCTAAGAAAGCTTCACCATTACTTACCTATGAAGAAAATTAAGTTTACCAACTTAATTTTGGTGAATGAAGAGGTGAAAATGAGGTGGGAAGGAGGGGCAACACGACCGGATCCAGATTTGGTGGGAGGTGGTGGTGGAAGAGTGTTTGGGGAAAGTGGGTGGCACATGTGAGTGGAGGGTTAAAAGCAGGAAATGGTCCCAGGTTAGCAGTGGCGCACCACCTAGCCGTGCGCCACTGCTAGCAGTGGCGCACGGCTAGGGGGTGCGCCGCTGCTAAGCCTCTCATCTCTAAATGGGCTCTGGCCACCCCTAGCAAGTGGCGCACCAGCTCGACATGCGCCATAGGTAACCTATGTAGCGAGGGCGCACCGACGAAGTGCGCCATTGCTAAGCCTATCATCTCTAAACGGGCTCTGGACACCTCCTAGCAGTGGCGCACCCCACCAACGTGCGACATAGGTAAGGAATGTAGCAGTGGCACACCCCTCTGACGTGCTCCACTACTAGGTTGGGGGAGGAGCTGGCCTCCTGTCACCACTTACTTATGGCGCACCACTATCAAGGTGCGCCACTACTACTTTTGTAACAGTGGCCCACCGTTTTGTGGTGCGCCACTGCTAAGTAGTAGTGGCGCACGACAGTCATGGTGCGCCACTGCTGGCGGTCTTACGGCTAGGCCTTTTCCTAGTAGTGATAGCACATGCATTCACTTTATCCCTAGTGAGGTAGCAAAACAAAAGGCAAAGCCATACTAGATCTTGAACATATTGTCACTATCCAATCACTAAAATCATGCTACTCCATCTAATACACACATCACCCCACACACGCTCTTGCATAGATGTTGGATCGTAACAAATACTTAAGAACGGGGTACATAGTATGCATGTATAAATACATCTTACACATAATATGATCAGATCTCATAGCACAATATTATAGAATAAGGATCCACGATATAGGTATTACAAATATGGCCAGCTCATATGGCACAAAAAACTATGAATAACATGAGAGAAATAGATAAAGCTACTCCCATAAACCCGTCGTCCAGAGGTGTACTACTCTCCCTTGATCATGGTGATGATGATGAAGAAGTTGGAGAAGGTGGAGATCCCTTCGGTGGTGAGCCCGGCGGAGTTTCCCCCTCCAATCTTCTCTACAACAGCCTCTGTTTTCATGTTTCTGTATTTGTGTGGCGCTCTCCTCCCGAGAACTCTTCGGGCTCATATATAGTTATTTTTAGGTTAAAATATGTTGGTGGGCGAAAGAATCAGGGCGATCGGGCAATCGACAACTGAAAGAGGTTGGGTGGCGCTCCCTACCTTGCTAAGCGCGCCACCTATTCTCTTTCAGGCCTCATGCCTATCTAGGTGTGGTTCCAGGGCCCAGGATGCTTGCTTTTCCTGATAAAAAGTGACGCTCCAAAAATACCAGGTTAATTTGACTCCGTATAGGTCTCTAAAAGTGAAAAATACGCAAAACAAGATTTTCATGTTCTGCAGAGTTATAAACCAAATAAAGGGGATCATTGGTAAATCCCCATAAATCAATGTAAAACATGATATTATCATCATATATGTTGCAAATATGTGGAATTCAATATGATAAAGGACAAAGTTCATGTAAGCATTTTACATGCATCGGTGCCAAGTTTGCAATAACAAGCATAATGGGATGCGTGGACTTTTATTTAAACCCACTATCTCTCAAATCATGTATAAGTAGTATTCTTCAATAATATCTCGTTTGGATCATAAATAAAGAGGAGAACACAAAGATAGTAGACATCTAATATCACTTCCCCAAGTAGTATTGCTGAAACTATGCACAAGTATTTGCTATCGTTAAATTCCATACATGAATATAGTAAAGATGTCATACCTGTTTTATCGATCCTCGCATACAGTTTTATCATTGGTGTTCTTCCTCTCCCAACTTGAACTGCACAATATGCTCATATATAGAATTAAGAAATTTAAACTTGGTTCACTCAAAGCATCTTATTCTTATAGTAGAAATCTTAAAGATATGATGTCAATATGATGTCTCATGTGGCTGAGATCCATATAGAAGTATACCATTCATTTCTGACCAATAGCAAGTTTAACTAGCCACTTTTAGTGATGAAAAACAAAATCTGCCAACAAAATCCAGCTGTTGTGCATCTCTTTTTAACCCTACTTAAACATCCTAGGAATTTGCCATTTTTTTGTGAGTGTAGGGGATGAAATGTTATAAGTTCTGCCAAAACTTTAGCCCAATCGGAGTTACATGCTAAGAATTAAAAATAAAACGGTGAACAACATCATACAGATTTTGTTACTCTCTTTTCATTGTTTTGCTAAAACGAAAATGTTTTTGGTTTTTGGGGTTTTTGTTAAAATGAAACTACATGCAGCAACACAAATAATTTTTTGTTTGGACTTTTCAAATGGAAAATTGAAAAGAACTACAATGCATTCAACAAAAATGGAAACTCACATGGTAATATACAATGGAGAAGAGGGGAAGAACACATACTCCCCAAAACTTGGGGTGAAGCTAGTAGCCGGGATAGTTGGGGTCTGGACCCCAACCGTATGATCCATCATCGTATAAGGGCCCTTACTGCCCCCACTGTGAAGAAGCACCTTCATTTCTCCACTGGGAAGAAGATCCTTCCCCATGCTGGTAGTTAGGTGTGCAGGTGGGTTCCCCCAGGCATCCGGTGCTGGCGCATACCATGCGTCATGTGCAGGTGGTGCAGAATCGTACCATGCCTCCTGATGCGGTGCTGGTACCTCCTCCAACACATCCTGATAAGGAGGCTCAGGGGCCTCCTCTGGCCATGCATCGTCCTTGGAAACTTCGGGAGCCAACTCCCATTCATGTGCTTCTTGTTCGATAATCCATATGTTTGATAGATTGTCAAAATATTCAACGTGAGGAAGCACAGTACAAACAGAAGAACCATTCTTAGACATGTACTTGTACATCCAAAAATCATTGTTCCACACTCTAACAAGAATATCCATTTTAACGAACATTGCAGAATCCAATGAGTTGGACTCTATAATTTCAGTTCCAACATTTATAAATCTCCTTTCTTCTTTAATGTGCTTATAGACCATAGTGGCAATAGCACCAGCATAGAGTTGTTTAGATTCGGTTCTAGCAAGGATTATACCCAAGTTAAAGTCAGATTTTTTCCATTTTTAGCACATCTCAACAAATAGATAGCGGGACCTGTTCAAGCAGTTGTATTCTTCCTAGCTAGGAATCCCCTAAACTAAGAACAAGGCAAAGTACCTCAGCCCTGGATGTTGAATATGGAAAAGTTTCCATGGCCCTCCGGTGTGCTTCTAGGACTCAGGGTGCTTCTCCCATGAAAAAAATGACGCTCCAAAAATCATAGCTCAATTTAACTTCATATAGATCTCTAAATGTGAAAAATACACAAAACAGAGAATTTCTATTCTGCAGAGTTATAAACCAAATAAACAAAATTATTGATAAATCCCTATAAATCAATGTAAAACAAGGTATTATCATCATATATGTTGCAAATATGTGGAAATTTATACTAATAAAGGAACAAAATTCATGTATGCATTTTACATGCATCAATAAGTAACCCAGTTCAGAGCAATTGAAGGAGGCAGCTCTTTGCCTTTTTTCGATCCTTCTCACGTGTCTTCATGATAGCATTAGTTGTGAAGTGTACAATTTTTCCTTCCTTTACCACCTCGTTCCTCAGTGTTCGCAAGTTGTTTGATATTCATGTTGCCTTTTTTACACAAACAACTTTGCACTTGTATACATAGCGTGGCATCTTGTAGCTCGGCCTACATGGAATCCTTTTTCAAACATTCAAAAAATGGTATTTTATAGTTTCAGAAAATTAGAAACAAAAATTCTATAGGTAGACAATAATGTACTCTATGAATGTGGAAAAAATATCAATATGAAAGACTCAATATGTTGGGCTATGCAAAATCAATTGATTTCAAAACATGAATAGTACAAATTTTGAAACCTCCAACATTTGTCAGAATTTGTCATTTTTGTGTAGCCTCTAATATAATGTATTTCATCCTGAAATTTTGCACAGTAGTAGAGTACATGATTGGCTACATTCAGTTTTTTTTTTCAGTTTTTTTTTGAAACTTTAAATGTTGAATTCAAATTTTGTAGAAAAAAAACAGGAAATGTGTAGCTCGGGCTACACTTTAAATTTCCCTTGTACACACTAGGAAGGAAAAACTGTACACTTCACAACTAATGCCCCCGCCGGTGCCCCCTCCTTACTCGGTCTCTCTCTCCCCGTCCCCATGAGCCTCACAAACCATGTGTTGCATAATTGAAGCATGAAATTGCTCTGGGTAATGTACGAATTACACACGATGTTGCAATCCAGTGGTCTCTGGTTGATGTAACAATTAATCCAATGATGATTTAGCAGTGTCGAACAATCTTCGGAAATAATATCGTGCATGTAACACTGCTCATTGAAGGAACCAGACCGCGTGTGATCACGGAAGCGGTTTCTACTAGCGTTGCCATCTGAGACTGCGTTTCGCAGGTACGAACACCGACCTAAAAGTCTGTACACACCTTCAAGTGGACAGCGCACATTCATCGGTTCAAAAATTGAATGGGCATGTGTGGATTAGAGATATTTGTGTGTGCTTTGGTACGTTCAAGGCCTAAAGTGTGGTTGAACAACCTGTACTGAGGATCCACATCATACACTTGGAGCTTTCTCAGCGTGTGTACAACATATTATTTGTATGAATCGACCCTTATAATGGAGGAATGCAACTTATGTGAGAATTCATGCGACCATATATTTCGAGGGTCATGGTGCTCCAATTGTAAGAGCGATAAATCATATGTTCTCTTATCTCAATTCTCAAAGCACTATAAAACCACAGAAGCTGGCTCTGATTGCCGCTAGATCGACTAGCATGGCGTGGGGAACTATACCATACAGGAGATCACGGTCGATGTAATATATTGAGATATTTGGGGAAATCAAAATAGTAGTTGTGGTGTTTTGTCATCTAGAGGTACATCAGTTTGGGGAAGGTTCCTAGTCGTGTCCTATACGACATGCCTACAAAGCATCATTCAAGAAATGCAAAGATTCATGGCAAATTATATATTTTCAGTGTGTACGCACTAATTAGTGGTATGGGCTGATGGTTTTAGTGGATTAATGAAAAAACACTGACAAGTAATACTACGAAGATAGCTTTTTGTCTCCTGACCCATCTCAAACAGATGTCTCTCAGATGAACTGTATTAGAGGGGGAAATCATGCACACTGAGATGTCTGGAAAACTATTTTAGCTTCTGGAAATCATGCAGGAATGCAGGTTGGTTATCCATCATTCCATCATTCCTACTTCAATCAAGGGAAGGGTCTCTGAAAGGTGTATCGTTTCAAAAATTCAGAGTTGTCCCTGTCCCATGGCGTTTCCGAACCCCTGGCGATAGCCCTTTGGCCTTTGTGTACTACTACTAGTGTTGGAGCGTTTTTACATCCAGCTGTGGTCATGCATGACAGCGTGTCGGCTTAAGCAGCATCCACGAACAGACTGGGATGGCTATGACCCCTTGGCAGGGCTCAAGGGTTGAAGGCACACAGGATAGCATTTTCCTTGTCGAGATTTTTGATGAGATGGAGGAATCAGCCAATGAAGTCTTCTTATTTTAGTATACCAGCATGATAGTCTCAGTGGAGAAGTTGGTCCGGCCGTCGGTCGCTTGACCTACGCAGGCAGTGACGTTAGAGACTTTGGCCCCAGCATGCTACTCGCGCGCAGCCGGGTGATCGCTGCCCCTCTAGCGGCGCTATAAAATACGCCCAGCTAAGTGCAAGGGGAAAGCATCACTGATCAGTAATCTCAAGCTCAGAAACAAGTCAACGATCCATACTCATCCCCTGAACTGCTGCTCCAATGACGACGGCGGTGCGGCGCATGAAGCTGGGCTCGCAGGGGCTGGAGGTCTCGGCGCAGGGCCTGGGCTGCATGGGCATGTCCGGCCGCTACGGCGACCTAAAGCCGGAGGCCGACATGGTGGCGCTCATCCGCCACGCGGTCGACGCCGGCGTCACGCTCCTCGACACCTCCGACGTCTACGGCCCGCACACCAACGAGCTACTCCTCGGCAAGGCGCTGCAAGGGGGAACACGCGGGAAGGTGCAGCTCGCCACCAAGTTTGGCATCACGGGCACCTTCCAGGACGTGCGGGGCGACCCGGCGTACGTCCGCGAGGCCTGCGAGGGCAGCCTCGCCCGCCTCGCCGTCGACTGCATCGACCTCTACTACCAGCACCGCATCGACACCGCCGTGCCAATCGAGGCCACGGTCAGTTATTTCCTGCACCAATTCTTGTTCAGCACAGCGTGACTATTGATGGAGAACAGGAGAAGCCGTCTTTATTCATCTCCGTAAATTCGTTCTGTAGATGGGTGAGCTGAAGAAGCTAGTCCAAGAAGGGAAGATAAAGTACATCGGCCTATCTGAAGCATCGGCGTCGACCATCAGGAGGGCACACGCGGTTCACCCCATTACCGCTGTCCAGCTTGAGTGGTCTCTGTGGTCAAGAGACGTCGAGAAAGATGTCATCCCGACCTGCCGGTATGTATCTGCAGTTCTGCACTAGCTAATCGACTGCAACATTCTGCGTTTCCAGTTACACAGATCTAAACCACATTGGCACTCAGAGAGAAAACATTGATTTCCAATTCCAACTGTCTTCTGCGAATTTCAGAGAGCTTGGCATCGGAATTGTGGCATACAGTCCATTGGGCAGAGGGTTCTTGTCCAAAGGGCCTAAACTGGTCGAGACACTTCCTGAAGGAGATTTCCGCAAGGTGAATGAGAATCCATGGACCCTTTGCTTCAGTGAACACTTATATATAATCTGAATCTTTTCCTTTCTTCTTCTAACCAAATGGTCAAATGCATTCACTTTCAGAGTTTACCCCGATTCCAACCTGAGAATATGGAGAAGAATGCCGCCATATTTGAGCGCGTAAGCGCCATGGCTGCCACGAAAGGATGCACGGCGTCGCAGCTCGCGCTGGCCTGGGTGCACCACCAGGGGAGCGACGTCTGCCCCATTCCCGGCACCACCAGAGTAGAGAACTTCAGCCAGAACGTGGCTGCGCTGTCAGTGAAGCTCACACCCGAGGAGATGGCTGAGCTCGAGTCTTTCGCCTCCGTGGACGCCGTCCAGGGTGACCGGTACCACGGCAACTATCTCAAGACCTGGAAGGACTCCGAGACCCCGCCCATGTCATCATGGAAAGCTACTTAAGTGTTCCAAATACATAGCTGGAAATAATTGATGCAAAATCTTTACATGTTTTCACTTGTAGCAGAAGTCCCCCAATCACTTTTTAAGAGTGCCTATTCTATTCACTACTCTCCGTTCCAAATTAGTTCTGGCAGCTTTGGTTAGATTTAGTCAAGATACATATGTATCTGCACATCTTGGAGGACTCGCCCCCGCGTCGCCCCCTGCGCCGGGCGACTCGGGCGGATCCCCAGCGCCGCCGCCACTACCTCCCCCTCCTCCGATCTCCCTCTTCCCTGCCGCCGCCAGCGCGCGCGTGCGGGCAAAGCTCGTGAAGCTCTCCGCAGCGGCAGGTCCCCCTCTCGCGTCGCGCGCGCGGAGGCGGCGCTGGATCGGCGGCGGTGACGATCGGCCGAAGGCGGGGCTGGTCGGTGGTCAGCATGGTGGGATCCAGGGTAGGATCCGGGGCGGCGGCCTCGGGCGGCTGTTTCTTCGGCGCGTCGCGCCGGCTACCTTGGCAAGGGCTGCGGTGGCTGGTTGATGGTTCGGCGATGCGGCCGGCGGCGGGGGTGATCCCGAAGGTTGCGGATCCGGCTTCCTCGGTGGCGTGGCCATGCCTGGTTGTTGCCGGTGAGTCCTCTCGCCCCCTCCTTCCGACGGCTCATGTTGGTGGCCTTCTTCGGTTTTGGGGGTGGCGGCGGACGACTGGTCGACGGGTTTGTGGTCGGTGGCGGCCTCCTCTTCCGCCGTTGAGGTCGACCGGCGGGCGGCGGCGAGGGGGCCTGCCGTTCTGCCTAATAAAGGTGGCAGTCCTAGGGTTTCTCTTGCGCCAAGTGAAGATCGTTGGAAGCTTCTTCCCACCAAGTTGGCTGGATTGTCGTGTTCCATAAGGTCCTGCCGGCGAAATTCATTGTGCGATCAATGCATGAAGATTGCTGGATTGGGCATTTTCGGTCGGGCGCACCCATATTTTTTATCTGACTGTTTGGTTTCAGAGGAAGCGCTTCGAAGCTCGCTGGCTGTTAATATCATGGAGCTCATTTTCTTTCCATGTTGTCTGGCGGAGAAGGTCATGAAAGCTAAGATCGGTGGAAGAGCAATGGTGGTCGGATCGTGGTGGTGAGATGGAATTGGCTTGGAGATTTGTGACTTCAAGCAGCGGCTTGTATGTGGGGGCGACTGCACGAGGAAAAGTTCAGAGTTCTATCTTTCGGGGTGAAAATCCAAGGTCTGGTCTTAATTGGTTGTACCTGGCAATGTTCTTGTTGAAGACATTGTTTTGAGAGGGAGGACTTTCTTCAGGATGAAAACCTAAGATCTATGATCGGGCGACAGACAACGTTTGTGCACTGTTTCCTTCTTGGAGGCGTCGCTTATGGAGATGTTGATCTTCTGGTGTTGTCTTGGTGGTGTCAGTGTTGCTGTTTCAAGTTTATCAATCTTTGTAGCGGGACTTTTCTTTTCTATAATTCTTTTTTTTGCCGTGTGCATCCTCTATGCCATTAGGGCATGATGTTGTTGCAGAGGCTGGGTGTAATTGGTATCTCCACGATATTAATATATGCTCTTTATCGAAAAATCTTCTAGTGTATAGGCTTGCTTATTTTAGAGAAAAGTTGTGACAACTAATTTAAAAAGGAGAGAGTAGTACCAAAACGATTACAAGAGTTAGAGCATCCTAGCCGTTGGAGGCCCCCGGGGCACAATCCGGATGGAAATTGATCCGGATTGGATGTATTTTTGGCATGAGGAGCAACGATTTTGCAGCCGTTTTCCCCCCACATGGCCGCTCAGTTTTTGGCTAATCTCACTAACACGCGGGCCAGAGCGCGGAGTTTGCTCCATCCGGAGTCCCCGGCAGCACCCCGGGAAACCGAGGATGACCTGGGGAGTCCGGACGGATTTAGGCCTAAATCCGGATGAAAACGAGAAGTTGGGGACGTGATTGGGCCATTTTTATTCATCCGGATAAAAAAAAGGGGTCATAGGGGCGTTCTTGGGAAGATGGCTGGAGATCTCTTATGGTCCATGTTAGACTCTGCTTTATCATTCGACTAGAAGCGATAGGCTCAAATAAGGAGAATTTCTTTTCAGCTTAGGATGGCATCTCCCAGAAGCAGCCCTCTTTTGGCTTCTCGCGGAAACCCATCTTCTAAACTTGTTTTAGTTAGAAGTTTATAAACAATTTTAGGAAGGGTAATTTCTGAGTTTTAGAAGCTGAAAAGAAGTGGGCCTAAGACGTATTTATCATAACCTGTTCCAAAAAATAAATGCCTCAAATAATTTAGCTTATAGTCGGCATTGCAAATAATGAGTTGGTTTGGAACATGAACCGACTTGAATCGTGTAATATCTGAGTCAAATAATAAATTAGATTCATGGCGTTAGGGTGATTGTTTCCATGATTTACGGTTTTAAGTTTTTCTATTCCATATATAGCTAATTAATTGTACCGTTTATGTTGTGGCATAGTCAGGGTGAAGTAGGGGGAGAGACGACGACAAGAGAGATTGGGATATAAAGCTAGTGAGCGGGGACGATCAATATGTTTTTTTAGGGAAAGGACGACCAATATGTAGGCGAGAGCTAGTGGAGTAAGGGCATCTCTAGCCATCTGATCCATTTCAGACACAAGAAGTGACCCATCTGATTCCTTTGGATTGGATTGTATACAAGGAAAACGGTAGAATGGACCCGTCTGTCCGTTTGTGCCCGAGGCACTCCTAGCAGCACGCTACATTTTCTTTTTTCAACACAATCAACGACTCGTAATGGTGATTAGCGCCATGTCGAGACCTGCCAAGGAGGAGGAGTGGCGCTTGGTGGTCCAAGAGTAAGGCAAGCTGTTCATCGACCTAAACACTGATCGGGAGTAGTGAGCCGCTGCCCGCAACACCACCTCAACTATAGGCCCCGGTGAGCTATCCGGAGCCGTATTTTGGTAATTAGGATGCCATGGAAGCAAATTGAATAGACCAGGAGCGGATTTTGTATGTAGATAACTGAATGTATGATCTGTTTGGTTGATTATATAAGCAAATTAACATTTGATTTAATCCAAACAAGTGATTGACGTAGCATGATCACATTTTTACCCTCTATTTATGCATTTGTGACATTAATTACCCCATTGAGTACAAAATTGTTTAGATTGCGCATTCTAGAATATTTGGATCCTTGTTTTCTAATGTGTATGCATTGGGCAAGGTGTGAGGTGATAACCGGCACTCAATAATATCGGTACTAGGACGGAGAGTGTAACAATTGGAAAAGAGAAGTCTAGATATAATTGTCGACAACGCTGTCCGATCTTTACAAATTCTAGGGCACCATATCGATGAAACACGCTTATCCTATCTATCAAAAACAAGGAAAATGCTAAACTCGGGTAAAACCATATTTACAGTGTCCTAGATGTGCTATTTTTTGTAAAAGTTCCACTAAATGGGGTAATTACTATCACAAATGCATAAATAGAGGGTAAAAAGTGGAATTCACTCTAAAACTAATAGAGTAGATGAATATATAGCATCTAAATAAGACAAAACCTATCACATCTACTCCAAACACCAAAACTAGAAACTCTAGCAAGATCAGAGAGAGAGAGAGAGAGAGAGAGAGAGAGAGAGAGAGAGAGAGAGAGAGAGAGAGAGAGAGAGAGAGAGAGAGAGAGAAGAATCACATATGGTACAGCTTGAGCAGTAGTAGCGTTAGCGCTGGCAGCAGCAGTGGCATTGTTGTCTTCTATGTTGAGTTTGCGGAAGAGGTTCTCGGCGTTCGGGAAGAAGTCGCCTTTGGAAAACTCGTCGTCGGACGACAACGTGTTGCCAATATTCGCGCGTAAGAACTCTCCAAAAACCTATTCGACCCTCACATGTATATGTTTACAAGAGGTGTGGTTTCGAAGGCATATACTGTCTCGTCAATCGGTGCACACCAAAGGACGAGAGGAGGAACACAATGGCGGCAACACAAGGTTCTAGAAGAACATTGTCACATATGTCGAGTACAAGCTAGTGTTCACGTCCAAGTTTATATAGTGCAGTTTGGGAAGATCATGGGGCGCATCCCATATCTGAGTCGGTACAGCCATGATCCAGAAAATCCGGACCGAAACGACCGTGTTAATACGTCCGTTAATGACTTGATTAATAACACGATTAATTTCCTGAACAGAAAAAATATAAACTCGGCTCGGCGAGATTTCCGCAACCCACGGTGTATCGTGACGAGGCGAGGCGGGCAGCGGAGGAGGAGGAAGACTGCGCGAGGGCTCTCTTTCTCTCTCATCACTTACTTACAACTTACAATGGCTACAACAGGCCCTCCTGGTAAGCCCTTTTTCGGTAGTGGAGATAGATGATGAAAAACCCCATAAAGACCAACTTTATCGTGATCCCCACCTTGCTCACCACGACTGTATTTCTTTTATATGTGATTGTAGGATGTATTCGTGTAATAACTTTGTCTCTGTAACACCGCGGGTCTGTTATCCCTGGAACCTCTATAGGGTATCTAGATTAGCCCCATAGATCAACATATGTCTTTTCTGCGCACTTATCCTCACTCGTGCGCATCTAGGAAGAACTTCCCGGTCGGTCACCCATCGTCAAATCACTCCAGGCCAATAACGCTTAAGGTCGAAGTTCTTTGGAGATGGTCTTCGAGAATAGAAGTTGCAACTTGTTGATATGAGTATCCTATCAGTCATGTTGAGCCCTGGGTCGAGTATGTCATATTCATAACCCCTTAGATGATCGACGCCCTCGTCGATCAGCCCCAAGCTAGGAACGTCCCCTCTTGGCACATGTCCATGTGTCCAGGTGCCGGAACATGTACCACGACGGGGTACATATCCGCTCCCCTGACCCGCACACGCCCATATTACCGCGAAGGTCGGTTCTGATACTAAATGTAACACCTCGACCAAGCCTACCCCTGACAGCTCTCTAGGATATCTAGACTAGTCCCATAGACCAACACATGTTTTTTTTGCGTAATTTGTCCTCACTCGTGCGCACCCGGGAAGGACGCTTAGCCTCGGACTTCTTTGGAGATGAACTTTCGAAGAAAAAAGTTGCAATTTATTGATATGACTATCATATTAATCTTGTTGAGCCCTGGCCAGGACGTCACAGTCTATTGGATGATCTACTTCCGTTCTACCATGCTGAACCAATAATTAGGCCATTTAATTATTTATATACTGACTATATATTGATACAGTAAATTAGAGATTGTATATATGTATTTGCCCACTCCTATATTTGTATAATGCTTATGTATTGATGCTATATAAATCTGTATATTATACCTATATAAATAAGTATAAACTTCAAAAGAAAATCTAGAAATAATATCAGTGACACACCAGCTATTGTACCGCCGGTGCACCATCCGCACCACGCAAGTGCGCTAGCGGTAACAGGCTACCGTTGGCGCACCAGCAGTTGACGGAAGCCTGCTACCACTGGTGTGGTAGCACTTGCGCGCACTTGTGCACCGGCAGTAGACTTATTTAGTCCTCCGACGGTAACATTTTCCCTACTAATGTATAAGATATATTTACAAAAAAAATATCACAAGAAATTTTAGATATTATATTTTATAATGATTTAATTTTTGTTATATTTATAGTTTATATTTACATAGATTAAACTGACGGTCTAGGTACACAGGTAAGACTAATAAATCGATATGGAAGGAGTACAGTACATAGTATTCATTAATAGAAGAAGTTTTAATGAAATCGGTCAGTTCTTTGGGTTTCAATGGGAGAGATAAATTTTACAGATTTCAATTACATTTGTGGGGAATTGAGTATTGACATCTGAGATAATATGGCATATTCAGATAACTTGTCAGATAAAGCCATAAATGACAAATTAATTAACAAACAGAAGCAGGGCATCCGTACATGCGGGAATACTCATAGTTACAAAGCAATATCATATCATGAACTCAGATTATGGTGGTCTGGTCACCGATTACGATCAGGAGTGCACCGGTATGGACAAGTTGTTTGCGACGCATCCCATCCTGAAGATCTTGACGAAGGAGCTCCAGATTCTGAGCTCCTGGTGCACCATGATGGGCGTCCCGTCCTTGACGCAGTGGTCGTACTTGTCCAGCACCGACACGATATAGCTGAACTCCGGCCGCCTCGCCGGGTTCGCCGACCAACACCTCTTGATTAGGTTGTTCAGCAACGGCGGGCACGAGCTCGACAGCGGCGGCCTCAGATTCTGATATATCGATCATCAAAAAATGCAGGTAAAGTGTCAGATTTCAGAGCGACAACAAACACAGCGCGTATGGAGCAGAGAGACGAACGAAATGTATCGAACGAACCTTCTCTGAGGCGGCGTAGGCTGCCTGGACGGGGGTCATGCCCTGGAAGGGGAGGAGGCAGGTGGTGAGCTCCCAGAGCACGATGCCGAAGCTGTACACGTCCACCTTGCGCGTGTAGGGCTTCTCTTTGATCATCTCCGGCGCCATCCATCGGTAGGTGCCCTTGTTGCCCTTGGTGGCCTGGCAGCGCGTCTCCAGGCATGAGGTGCCGAAGTCGGCCACCTTGACCCTCATCTCGTCGTTGAGCAGCAGGTTCTGCGACTTGAGGTCGCGGTGCATCACCCCCTGCGCGTGCAGGTACTCCATGCCGCGCGAGATGTCCAGCGCCAGCTTCAGGATCGTCTCCGGCGACAGCGAGTAGGGGTCCTTCTTGTTGAGGTACATCCGCAGCGTGCCCTGCGACATGTACTCCGTGATGATGCAGTACACGGGGGGCTTCTTGCACGCCGCGATGAACTGAACGATGTTGGGGTGGTACAGCCGGGACAGGAAGGCCACCTCCGAGTTGAACTGCTCCTCCAGCTCGGCCCGCCGGACCTCGTCGCGTTCCGGGATGCGCACCATCTTCACAGCCACCGCGCGCTGCTTGTAGATGCCGCGGTAGATGCGGCTGTTGGCGCCCGCCGCGAACTTGTTGCCGATGAAGAGGTGGGACAGGTCCGCCATCCACTCCTCCCGCCGCCCGCTGTTGCCGCCGGACGAGGAGGACGAGGGGGCCATGGCCGTGTCCAGCAGCATCGACCACGACTCCATGCTGTCCCACCGCTTCTTCTCCATGTCGTCCGCCTCCGACGGCCACGGGTTCTTGCCCGACGTCGACGGCGAGGAGGCGAACAGGCTCGACGCGAACAGACGCCGAGGCGACGACGACGCCGCGCCGACGCTCTGGCTCGCGTCACCGGCCGGCCGCGGCTGCCGGAAGCAGGAAAGCATCGATGAGCAAGATCAAGAATCGCACCAACACGTCGTGCCAGTGCCAGGGATTCGTCGGCGACGGAGCGACACCACGCCGGGAGAACGCCGCGCCACGAACATTGCTTGACGTACCGTCGATACTTATGAGTTATGGCAGGGTCCGAAGAAAAGTATCCGTGCCCATGAGTGAAAACTCCATGGCATGCTATATACGGCCTACCGTCTAAGCTACCTTATCCCAATCATGCAACTACCGACCTGTAGCTAGGTAGCTAGCTAGATGATGTTTCCTGAAAGACACAAATGGCAAAAACTAAAGACGATCGAGCGCACGCATTCTTCTTGCTTCTTCTTCCTCCTCGTTCTCTTGCAGTAGTAGTAGTTTAGACGCTGGCCGGTGCTGCTGACACTGAACTCTGAAGATAAGCCATGGATGGATGGAAAGATTAAAGGCGCTCAAGGATGTCTCGTGAAGAAGCAGTTCAGCAAAAGAGCCACTTTTCTTGTCACTCTCCCAGCCCAGTTGCATGCAATATTGGTAGCTAGGCCGCATGCACGAACACTCCGTCGCGTTCTCTCGTCAGCCTAGTTTCCAGGACATGAGGGATGAGGCATGCACCTACAATATCTGTAAAAGAGAAAGAGGGGAGACGGAAAAGGTTCGTATGACATGACAAGCAGTGAGATGGATATTTAGGAGGGAAAAAAGGAGTGGTGTCTGAAAGTTACAGATGCATCAGGGGCTGAGCACTTTAACGCTTTGATCCACCCTGTTATATGGGAGGTGTTTTTGTGGTGGTCTGAACGGGTGATCGGCCGGCCGCCGCCAGCCAGTCTATACCTTGTATGACATCACCAGCTGCGTCATTTCTTCCCGGAAAGCTACTGCAGCGAGGAAGAAGAGGGGAAATGTGAGTGATATCTGAAGTAGCTGGGCCGATTTTCTATCAGTTCATGGTAAGATCTCCTTCTCAACAGACTGAGGCCCATTACAGTGATTTAGTATGTGGCCCAAAGAGTATCCCAAGGATCGGTTCCAAATTTCTGTGCAAATTAGGCATGTTCATGTGCCTTTATAAAATCTAATCTAATCTAATCAATCATTGCACCTTGGCGGTATCAAAGCGGCTCCATCGGCTCCGGCAGTGAACCATTTGTTATTTGTGGATGACATTCAGTTGTTTTCCAAGGGGAGTAGTCAGGAAGCGGAAGCGGTGTCGAACTTGCTGGAATCCTATTGTCAAGCAGAGGATAAACAAGGATAAGTCTTCGATTTTCTTTAGTAAAGGGTACCCTCAATTGAGGAGAGATGAGGCGAATTTTTTTTGAACATCTCTATTGAGTCCCTGAATGAGAGATATATGGGAATGCCAACATATGTTGGACTGTTGGAGTTTCAAAATATGACATGTTTAAGTTCTTAAAGGATCGGTTCTAGAGCAACGTGAAAAGATGGTTGGAGAAAATCCTCTTGGCAGGTGGTAAGGATGTGCTTATTAAATATGTTGCGCAAGCAATCCCGGTGTTTTTGATGGCATGTTTCATATTGTCAAGGGGACTATGTGAACATATTAATTCACTTACAAGACAGTTATGGCGGGGAAGCACTCAGGGGAAAAGGAAAGAAAATTGGGTTTCTTGGAAAGTGATGACGCTGCCTAAATTTCTTGGAGGATTGAGGTTCGGGGATCTGAAACTCTTTAATTTAGCACTTCTGTCACGACAAGTCGTGGGAATTCTCAATGAGCCTAAAACGTTGAGTGAAAAAAATACTAAAGGCAGCTTATTTCCCAAATACATCATTTTTGGATCTCATCCATCACATATGGTGCTCCATTTTAGATGGTCGAGGGGTCTTAGTCCAAGGTTTGATCAAGAGGATTAGTGACGGGCAATCAACAAATATTTGGACAGTGAATTGGTTGCCACACAATACCAATATAAGCCCAACTTCTTCACTAAAACAACAACCTTCTCAGAAAAGTTTGAGAACTTATCGATGCTACATACTCAAGCTGGAGGTCAGACCTGATTCGCGAGACCTTTTTACCAATGGACGTCTCGGTTATTACTAAATATTTCATTGTGTACAAGAATACAAACTGACTCATGGGCATGACATTTCGATTGAAAGGGTATCTTCCTAGTTAGATCTGCCTACCGGATGCTAGTCAATAAGGGAGGAACTGCCGAATCAGCCGTGTATGTGGAGCCTAGCCCGTTGTCGTGGAAATGTGCAACGCTCGTGCAACTATTGCACGCGTGGCGAAGCGCGGGAGACGCCTCAACTACCTCCGTGCGCCGGTCTCCACTTCAGTCACCGCCCTGTCTCTCTCCCCCACTCGCTCACTCATGTGGGCTCAAATTCTTTTGGGCTCATTTGAGTGGATACACCGAATTACTCATGTGGGCTCAATTCTTTCCCATTCCAATGGGCCCAAACCAGACTAATGGGGTTCCAGCCCATTCGGAAAAGGAGGAGCAGTCCCGAACATTTGTCGCTCCGGCCGGGAAGCAGGAATCGCAATTCCCTTCGCTTGGTCGCTCTACAGAAATCCCTCTACCCGGGCTTGCCGCACCCGGCTCCCTTATCTTTGCCGCCGCCCACCGCCGAGTGCCCCTGCTCCAGCTGTCCACTGCCGCCGATTCTCCCCCGCTGCACCCTTTAAGGTACGCTTACGCCCTCGTGTCATGGTGGATCTGCTCTTTGTAGATCCATTCCCCTTCCGTTGGATCCTCAGAACACCCGATTTGGCGTAGAGATCGAAATCTGGAACATTTTGTCGGCCCGATTTGGTGCGTGCGTCAGGTTAAAACAAAGATTTAGTGCATCCTCTAGGTTTGAACCGTGAATTGCTGCCTAAAGAGCTGCTCAGCTGAAACATCTTCTTGGACATCGTGAGTAGGCATTTAATCTATTTGCTGGTCAGTAGGTCACCTCTTCCTTTTTTTTATGCATATCGGAGCAAATATATCACCCTGCTGGATAACTCAATAAGCAATTTCCAGTAGCTTCTGACAAAAAAAAAAAAGAACCAATTGTCTGCAGCTCAAGCATCGAGTTGTTCATTCTTTTTCTTCTGAACAGAGACAGCTTTGTAGATCAATAAATTATGTCGTTATGACCTAGTAGCATTATGCCCTACTCGCATGAACAAAGGCTACCATTTACTTCCCATAAATAACCTGCACACAACTCTCTCCTGCCCACGGTAGCAATCTCATCGGCCCCTCACTAGACATGCTGGATTTCACATCAGGGCAAGAAATTCTTTCAGACGGCAACCTTTTTATACGCAAACAACTAGCCCTGTGGTGGAGAAAAAAAATGGTAGTTAGTTTTTAGGAGTCTCATTTTCTGCGTTTGGAGGATTTGGATAGTTCTGCTAAAACTTTGGTGTTTCATTGGGGTATTCATGTAACATTAGTGGATGCCATTTAGCTGTTTTGGCTATAATAATCCGTTGCATCTTTTTTTTTTACAGCGGCTTTCAGTAGCGCCTAGAATAGCATTTTATTGCACTCCTCAAACTAGGTTCTTCCTTGTCTCATATGATTTTCCCTCTTATCTATTCTCCGTGATCAGAAATAATTCAAATGGCAACCAGTGGATCATCTGGCAAGCGTCAGGAAAACAGGTCAAAAGGAAAGGGGAAGACAACCACAAATCTCAAGCCCAACTTCTGCAGTAACCAACATGAAAATCGATCCGAAGACGGTACAAGAAAGCATATCACATGCTATTGCTGTGGGTATCCAGGCCACTTTACGCAAGAGTGCCCTCGATGGAATGGTTCGCTCACTGCCCCGCTAGGGTTTTCAGATGGCAGGCAAGATGGTAGAAGAATGCACATCACATGCAATTGCTGTGGATATCCAGGTCACTTTACTCAAGAGTGCCCTCGATGGAATGGTCCACTCACTGCCCCGCTAGGGAGTTCAGACGGCAGGCAAGAAACTCAATATTCTCTTACACTAAACTCGTACCAACAAAATATAGAAAGTAGATATTGTCAGGACCAAAAGGATGGGATAATCACCTGTCTGGTTTGTGGCGAGGAAGGACATTACACTTGTGACTGCCCTATGAAGAATCAGGAGCGCAAAGTCATTTGCACTCTCTGTAGCAAAAAAGGCCATTGTTATTTGTGGTGTTGCCAGCAGAACAAGTCTGAGAATCTGGCTTGCACCCGCTGTGGAGAAATAGGGCATAGTGCTAGTACAAATGGTCTCAGTTGTTCAAGTTGTGACGAACATCATCCGCATGGAGAGTGTCGAATGAGTGAGGTTACATGCTTTATTTGTGATTCTCGGGATCATTATCTTGCTCAGTGCCCCTTGAATTCAGCATTGACTGCAGTGTGTAAGGATCAGAGAGAGAACTTACAAGCTGCTCTGCAACTTGCACTATCAAAACAAGGCAACTCATTATCTACACCTGCCAAGCCATCCGTAGAATCACAAGTATGCAAACCTAGTTTTGCTAAAAAATCAGCAGGAAAAAAGCCAAAATCACGGAAATGTTACAGCTGCGGTGAGGGAGGCCACTTTGCCAATGGTTGCATCTCAATATCAAAAGTACCGACCCCCAGCAAGTCAAATCCCGAAGTTAGAACAGGAAACACGACAACACGAGTGTTAAAAACGATATGCTTGAAATGCAATGAAGAAGGTCACCATGGCAATCATTGTCCTCAGAAGTCCGGAGCTACATCTACCAACCTGTCCAGAGAGTTAGAAGAGAGCAGCACAATACCTACATCTTCCAACTTGTGCAAAGAATTAAAAGAACAGGACCCTCCCACTGCTGAACATTCATCAGAAATGAAGCCGGTATTGTCGGTTGGATGTTTTATCTGTAGTGAGGAAGGGCACCGGGCCTTTAGTTGTCCCTTAAGACATCCAGCATTGACCCCAGACAAGTCTAGTCCTTTGGTTACAGTAGACAACATACCAGCACGATTGTTGATATGCTACAGTTGCGGTGAAGAAGGCCACAAATCCAATCAATGCTCTCAGAAGCGCCAGAAGCGCCAAAAGCGTTAAGACTTCCGCACTAGGAGCAGTTGGTAAAGCATAACGTTGTACCCGTAATGGGTACATATTTTGTTACATTTTTAATCAAGCTGAGAAGCAGCTGGAAAAAAGAGAGCTTGTCTCTCAGATACAACCAAGGAATCTCGGAAGATACTCACCGACCTGAGCCAGACCTCCGCCTCTTGATGTCCAGGCCGCAAAATAGTTTGCTTCATAGCACACAATAGAACCTTTCATAGACACAACTGTTATCTAGTTGTGTGTTTTCTATATCTGTCATTGAATTATAGATATTCATATTTGTACCGAATTGAGTGAACTTCCAATCAGTAACATCCAGTCTGTATATGATATGATTCATATCGTATGCATTCTCTGTTCGGAGGTATGGGAAAGAAAGCGGGAAGTGCAGTATCTGATTCGTTTCCCACCCCTATCAGTAAGCAATAGTGTTTTATATTTTGTGCAGTTCAAATAAATTTTGACTTTGCACTACCTGTTGCGCAATCATATCAGTTTATCATTTTAATCGAGTGTTGTATATGTTGTTTCTATGTCTGGTTGCATACCATGCTACCTTGTTTTGTACGGCCAAATTGTTCTGGTTGCCAAAAATGGCCCTCAAGAGTCAAGTAGTTAAAGTAGCATTGTTTATAATTCTTTAGCAATCATATAACAGAGAACCTTGTGCATATGTATTACTCGTAATGTACTCCAAACTTTGAATTGTTATGATGGATTGATAATGGCAAGGTCCTACATTAATCTTGGTCTATGGTGATCATTATTTCATAACCTATGCGTTCATGCATGTGTGTTGAGGAAATGGATGTTTTGTTAATTGTTAACATCTGGAAACATGATAATAGACATCTATTTACATCTTTATTTTTCTGATGAGTTTGCACCCTGGTTGCAGTTAGGTTGAAAGGATGAGGAAAGGACTACACCCTCAGATGCAGTGGATCTCATATGTGACGCAGAGTGGCAGGCTGATCAACGTCATGATGACCAAGGTGAACCATACCGGCAAAGTGTACCACATGAGGGCAAAGCGGCAGATGGCTCAAAGCCTGGGACAGATCGCAAAGTTCAAACGCCGCTACGAGCAGGAAGCGGAGGAGAACAAGGACAACAAGTAGGGTGCTGTTAGCCTTGAGCAGATTTGTTTACTGCTTCAGGTTTTAGCTAGTGAGCTTCGTTAATGGAAGTTTTCTTGGTTAATTTGAGCTATTCTTCCATCTCAGGGACAATTCGGTTTAACCTCTGCTCGTTTTAAGCTGTGCCATTTGCACTTTGGGTCGAGTTTCCTTTGTTGCTCTCTTTCGCTCGAATTCTCGAAAGAAAAGTGAAACCAATTAGTATCATGATGCTATTTCTGATTGGTTTGGCTGTGTGAGTTGTGAAGGATATTTAGGATGATTACTTGCTATGCACCCTATACAATTGTTGATTTGATTGTACTTTGTTTTGCAAAAAAAAATGATGATCTTGTTGAGTGGTAAGCAGACGGGAAGGGAACAATCGCACCAAAATGCATCACTAATCCTAGACCTACGGACTGGTGGGTTACGGAAAATTCTATGGACATTACTCCCTACCTCGGTGTCAAAAATAGTAAGATGTTTTAGGATTGTCCTGGCCAAATGAAATAGTATGAAAAGACATTAGTACCCCTGATTTGAAACTTGAACCAGACAGGGATCGCTTCCTCGCCCATGGCCTAGTTTCCTCACCTAGAAGCTCCCCGCCCATTGCTCAGCTTCTTCATCGCCTCGCGATCGCTCCCTCGCTTGTTCCTCGACCGATCTCGCCTAGGTTCCTCTGGGATCTGCCTCGACCATGGTCTCCTCGTCCATGCGCTCTTGGGCTCTGCCTCGACCACCATCTCCTCACCCATGCACTCCTGGTTCTGCCTCGACCACTATCTCCTCGCCCAGGTGCTCATGGGCTCTGCCTCGACCAGCAGGTGCTCGCCAAGGTTGCTCGCCCCGCGTCTTCCTCGCAGTGACGGAGCTGCACTATGATTGTGTGGTCAATTGAAACCACAAAAAATGGTGTGCAAAGAAATTTAGCTATGGATATACCAAAATTGACCCCATAATACTTTTTGACATCACTGCAGATGTTTTTAAACTTTGACAATGCTAGTTGGTAGTTCCAGCTCCGTCATTGCTTCCTCGACCAGCAGGTGCACGCCTAGGTGCTCCTGGTAGCTTCCTCGACCAGCAGCTACTCGTACAGGTCGTCGCCTCTTCCTCGGCCAGCAGGTGCTCACGCAGGTCTTCGCCTCTTCCTCGACCACCGGGTGCTCCTCGACTCACATCAGCAGCAGCAGTAGCCACATACCTGAACAAAGAGCAGAAGCAGCACATCAGATCATTATGGTGCTCCCGGACCTTAATTGTACTCCACTTGATGAACAAAAACATTATGGCACTCCATCATCAATGGCTTGTAATTACAAAGAAGATTTAAACTTATTTGCTCTTCATACGTGCTCTTTGTGGCTAAGAGCATCTCCAGTCGCGTCCCCCAAATGAGGTTTGGGGGACCGCGGACAAGAAATGGGAAAAAAAAACCGTCCAGTCGCGTCCCCCAAAGCTAATTAGCGCCTCATTTTGTGTCCGGCGTCCCCGGTAGAGACTCTATGCATAGAGTCTCTACCGGGGACGCCGGACACAAAAATAGCGTCCAGACGCATGCATGCAGCCCACATGCTAGTCTCTTTCCCCACACTTTCTCTCACCTACTTTTCCAACATGGGGTGGTCCCTTCTATTAAAATGCATGCATCCGGACGCTGTTTGAGGGACGCGGCTGGGAAGGGCCTCTTTTTTGTACAGATTTTTGGTCTCTTTTTGTCCGGCACGGTCCCAAACGTGCCCCAAATCATTTATGCCGGACGCTTTTTGAGGGACGCGACTGGAGATGCTCTAAGCAAGGCGGTACAGATTCTGAAAGTATGTCTTAAAGTGAGTTCTTCAAGAACAGAAGTTGCAAACATGTCATGTCAAGCAAACAACTGATATTTCCAGTAGGTCAATGTAACAGGGGTCTAGAAGTTAAATTCCGGTTCTCACAGTCAAACATACAGATACTCCAGAGTGGTATACACATGACTGACAACCGACATGATTGTAACGTGATTTGTTTACCTGTTATCTTGAATCAACACATAGAGAGGTGAAGTTCCAGTAATAGTCACAGAGAGATAATGCTCAAGTGAACACTAAAATTTGTTCTCAATAAAACTATTTTTACCAATGTACTCCATGGAGTATTAATTTAGCTTTAAACAATGAAACTAAGGATTCAAGTGTTAATTAAGCAGTGGATGTGACCATGTTGAGCCTGTCTGTCAAAGAAACCAAAGTAATCGAAACTGGGCATAGTCTGGATACATTGGTCAAAGCGCATGGTGTCCCACGATTATCAGCACACAGAACAGCACGCTTTAAGTAATCAAAACTGTTTTTTTGTGAATCCAAAACAAATTAATGACCAGCAAGTTCTGATTTTGTTCTTTACACAAAAGCTCAACAAAACTTATAACATGGCAAAGCGGTTATTTTCTCTCCTTTTCTCCTGGGATAAAGATAACTAGCATGTAATGGCGCGGCGGCACGCCGCGCCCATGTGGTAGCTGCGAGTTGAGGCCGTGAGCCTACGTTGTACTATTGCCTCATTTAAGCTGGTCTAGTTTTCATCCATGTTTTAGCATATCAACCCATGAGCCTATGCATTAGTTACCAAAAACATCCGACTAATTTCAGGGAAAGCGGAGCAAAGTAAATACAGATTATTCTATTTTACCAATCGGATCATCATGGCACATGTACTTTAAACTCTAGTTTCTTGTACTGCAATCAGTAAGAAAAAAGAGAAAAATAATGGATTGCCTTCTTTGGTTGAAATAATCTAAAAAATACTTGTTGGTAGTATCATCTGGAAGGTTCATATATTCAAGAGAGATAGTTAACAATATTAAAAAAAAACAAATCCCATCAACTACATGCTGCATGGTCATACTACTTGGTCAAAATTTTCAGGTGAGTACATGTCACTTCACTCGGAATTGCTGCAATTAATAGAATTATTAGGATAGCTGAAAACAGAATATATATGGTAATCATGATAGAAGCGGTCATTCAATCCTTTTTTTTTCCAGATTACAAAACTGATCACTAGACGACTGATCAAACAGATTAGGGTTAAAGGAAAAAAAAAAGTTGAAATTAATAACTCTAGAGTAACACAGCATACAGAGCTGTTGCTGTAATGTGTGTCTTGAGCAAAGCAAAAGGAACCGGTGGGTGTCCACTGTAACAGTTCCTACGTACAGTTCCTACTCCCTCAGTGCAAATTCACCATTTAAAGGAAATAGATAATAGTTTGTAAAGGAACGTATATGGATAGTTTTTGGTGATGTACACAACGAAGGCTCTGCTATTTAACAGCTTGAACCATACATGGACAGAACATGCATATTTTCTTTAATAAACACACATGCCTGTGGGAGGGATGCAGAGTAGGTATCAGACTTAAGAGTGCAAGATTACTGCTGAAGAATACTTGTCAATGCTGCCATGTCAAGAAATTGCGGTGAAATGTAGCAATTCAGTTGGATGCACTACCTGACCGGTGACTCGTAGATATAAATATGTAATAACTATATCGACCTTTAATCAACACAGTATGGAGGATTGGAGCTCCAGGATTAAAGTAGGCCATAAGAAGTGTTGGTGGCAGACCTTAACTCCTTATAAGAACTAAAGACTACATACAGGATAGTAGTTCGTTGAAATAGGATGTCTTCTATTAATAGGAGCTGACGGCCTTTGCTGGCGTACCAGTTGCAATCATGGACAGATCTCTCCTTCAACAATGTCGTTTGTTATAGGGGAGTGAAGCTGTAACAGTTTAAGCAGGAAGTTGGGATTACTACCTTCGAATATATGGCATAAAAGAAAAAAAAACTTGGTTACCAGTTAAATTTATGGGAGCGCCTAGATACCAGGCGACTGATTTTTATTAAGTCTAAGTTGATTTCTCAGCTATTCAATTTGCATATGTAACTAACAAAATACAAGTTGCAACCCATACACAACTAAAAAAATATGAACGCATATGTAACTGAGAAAAATATTAGTTACAACTTACGCACAACTGAAAAATATTAGTTACAACTTACGCGCAACGGAGAAAATATCAGTTACAACTAGTACGTAAGTGAGAAAATACCATTTGCAGCCCATGCGCAACCGGAAAAAATACAAGTTGCAATATATGCGCAACTAGGAAAATATCAGTTACAACTCATGCGCAACTGACAAAATATCAGTTGCAACCTATATGCAACTAAAAAATTATTAGTTGCAACCCGTGTGTAATTGAGAAAATATGTGTTGTAACTCGTGCGCAACTAAGAAATACAAGTTGAAATCCAATTGCACTTTCCATATCAGCACGGATCACGAGACAAATCAGATGGCTAAAAAATCGACTTAGACTTAATAAAAATCAAGCGCCTGATTCTTGCTGCAAAACCGTAAATTTATTGCGACAGGTTCTTGCTGCGGTGACCAACTTTACCAGATCAAAGACTTGGTTACCAGTTACATGCCACCCTCAAAGAAAGAAATCAAATTCACAGGGCGTAGAGAAACAAATTCACCTGACATATCAGCGAGTGTAGACCAAATCTATTTTCTGCTTGCTACGACAAATACCATCACAGCAAGAAATCAGAAGTTTACACTTTCAAGAAAAGAATGTTGAAACATTCATCTAGTGCTACACGGAAACACTTTGCAAGCCATTCAACATTGTATAGAGGTGTATGGATTTCTAGCATAGAGAAGTTTTGAAAATAACTCAACAAATAGAAATTGTGTGGTGTTTTCCTACTGGCATTAGTGGTTGAACCTAGAACCAAAATAACCACCTACTTATGTCCAGAAAGAATGAACAATCCAAACTACTGATAGTTTATACTTGTTTCGATAATTGATTTGAACATAACAGCATATTTTACAGCAAGTATACATGTTCGGATGAACGGTGTAGGAAAACATGACATATCCATCTTTCTTCTGACGCCCAGTGGTTCCTCACTGCCAAAGATCTGTTTGCTTGACCCTGTAGCTCCACCCAAAGCCAAAGGTCACATTGTGCACAGTAAGGATAGAGGTGTCTGGATGAAGGGCCTATGAGAATATATGACATATCTAGCTTGCAAAGGTATTTTGAGTAGGGTAAGCTGTGTCAGCCACATTTGGCCAAAAATCATGAAACGAAGTTTAAAAATGCACCAATTCATTTGTCTCAACGGCATTTGTGATTGTTACATTCATCGGCTTAAAAAGATTGTATGAATTTTAGGTATGCTAGTAGTACCACAAAATTATGCTTTACAAATGGGAGGTATGCTAGTATTACAACTTACTTGTGCTTTGCCGATTTGTTTGTAGTAACAAATAGTCAGGAAACCATATTGCATCAAATGATTCAGAACCCTTTGCTGATTTGTTTGTAGTAACAAATAGTCAGGAAACCATATTGCATCAAATGATTCAGAACTGTCAACAGACTACAGCCCAGCACTTGTCAGGTGCTACAAATATTCATTACATCAGCCTAGCACCTGTTAGGTACTACAAATATTCAGTAACCGTATGACATTAAGCGATTCAGAACTGTCAACACAGAACAGCCTACCAGTTGTCAGACACTACTATTTACCCAAGTTTTCTCTTGTTGAATCGATCGACAAAAACAGCAACCTGCCTAACAGTTTTTATGGCCTCCGTCTCTGAAAAGTGATAATACAGTTTCTGCAAGGTAATCTCAGTGCATAGATGAATAAGCAAGTGCAGACGAAGCAACTTTAAACATTGACAAAAAAATAAATCATAAATCCTATTTGTATAACCAAGGAGTAGAGAACAAAGACGTCTTAATAAGTGACGACCTAATTACAGCTTAGTGTGTCATATTGTTGAACTTACTTTTCATGTCCATATTAATTTCCCAAAGACGACTTAATAAGTGACGACCAGCATCACTCTTCCATATCTGAAGTCTGAACCATGGGAATGAAGAAGTAAAAATATTAGCAATGCTTAATAACTGAACTATTACAGAGCAACAACACAATGAGTTGCATGTTTAAAACATGCATCACATAAGATCCACTCTACATGTAGAAAGCAATAAATGGTGATGCAGGTAAAACAATATAAAGCCAAACGAAGAGAATTAGCGTACTCACTAATAACAACAGAAAAAACTAACTATGTTGCTAAATGCTAATGATTTAGTAACTCGTTAATAGTAATTCATACTATAGTTGGATTTACTATAATCTAGAACACTATGGATTTATATGTAGCAATTGAGAAAAGGTATTTCTTACCTTGGGCAAGTACATGTATGCTTCATCTTTACCTGTCATAGATACTTGAATGTACATCCATATTAAGAAAATGGCAGCATTTAGGAAATACTAACTACATGAGCTCAATTGAAAAAACAAACAAAAAATTGAGTGAGGGGAAGGATAACAGCTATTAAAAGCAGATATATTAAGCCATGAAGCTTTCCAATGAGGGATAAACAAGTAAGCTTTGACTAAAGAGTCCAAAATTTGGCCCTGCAAGTTTACCAAGTAAGTGAAATCATGGATTAATAATTTTACCAATGGGTGAGATGTCCACAGAACTCCCATTCCTCCAAACTGTTGAAACAACAATTATTTAAAATTGTTAATTGGCACAGAACACACCTTCTCTAAAGGTTTAGTTCCTTGAACAAAATTTTATAGCAAATGTGAGGGTGAAAGCACATCATTCCCTTCACTGCCTTAAGCAGAAAGAAGTTTTTAGAATTCTTCAATAGAAACTCTTAAGTGATGACAACATATCTTTTTTCTTAAATGTCAGCTCACAGAAATTATTTGATGATGACATACCTGAAACAAAAGAGAGTGGCATAGTAATATTCCCAAATTCAAGACCCATATCTCATATCTCAAACTTCCTTAATTTTCCTTGGTTGACGTATTACCAACTAATCATATTAACTGATGATTACATACCTGAACGAAAATGCAAACATCATAAATTAGCTTATAATCCTAGGGTTCTCATGTTGACAAAAAACATGAAGGATGCAACTCTAAACCGACATCCCATTCATTTCAAGAACTCAACTGACAGAAAAAGGTGCACACAGAATTCTATGCCTAAGCAAATTCAGAGCTGTATCAAACAACAATCTAGAGCTGAAGAGCAGTATGCACAAACCTTGCATAAGTAAACCACAAAAAATAGGGCATTTTCATCCAATGGAGGAAATCAATTTAATCAGCTCACCTTCTCAAATGGTGAAACAGAGTTGGGGACTGTTCCCCCACGGCTGCAAGGCCGCTCCACCCCTGTGCATGAATCTATGGTGGTGGTAGCAACCTGGATAAAGTGATGAACACCCCACAGTGTAGCCGAGTTGTCGGTTTAAGGAGTCTCATGCCGTTTCCCTAACTCATTCCGCCGACCACCACCACTTCCAGCGGTCGGCCTTTGCATGGCGGAGATGCAGGAGCTGATGTAAGCGCAGCGGAGAGCCACGGGGCGGGAGCGACCGGCTGCCTGAATGCAGTAGCGGAATCCAGAGCTGGACTACCTGTCTACTTGGCGGGAGAGGAGGGCCTCCGCTGCGTCACTTCGCGAGAGACAGAGAGAGTAAGGGAGGCACTCGCGTCGCGTGGCCTCGCTGCTGAAGCACTCGTTCTGCACATCACTGGCCAGGAATCGGGTGCCCACACGCAGCAGAAGCCGAGATCCACGAGGATCTTGGGGCGGCCGCCGTGAGGCGGAGGAGGACCGCGGAGCAGGGAGGATGCGGAGTGAGGAGGAGCTGGATGCTGTCACCTTCTCCTGTCTCTCTCCATGGTGGCGTCGCCCGTCGGCGCCGGACGAAGCCGGGGCGAGGTAGGACTGGATGGGAAGGAGGAGCAATTTGGAAGCAGGAGGGGAGTTTCCAGAATACTCCACCACGGTCACGGGGGATTGACACGAGAATAGTTGGATTGTTCCAGAGGAACACGCGGAGAGAATACAAAATAGGGTCAAAGCGGTGACAGATCGAAAGCATTGAGCACCTAGCTAGGATGGTCCTGACCAGTTGTTGCTATAGACACACAAGCAGAACACCAACCGAGCAAAACGTCATCAGGGAGAAAAGCACGTAGAACCATGGTCTGTCCTTCCAAAAATAGGCAAGAGCATCCAAAGTGTACACAAGAATTTTTTTAACACGTGTCAGCATCCCCTTAATTACCAGCCTCCCTCAAAATTATGAGAAAAAAGATGTTTGTTCCCAAATAGTATAGTAGTTATTAAGTGTTCTCCCGGTCTATTAATAATCATCAACATTAGTATAAATAACCCAAAAAATAATAAAAATTACAAATATGTATTTGGACCATCTAGCGATGACTACAGACATTAGAACAAGCTGAAGGAACGCCGCCGTCATCACCCCTCCATCACTAGAGTTAGGCAAAGCTTATCGTAGTAGAGCTTATCGCAGTAGACAGACGGAAAGTCGTCATGCTAAAGCCCCGAAGGACTAGCGCATGCACCAGAGCAGCAACCATCGCTAATGAAAACACACCAACGAACACGAAAACGGACCAGTTCTTAGGAGATCCGTGGGACACAAGACTTCACGCGCATTCCGCTAGTACTAGGCGCACCATCGAAGCGAGGATCGAATGAGAAGAACCTTATTCTAACTTCAAAATGTAGCTATCAGCTCATTATCCCGAAAGACATTGAAAAACAACCTAAAGAAAGAAGGAAAACTCCTCTCTAACTAGAGGTCGTGGTCCGCCATACCTTCAAGACCACAAGGCCGCTGGAGGTGGAAAGACCAGCAGTGTCGCGAGCGAGGAGCACAAAACTTTGTGGTAGCTGATGTCTCCCAATTGCTCTCCTAGCTGATACAAAGAGAATTAAGGGTGTGTTTGGTAGCCTGTGCCACCTCAGAATGACTATCTCCTCTCACACACGGTGACCTCATACATGTCCAACTAAGATTTTGTTGCTTGTTTGATAGCCTGTATTACTTGAGAGATGTTAAGTTCAGATGTTGTTCAGATGTAAGTGTTATGATCGCATCACCCTTTCAGCATCAGTGTTGGCCCAACCCTAATCGGCTGCACAACACTGGCAAACAGTGGCCATTGTCAAAATGAGCAATTAGTGTACTCGTATATAAAAACTCCCTCCCCTTCCGGCCAGCCCACCCAACGCCCTGCCACCGGAAAAGACGTCACCGGGCATCCTTCACTGCAGGACAGCCATCCGTGCATAAACTTGATATCAGCCTCGTAACGTAACGAAATTCAGAAGTTGCTGCGCTGGTTGGTCTGAAACGTAAAAACACAAGCCACAAATAGAGAATGCAGTGACAGCAGGGCGGGTGTAGTTGACAGAAGTAATTTTCTGAGCAAGATATATATGCTGCGTATCAGATTCAGAGTTTCAGAGTCAGCCGCCACGAACAAAGGAAAACGGCACGGCCGAAAACGACCGAAGCAGAACAAAAACCGTCGTGTGTCGGCGTCACGAGGCCAGGCCTACGTACGTTCCCACTGCCCACTGCATATGTCGACGTCGTCACCCGCGCTCGTCCTGACCGAGCTGATCCATTCCACGTGTCCCGCCTCTCGGAGCGTCGGCAGCTGCCGCCGGCCACCCCGATCGACGTCGCGCTCCAGGACGGCTTACCATTCTACGGCACTTGGAAACACGACGCGATACGGCGTTACACGTGCGATAGCTTTGCGGCTAATATGCTAGCTCCACTTGTGCAGAAGAATACGGGAGTGGCGCTCTCCATCGATTTGTGCGTACGATTGTGGCAGCACGCTAGCTAAGTAGCTAGTGCTTAACCATCGATGTCTCATGGGAAATGATCAAATGAAAGAGGAAAGATGTATCACAGCCTATCGTTACAAACACTGGATGCAGATATACTTTTAGGTAATGACAGCATTAACGTTGCAAATATTGGATGCAGATACTATTTAGGAACATTCGAGGGCTGTGTGCTGGCAATGGTTCCCATAAGCCACATGTATATATACTACGGTGAAGAATGTTGCGTTCCTCCAAACATAATGAAGAATAATGTTGGTTCGAGTCGTCTCTTTTTTATATAACCCCGTTCTCTTCCTTTGCATAGTGTGCAAATAAGTTGTACTTTTTTCGTTGGCGGGGGTGTTCTACTCTCTTAATAAATCGAAGCATCAGAGAGCTATACGTAAAAATATAAATTGCGCCCCTCCTCTACAAACAAGAAAAAAAACATAAATATTAAGCTGTTATCCATGAAAATGATTGATTTGTAGTGTCCCAGTCGGTGACATTAGGATAATGACAATCAATTAGTTTCTTCAAGGTTATTTAGTAATTAATTACTATGCACAAGTATAATATTGCCAAATAACTAGAAAGATACTCTATCGGTGCAATATAACTTTGCAGCAAACAAAGTGTCATGCGTATATGCCATGCAAAATATGATGTGAGATACATATTCTGAAATGTCATCTAAATTCTTATGCAACCATGCACATAATGTGGTTAAAACTTGACGGTTTTGGTGGTTGTACGAAATGTAGACTAAAATAAACTTGGCTATAGAAAGTAGATGGAGTATGCTCTCGATCGAAGTATGGAGGTCAAAATAAATAGAATAATGATGAATGAAAAAAAGAGAAAAATCCTTTAGCTGGATAAGGGGCGGATGTAGCCAAGTGGATCAAGGCAGTGGATTGTGAATCCACCATGCGCGGGTTCAATTCTCGTCGTTCGCCCATCGCATTATTGCAAATTCAAAAAATGCAATTTTCCATATTCCTAGTTATGTATTTATTTACGGCGACGAAGAATAAAACTATCGCTATATTTTTTCCTTTTCCTAGTTCTTCTTCCAAGCGCATAGTCAACAGAGTGCAAATATTAATTCAAGCCCAAATGTTTGCAACCAGCATGTAAATTAGGCACACCATGGAGTGGCAGATTGTGATTCATGCAATAGTAGAATTTACTAGGAAGCAAAGGCGCGGCGGCACGCCGCGCCCGTGGAGCTACCTTTTAAGTATGAAGGGTTGATATTAGCTATTTTTAAGTACATATTTGATGATTTGCAGAGGAGTTTTATGACTGTGAAATACATCTCTTTCAAGGTTGGTACATACTGAAAAGAAAAGAATCGACTTAGTTACATAGTAGAAGCATGATAAGGTAGATAATTTAATCGACGACATTGTGAAAGTTGCTCCATATTGAGGACTCACATTAGTTGACAACGATAGCCGATGCTACATGGCACTGGTGCGTATTTTTCCTGCTGGACAGAGCCGGGCGGTGAAGATATATATTTCTACTGGATTAGAAGGATTATATAATCGATGGGTCTTTGTTCCAGAGGGGATGAATTATCTAGCTGGTTTAATCTACACTACTGCTAACATAGATAACTGATAGCATGCTAAAGGTAGCCGCTATGGGATGCTGCGGCACAAGAGGTGTGATACAGTCTACTGGGTAACAGGTGATAGATAGTTCGTGGGAACTTGACAAAACCGAGTATATATATATATATGTATGTATGTATATATATATCGACGCGGATTTTCTACCCGCATGGCTAGCTGTGCATAGGCTTAGCACCGTTGGATATAGGGAGCGCGTGGCTTGGCCAGTGCAGATCGGTTCCCTGGACGTTTGGTCGGGTAAACGTCTGTTAGCCGCACCGTCCACTTGCATGCATTCCTTTGGTTGTTTGTTTTGCCGGCAACATGCACATGCAATTTTGTGCGTCCGACGCAACATGCATGAGAGCAGCATGGTCGTGAGCTTCTGTTTTAGGAAGACTCCTCTTGTGGTAGAGCGAGTGGTGGTGTGGCTTTTGTCAACCTGATTGGTCCCGACGATTTTTTCACGACATGGTTATGCTCGTGCCGAATGGATGGGTCTTGTAACGTTGTGCGAAACACAGCGATTGAGTTTCTGTTGCCTTAGATTTTGGTACTATGCGTGTAGAATTTGCCCGGCCATTGTATATATGCTTGCCCCAGGTTGCACATGCCGCTCAGTCATTGTACAGAACCAGGCGTTCACCATGTCTTAAAGGAACCTCTAATTCAGCCGAACAGCTACTGTAAATCAGTAAACAAGAACAAGCTTTGATTCTTCGATTACCTGACTGTGATTGTTTTGGTTGTACAAATTTTTACATTAATGGCTCCATTAGCTTCAGTACTAGGACGTGTCTCCTATAGTAAAAGATTGTCAGCTGATTTTGCTTCCCGCAAGGATCTGACAGAATTTTCCAAAAAACAAAAAATTGATAAACTACAAAACTATGAACTGATGGTTCTGAAAAATAGAGAAGAATTAGTACTGTCCAGTACCACTGACGAATGAATTTAATTGGCTAGTACAAGGTCATGAACAAACTAAGATTTTGAAAGACTAAATTGATCCCTGCTTGCTGTAGCTCTCACGGTGCTGGACCTGAGCCACACCAACACCCGCCTTGTTGCTGCTCAAGGCCCCGACCGGTTCTCAATGCCGCGCCGCGCCTTCAACAGAATTACGGTAGCGTGTGGTCGCCGTGCCACCGAGCACCTTTTCGGTCTCCCCCATGCCTGGTAGCTCTCCTCGGCAAAAATTGGTGTTCTGCTCATGTAAGTATTAGGTAATCGACTGGACAAAACCAAGAGAAAAACACAAGCAACAGAAAAAATTCAGAGATTATTCACATGAAAAGAAAACAATCGAACCAACAGAGTAGAATATAAAACGAGATGTGAAAAGGACAGTAAACTAAAATGATGACCTCTGCTAAGGTGGATGGCAGGACAGCAGCGAGCCCCATATCGACGGCAGGTCCCGACTCAAAAAATATTTGTCTCCAAAAGAGCAAAACTCAGTCGAGTGAGAGAAAGGGATTACATCACATTTGGATCCAAAATTGTTGGAGCTGGAGCAAAAGCAGACTCTCATTCTAGCCTTTCCCCAAAACAACACGTCAAACAAATAAATCCCATTCGGATTTTTCCATTGAGCACGATATGAAGGGAAAATCAACATAGACATGTAAATAACAAGGTGAAACAAACTCAAATGCTAAATAGGTTGCACATGCCCCCGCCAGCAGGGCCCCGAGGTGAAACAACCTAGTGCTCACTGTACGCTCTGCTGCTCCGAGCAGGGCCTGGGCTGTGTTTTTTCCCCTGCTCAAGAACATCCATGCAACAGAATATCATAAAGAAAAAAGATGGGAAGAAACATCACAAGGAGGTGAGCATGGATCTTGAGTATCAACTACAACTGTGCAGCGAAAATATACAATCTGAATTTACATCACGAAAATGATTAGTCTGCACATCTAAGTCAATCAAAAATTCAGAAAGAGTATAAGATACAGAGGTGGTCGTCCAGGAAATTCTAGTACGGAAGCGCATAGATCTTGAGCATCAAGATGAACACTTGATAAAATTGGATCTGGATCAAAATCATGGGATCTAGATCAGAAGACACCGTGTAAACAAAAATAAAAAGCAAATTGATTTCGTCAAACGGTGATGCAAAATCCAGATCGGAAAAAAGACGTGAAGAACATCAGAGAAAAATGCCGTGCCCGACCTCACTCGTGCCTCCGACCTGGCTTCTCCCTCCTCCCAATGGCGGCTCGCCGGAACTGTACCCCTTCATCGCTAGGACATCGGCCGGCGGCGGCTGATTGGACGGGGATTTTCTGGAGGGGCGCGGTTGGTTTGGGGATGAAGGGCATGGCAGAGGGAAGGGGGAGGAGGATGAGGTGGGCAGCTGTTACAGCAGGCGGCCGTCCTCCCAATGGTGAGACGGGCGTGTGTGGTGTAGGGAAGCAGCCGGGGCGGATTTGATCCGCGGGGGATGAAGGGCGGCCATTGATTCTGCAGGGGCGTGGTTAATTTGGGGAAGAAGGGCGTGGTAGAGGGGAAGGGGAGAGGAGGATAAGAGTGGGCAGTTCTGCTCGGTGGGTCGGCAGTGGGAAGAAAGAGAAAGTATCTAGATGGGTTTCAAATCACCTCGGCAGAAAAAAAAAGTATGCATGTGCCGGCATTAGCATCGTGCTACTAAAAAATATGCTCCCTATATCATCTATGGGGTGGATCAACGGTTGGGACCCCATGGGTAGCTAGCAATGTGGGTATCTAGCTATTTCCCATATATATATATATATAGCACCAGTTAATTTACCTATATATATATATATATATATATATATATATATATATATATATATATATATATATATATATATATATAGTAGATGACGCGCAACGGTAGTCTATTTTGCTCAGAATGGAAGGTGAAAGATAAGTATAATATGTCTGGTTGCTTCAATGCAAAATGGGGATTCCAAATAAAGGGGAAATGACTGCAAATTGTTGCGTGATAAGCAAAAAAGATACAAACATTGACTGATATTATGCTCTCCTGGACCTATGAATGAGTTTGCCAACCAATAATACCTAGAAATAAACACGCTTCAAGGCAATGGAAAGAAGGGAATCAGAAATGGGCGGACTGCCACTAGTAGAAAAAAGGTTTTCCGTCCAGACCTTTAGTACCGGTTTCCTTAAGAACCGGTACTAAAGGCTGCATTAGTACCGGTTGCATTTCCCAAGCCTTTAGTACCGGTGTCACGAACCGGTACTAAAGGGTTAGAGTCAGCCGAAAAACCGTAGACCTTTAGTACCGGGTACTAAAGGTTTTCCTGCTTCCCACGCACCTCCACCCCCCCTGGATCGCTTTTTTTTGCTTTGTAAAATACAAATGAAAATGATAGAAAATTCAAAAAATAAATGTTTTCAGATTCTTATATGTTATGCAACCTACTATTCGGTGAAATTAAGAAATTCGAATTTTGACTTTTTTTGCAAAAAAAATTTGAAAAATGGTAAAATCGCATTAACAATTGCATACGACGTTGGAAAAAACGTATAATATATCAAAATCATCGTGGGAAAAAGTTACTTTCGAATTCACCCGGGTTTACCCGGTTAGCCAATTTTTAGATTCTCAAAATTCCAAATGAAAATATGAAAGCAGGAAGATTTAAGTTTTTTTTTCAGAAATTTAGAACTTTATATATTTTAATTTTTTGAAAATTAAATTAATAATTATGAGATTTTTTGAGTCCTAAAATATTACTATTACTTTTAGAAAATTATAAGATTTTCAAATTTTCAGGTTTTAGGTTTGGCACAAAAATATTAAAATTTTAAAAAACAATTAAAATAATAAAAATTAAAAAGTTAATTTTATTTATTTATTCAACATTCTTATTACATCATTACTTTTGTTTATTAAAAGAATAATTTGGAATTTAAACGATAAGGAAGTGTGACATCGACCAACATGTTAATAGAATTGATATGATACTACTATCACATACATGCGCGCGAAGTATTTGGAAGTAGAACGGGATGAAACGGAAGTTAAGCGTGCTAGTGCGGGAGTAGTGTGAGGATGGGTGACCGACCGGAAAGTATGACCACGGGTAAGTAATTTGACTAGAGATTAAGTGTAGGTAGAGACTAACGAAAATACTAGAATTTTGAATACAAATAAAAAAAGAGTGAAAAAAATAAAATAAAAGAGGGTGTGAAAAATAATTAGAAAAATGGATAAAAAAATTAAACGAAATAGTCTTTAATACTAAAGGTCTCCAGCCCTGCGGGTTCCTCCGTGCCCACGTGGAGGCACCTTTAGTACCGGTTCGTCAGGAACCGATACTAAAGGTGGGAGGCTTTAGTACCGGTTGTACTAAAGGCCCTTTAGAACCGATACTAATGGGAGTTTCTTTACTAGTGTGCATTCTGAAAGCCCTCCAAAGAACATGGCATTCCCTAGTTTCATTTGCTCATAAAGGCGTACATACCAGGCCATGTATCTCCTCATCCAGATAAATCCCACTTCGCAGCTGAAGCAGTTACACAAATGTATCATGACATGTACTCTGAAGCACACCAAAATTGAATCTCAAATATACAAAATAACTGAATAAATGGTGCAGCGTACTTGGTTTACTTTCATCAATATATAATACAGTACCATATACATAGGGCTTGTTCTCCCGATCTTATTCAATTCGTGTACAATGTCCAAGGAATCCTGCAGGCCACAACCGGTAAACATATTATAGCTTCCAAAAGAGAATCAAGTATATACATTTATAGCAAAACACGAAGGAAACACTTCTTACATGTACCTCTGGTTTAGTCTTCTCTTCGAGATACCGAAATAATTGTTGGCAGTAACCTCTTTCAACACTCTCATCACCCATCACTACGGGAAAAATAGGCGTGGCAGTAACCTCTTTCAACACTCTCATCACCCATCACTACGGGAAAAATAGGCGTCGCCGTGCGGCTTTTCTTTGCCGTGAGCTACCGCACGGCAAAGAAATCTTTGCCGTGCGCAGACAGTAGGACACACGGCAACGACAAACTGCACGGCAAAGTCTCAGAGAAGCGCACGGTAAAGAAAAACTGCACGGCAAAGTCTCAGAGAAGCGCACGGTAAAGAAAATCTTCACGGCAAAGTCAGCCGTGACGCACGGCAACGATACAGCGCACGGCATATTATTTGTTTAGTAATCTTCATGCATGGTTTAGTAATCCCATCATCTCTTTTTGATATCTTGAGTAACTTCCTAAACAACAGTCTGCATATTATTTGTTTTAGACCTTGCATGAAGCCATCAACTTCTCCAAGATAATTTTGCAAAACCTTATCTCCTTGTTTTGTCTCTAATCTATTGACTGAATTTTCAGTTCCACAACCTGTAGTCGCTTTCTCTAACTCAACAGGACATTCCTCATTCTGAGATTTAATAAGACTAAAGAAATACCATGCCACCGGAACAGGAGAAAACTGACGATTTAAACTTTCATGTTTGTTCCATCCTAGAACGCTTACTGTGGAGGTCACATCCATAAAATTGTATCATAAACGGTGAAAGTTCATTGTATAAGATTTTTAATCTAATCACTGAAGTGTGTTCATGTACTTTTATTATAAAAGTATTTGACCAAAATCCACATGCGGACCTGCTATTACATCTTCAATGTCCCTAAATAACTGTTGGGATCTTGAGAAACATCTTTTAAGATCCGTTTGGCTAGATCTGACAACGTCCTAACTCTACTACTACCAGCAGGATATATGAGATCAGATGGAGAGCACCTGTGTACATGCCCTATTTCTACAACAACCTATAGCAAATATCAGTGATCAACAATTGAAAATTCGGTTGTACCAAATCAGAACTAATTGGTGTAGCTAACAGTACCACATGATACATGAACAAAATAATATTTTTGAAGCAAACCAAACCTGCATGAGGACTGAACAGACCATACCTGCATAAGAGATATAAGCCGTCCTAAATCAAACCAAGCTGAGAATTGATTTCAGTCCTGGAGTCCCAACCCCAACAATCACGAACCTTTTACTCCACGTTGTATGTGTCTAGTCGTGTGCACAAAGCCTAGTCACAGCGGAATGGCGACCATGACCACCGTGTCCACACCAATCTACGAAACGATGAGGCAGGTGCTATACCTGGACAGCTTTGCAAAATAATCGGATGAGAGGGCAACATATATCGAAACTACAGCAACATACTAAGAAAATGATCAGGACCCCATATCAAACAAAGACATAGGAAATGTTCTCAATATTTTCTTTTTTGAGTTGCATGTGTACCTGTCCCTTATGAAGTCGAGGAGGAGCACCTCACTGGTGGTTATGATCCATGGGATCCGTTCGAGGTTGAATTGTTACACCTCTAAATCTTGCAAAGATTTAAGGGGCAATATTCATCCAACAAACAAATCCTCCCAAACCTATCATCAATCACTTGGCAAGTGCACTCAAAAAAACTGATCTAAACTACATGGTATATATGACGCAAAAATCGTTATCAGCTAAACTGATGTCAGGTCAGAAAAAAGTTTGTGCAATAATCAGAGACAAATAACATCACGCGTTTGCCTTGGGGATGACCTTGATTTTTTTTTTCCGAAAAAGGGCGCTTTATTACTTCAGAGTTTGACATAATACACCCGGCCTCTGCATAACTAAGATGCACACAGCCGTTCACCGATACAAACGAATCATAAAAATTCAAGTACAAAAAGAGATCTCGAAACAGGCCAACAAATCATGGTGATGCAGCCGCTATCCTTAGACTATGCAGCCACCCATGTTGGGTAATAAAGTCCTTGGCCGTATTCTCCAATCGTGTAGAAACCTCCGTAAAGAGGTCGCGGTCCTCCAAGCGCTGAACCGGCGACCACGAACGGAGCGTAGCCGTAGGTCGGTAAATTACCTGCATAAGAGAAGAATTTTTGTCATTGAAAACCTTATCATTTCTACATAGCCAGAGCGACCAAATAACGGCTAACGCTCCCACGCTGATAAGACTCCTAAACCTAACCTCTATACCATTTAGCCAATTGCCGAAGATGTTTGCGACGCTACGGGGAGGGTATAAGCTAGATCCTATCTGAATGATTGACCATATAGTTTTAGCAAACCGACATTTGAAGAAAAGATGTTTAATTGTCTCATCTTCGTGACAGAAAACACATCTCTTACATCCATGCCAGTTCCTTCTTGCAAGGTTATCTTTGGTGAGGATAACACCACGACGCAGGTACTAAGCAAAACCGGTTGATTAGGTTGAATCAATGCTTCATACATGGATCTCACTGATAATTTACCATTCTTGGTGAGTTCCCAGCGGAACAAGTCTTTCCCTTGGACCAATTGGATTGAAGCTAATCTTTGTAGCAATTCGTTCCAGTTGGTTAATCGGAGACCGACTACGTTACGCCGGAAGGTCATAGATGGTGGAGAGGTTTCCATCACCCTTTGCAAGGTTACATCCTTATGACGTACTATCCTATATAAAGCTGGATATTGTTTCCGGAGTGTAGTTGTTCCCAACCATCTATCCTCCCAGAAACGAATTTCCGACCCGTCCCTAATGGAGAAAGACCCGTGCGGAAAGAAGTGCTTCTTAGTAGCCATAATGCCAGCCCAAAAATATGAATCTCCGGGTTTCCAGGAAACTTGAGAGAAAGCTTTGGAGCCGACATACTTCCTCCTCAACAAGCTTTGCCAAACAACCTAGCCAACCATTTACCTAGTAGGGCCTGGTTCTTAACCTCTAGATCGTGGATGCCAAGTCCACCTTGATCTTTGGGGCGGCATACGACGCTCCATTTAGTCAACCTTGATGGTCATCCTGACCCTTGTGCTCGCCTTCTTTGCCTTGACGGCGCAGGTGCAGCCCAATTGGTCATGGCCAACCTTGTAATCGGGCTTGTACTTGGCGAAGAAGTGCTTGGAGAAGCCGAAGCCTTTGTCCAAGCCAACATGTGAAGGATGTGCTCTTGAAAAATAACATTCTGGTAGTAGCGCCAGCAGTTTAATACTATAATAAATTGAAAAATGTGGCAGTACATGTCTGGTTCATTATACCTGAATAATAAGTGGCAGCCATGCCCACAAAAGTACAATAACATTGTCCTAAGCATGCCGGCAGTTCAAAGAGAGACTAAAAGGTAAAGTGGACAATGCGGGCAGCAAATCAAATATAAGGCTAAGTAAATACCTGATATAAGCGTTTTGTGCATTATATGAAAATAGAGGAAACCTCTCGGGCTGCGGAATAACCTCATGCACTTTTGCACGCTGATTATTCTGTAGGGGTGATGTTTCTTCTGGAATGCAATTAATCTTGATTTTCACTACTATCGATAAATGGCTACTGTAAATGTGGAGAAGGTAAAGGCAGCTCACAAATGAAGTTCTTCAATCTGAAATTATGGATTGTTGAATAACTCCCACATCCCATGATTCTAGAAGCACTCAACTCTTCCTAACGAAAAAGAAACAATACAAAGGAGTATTTGAGAGATTCAAATCACGAAGAAAACTGACATTTTCCTACAGAGAATTACACCAGCAACTGCACTACTGTACTCTCTCCGCATGGGGACAGTGCCCCCCACCTATCGCATCAGCATGGAAGACGTCAGCTAGGGCTGCCTCCCCCACCATATTGGCCCTAGCCTTCATAACCAGCACCCTTTCCAGCCTGAAATCAACCGCCCCTGCTCCTGTCCATGATCCAGACCGGAAGGCCAGCAGCCGGGAACAGGAACGGGGGGAGGGGGCGGCAAAAATCGGGCCAGGGGCGAAACTCGCGGGGCAGCGGGGGAGCTGAGAAAAGCAGGGTGAACTCGCTCGGGGAAAAATCGGGGAAGAGGCGAACTCGCTCGGGGCAAGGTCGCTCAGGAAGGGTGGAGACCTGTGCAAGGCATGTCGGGGATGATCCATGGCGGCGCTTCTCCCTTGCAGCTCTTCCGACAGGGCAAGACGGTGAGGAGGTGTGGTGACCCAGCGTACCACTGCATGGTGTAGTACACAAGTCGTTGACATAACACAAGTGAAACACCGTTCCACCCATATTACATCTCTCAGAGTGGTACAACAGAAACATATGCGAGTCCAAGGTATGTCTATAGAAGTACACACGAACAGTTTACATAAGATCCACACAACCTCCTACTTTACAGTGAGGTAAAACTTCAAATAAAGCTCCAGAAGAACGACTCGTAATCTATCTTATTGCTAACTCAAGTTCAAGAGCTACTTGGCTTGCTATAGAAATCTAGCTACTTAGGTGCTATGATTAGGGAAAGGTTCCCTTCTATTACTAGTCTAGGTTTCCATTATAGCTGATGCAGAAGTTGACTCCATTGACTTCTTTGATTGGATTCTTCATCTCGTTGCGGTTGACTCCTTTGTCTTCGAGTTCCACGGTAGTTTCTCTTTCGGTGCCTTGCTCTAAGAAGGGGTTCAAACGAGATAGAATGAGTACGAGCGTACTCAGCAAGTTCATATTAGGAAATATGTGTATCATGCACTAGCTACAGCCATAGACCGGAAAGTCATAGGCCAATGCAAGTTTTCATAAACATTTCTTCAAAAGGTTTATTTTATTCTGAAAACTATGCCCGTCGGTCTTCACGAGGTTGACCAGAACTTCGTGGAGTTCCTTTCCTGCCGCGTTCGCAGCTTCCTTCCCGGAACGAGGGAGTGACAGTCACAATTCAGTATCCTCTCGCGAGAGGTGCGTTACTTTTCCCATAAGAGACCTTATCCTTGATACCTTTCCGAGATGCATGCTCGTCCACACTTCCTTGGTGTGGGGCCAGGTGTAAGATCCAAGCCAATCACTGCCTTCTCCGCGACCCTGCAAACCCACCCTTTTGTCCGACCGTACACCTCCAGTAGACTTCCCCCGATAATACGGCTTTACTCATGGTATACTCCGGACAATCCCTCATAGATCGAAGAGATTAACATCACTAATGGATGGGGATTTAAAAGGATTTCCCAACCTATTGCGGCGAGTGCCTCAGGCACCCCACCGTCTCTCCGATCCGTTGGCGTGCGAAGGGAAAAGATACAGCTGACTTCCCCAGAGCCATTATAGATCTTATGGTCAACGCGATATGTACGGCGCTAGAATCACTGGACGGCATTGGTAATTAATCCTAGGGTGATATAACCCATTGCAATGAAACCTCCACCATATCAACACATACCATGGTTCCATTGCCCACCACATAGTCATATTCATAATTGTAAAATAATACTTTGTTTTTCAATGCATGAGTGATAAGTATAGTACTTTGCATATAATTTGATAAAAATAATCAAATGACATGAGCAAGCGATGAACTTGCCTTTCTTGACTGCGAGATTATGCAGGCAAAGGCTTCGATACGTGAGAAGTCCAAATGCTGAAATACCATCATCGTCCGGTAAGGACAATGTTTAAAGAACTGGCAAAGATGCTATAATGCATAGTATGAGATGCAATCGTCCCGAGCGTAACCTAACCTCGAAGATTTAGGATGTATGAGTTGTAAAGATTTATTTAGGGTTGGTTGCACTTTTAGAATGGTTCTCAGACAAGGTTCTTATTAGGGTTTGGTTATATTAGCATCATAACCAAGTGATATAAGGCATCATAATAATCATACACATAAATAATAGTGGTGGAATAATATGTAAGATCAGTTGTCAATTTAAAATTCTGCAGAACATGATTGATGATTACTTATACTATACTTCAAAAGAATAACTTTTGAAGAACATGTTGTTTAAGAATTAAGAAGTATTTCAAATAAGAACTATGGCTTCTATGGTTTGATTGAAATTTGTACTTCAAAAGAATAACTTTTGAAGAACAGGGTTAAATAAGAATATGAACTACTATATATAGGTGCTATGGCTTCTAGGGTTTACTATTGGATTCATTTAGTTCCACTAATAGGGACTAGTTGGGTTCTTAAGTTGAATGGTTTCTATATAACAAGTATTGGTAGGTTTATTGCTGTGGTTTCTTCTAAGCATCATATCAAAGGATGGTTATCAAGATGGTTCTATAAATTGGCTTTTAGGGTTTATTATGGTTTCACAGTTGCTTCACCAAGTAATCTCTAATTGCTTCTAAGCTAAGTGGCTTATCATTTCCTAAGTAGGGTTTAGTTGGATAGGAGCATGTGATGTGATTTGCTACACCATGTTGGTATTAGGGTTTCTTATTATGGTGCTACTAGGGTTTGATGATTGAGGTTAATCCTAATGGTGTGATACTAAGTATGATAATCAGTGGTGCTAATATATTAACAAGCTAGGGTTTATATTTAGGTGGCACTAGTGGATCATATAGGTTTTAAATTGGAAATAGAGACATGAAATGATGACTCATGTGAATTGGTTCTATGTTGGTAGATCCTGACTTATATTTGTTGGTCACATAATAATGTTCTCTATGTAAGGTGAAATTCACATGATCACATGTAACACATAACTAGGGTTTTGGAGTTGTTTCTAATTTAGGGTGATCACATGAAATAATGAGATCAAAGTCTTACTCAAATTGAAACTAGGGTTTCTAAATTATGGTACATCTCCTAAAATTATAATTGGCAATAAAGGTGTGGTAACTAATTACTTTGAAACAAAATTAATAATGGTTTAACATTTTATTAATTTTTACAAGAATTAATATTTAGGGTAACATTTATTTAGGTTTAATTGAGAATTAGGGTTTAACAATTTGTGATTAGGTTTTAAAATAATTAACTTGTTAATTAAAGAATGTTTAAGTTACAAAATTTGAGTTATCACAATAATCTTGGCTTTTAATATTTTCTTGATTATTACTATTTAAAGAAAATAGAAAATAGTAAATTGCAAATTAGGGTTTATGAAGTACTACTAATAATTAAGTTAATGCAAATATGGTAAATAAAATTAATCCTAACATTTTACTTAGTTACTGAATAGTTAAAATTTAATTTTTACACTTCACTAATTATTGAATTCAATTTGCATTTTAAACAATTAGAAAGACATAATTAATAAAGATAAAAATAAGTGAATTTTTATTTTGACACACATTTTTGTTTTATATTTTATTTGGATAGAGTTTATTTTTGTGAGCATGTTGATATATTATTTGCATTTTTCTGAGTTGAATTGAATTTTATATGATTTTTCAAAGTTTCTGCAATTTTCTGGAATTTGAAATTAAACCTAATACTAAACATACCGGTTCATTTTTACCCCTAGACACAGACAGGTGGGACCAAGTCCAGGTCACCTGCCTCGTTGGCAGCTGACCGAGTCAAAGCAACCAAAGGGTCCCGCCAGACACGTCACCCTCGCCGGCGGCTAAACGTCGGCGACCAGTATACGGCGGCGCTAGCGATTTAGAGATCCCCTGGATGCGCGGATAGGTGCTCTAGAATCCCCACGACATGAGGAACACGATGGTGGTGGTGGAATGGGCTAATGGTCACCGAAGCTTCATCGGAAACCATGTCCCGCGGCGGTGCTACTCCGGTGGAAATCGAATCAGAGGCTACCGGAGGTTCTAGCATGTGAGATCTAGCTCTACAGATGCGTATGCTCACCCTGAAGCTCAAGGTGTGGTCGGCTCCGACGATGGTCGACGGAGACGACGGCGATTGGCAATTTCCCGGCGATGTGCTGCAGAAGGGAACGCCGAGATTGATCCTCCACACGGCTCCCCTGGATGCGTAGCTTTGCCAGTAGAACAGCGACGTCGAGGCGCATCTCCTCGACCAAACGGTGAGCTCCGGGGTGGTCTCAATCGACGGCTAGCCGGAGAAGGACTGCCGGTGAGTTTGTTTGATTGAGAGAGATGTAGAGAGTTAGAGAGGGAATGGAGTGGCGGAGGTGAACAAGAGAAGCACGGCGTTCCTCCTGGTGGTTTTTATAGGGCTGAAGGTGGTCGGAAACGACGACGAGCGTCGGCGACGAGCGGCCAGGATACGGAGATGAGGTGAGTTAGGGTTCCAGTGCACGAATCGTGATGATTTTGGATAACACGGACGCGAAATCGTCAGGGCTTGGTTCTGGAAGGCTTGGCGACGTCCGGCGGCGTCCTTATCCTCGTCGAGGACGTGGCCAGGGCTCTTCTCTGTGCTGTCGTTGCCGTAGAGGAAGACGACGATGACGAATGACCTCGCACGATTATTAAGGCAACCGAAACGGTATCCGGCTTTGGGCTGGGCTGCTTGTGGGCTTCGACGTGGACCGCTCATCGGGCTGCGATGGCCTCGCCGGGTAAGTTCCTCTCTCTCTCTATTTTTCTCGTTTTCTTTTCTATTTTTCTGTTTTCTTTTCTATTTTTCTGTTTTTATATTCTGGTTTGTATTTGATATTTGAATTCAAATTGATTTCTGTTTGTTTTTGCAGGTCCTAAATTATTTGAGTATCAAGATAACTTGATAATCATCCTTACTGCATGGTTTTGTTGTTTAAACAAATATTGTATTTTGATTAGAGTGACACCTTGTGAGGTTTAATTAAAATGGAAATGGTTAAGATATTGATCTCCATTCTTTTATAATTTAGGAACCATTTCTGTTTAAATGATTTGAAAATTTAGAATATGTGCATGGTGAATATGTTATATTTTTCTATTGCTTAACCATAATGATTACTCACATATAATTTAATTATATCTAGGGTTTAACAAATGGAATAGGGTATGGAATTGGTTTATTATTTTATGTGGAGAATTATTCCTAAGGTTTTAAGAAGATGGTTAGGAAAGTTCTATAATCACTAATCTGGTTTTAGTAAACTTTAGCTTGAACTAATTAAGATGGATCCTATGTTTATAATTAGCAATGCATTTGCTAATGATGGTTTAATTTATAGAACACTACTTCATTTGGTCTACTAGGATGGAAAGGTAGGGTTTAATATTTTATGTGAAGTGATTCCTATGTGAAAGGTTTAGGGTTTTGGTGATGCTTCACTAATTGAAGTATAAATAGGCATGAGGTATGGCAGGGTTCTTTTCATGATCCCAATTGATACTTGGATTCAAATGTGGTCTAGGGTTTTATTTGGGATTACCCATGTAATACTCAAGCTAGAATTGGGTATAAGCATAAGCTTTGATTATGTTTTATTGGCTAGCTAAGGTTACTCCTCCATACAAGGCATGAGGATTGGTTTGGGGTTAACTACTAGTGATGTACTTATTATTTTATGTGATAGATGAGATCTAGTAATCATATGTGTTTAACTTATCATCTATATTTACAAGGTATAGTCATGCATTAGACAAGATCCACTCATTCCTCACTAATCCCTCTTTAATATTCCTCTCATCAATCTCATCCTAGATTCTTAGGGTTTATAATTAATACCAAGTTGTGATGATTATGGAATTGGTTTGCTAAGGTATTGTTATTGAAATAGGGTTCTCACTTCTAAGATCAAATATTGACTTGAACAACTAGGATTAGTACTTCTATAATATTCTTGTATGAACATGGCTATGGTTAGTATTATAACTTCTCTCACTTCTCAATGTCTTGGAATATCCTAAGATCCTACTCAAGAGATGATGATATGATCCTCTAAATATATGGTTTGCCTAGGAATTCTACCTTGCAATCTTATGTAGCTTGTTCTTCGGAAATCTGATAAACCTGCATCTTGTGGTATCCCTCCACCTCCTAGCTTCTTCATCTTGATCCTAGCTAATTCACATGGAGGGTCTCAAGTGTTTGGTTTCCTTGTAGCATGGTACAAGGTGTCCAAATGGATGAAGGGTGTGGCTCTATTTATAGGCTTGGGCAAGCTCTAGTATCATGACACATAGGTGGTGACTCTTGATTTGGTTTGATGAGTAAGGTGCTTGGTTGTCATGCCCTCATCCATAGCAATCCTTTGAGCATGAGGTGGCATAGCTTGGAGTGCAAGTCATGAAGATATTTTCATCCCATGTGGCATGATCCTTATCCCCTCATATGATTTATTTTTGGATAGCCAAGTGGCATTTGCTACTAAATATCTTGTGGATGGTTTTATTATTGTGGATGAGTCACTATACTATATTTGATTGGATTTATATTATAATATTAGTGAAAAGGTGGAAGTTGAAGGTTATTCCTCAAATTTGGATAGTTGGGTTTGATTTCACCAAGGCATGATCATATGAGTTTCAAAATACTCATAGTTAGTTTGATTCAAATAGTTTGAACTATAATTCGTAATGTAAATGGATTTAGTTTTATGATATTCCATATACTTAATAAGTTATGATTTAAATAAGAATGTGTGGCATTTATGCACTTTAGACCCCGTGGTTTACCTTATTTATAAGTGAATTAAATTACACACAAAGGTAGTTGCTAACTTTCAAGTGTTGATAAGTTGGGGTTTGTTTCTTAAAGAATGTGTTGTTGTAAATCTAATTCCATTTGATCTAATCCATAGATCAAATCATCTCTACCCAAAACAAGGTTTAGCAAAGATCACAGTGAAGTTTATAGCGCTTGACTTGATGATCTACTTCAATTCCAGCAAGTCAAGTGAAACTTCAGTGACTGTGGTAAGTTTTATTTGAAAGCGCGAAAATCCCCGGATTTTCTATGCATGAATGCAATGTACACTTTGGTGTTCTCTCATTTTGTTGCCCCTAAACCTGGGATATTACGGCCCTCTCCCCCTTAAACCGAACTTCGTCCCAGAAGTTCGAACGCTCTCATGTTTCGGAACGTGGAACCGACTTGAACAGATCACCATCCTTCAACTCCATGGTGATCACACTAGATATAATTGGATATATCCCTTGTCCAGATCCTTCCTGAAGTCTTCTGATGTCTGGTACTAATATTTTCTTCAATTCTATGATTTCTTCCAACAGTCTAAGCTTATAGGCTTACTTTCCAAAGATTCTTGGATTAGGACATCTTATTGTGTTAATGGACTTTCCTAATGGTTGTGGTGACATCTTCCTATTTGAGTACTGTTGACTGCCAAAACCCACCGGCGGGCAGCGGCCTTGTCAACACTGTAGAGCCAGGAAGAGCCTAGAGCTGCGGCTGGCTGAGACCCCTCCGAGCGACGGCCCGCAATGCTCTTCTGGTCACACGCGGCGTTGCGAAGTGCAAGGGCGTGCCACCGACCTATACCCGGTCGGGAAGGTGATGAGGATGCCTCGCTTAGTTTCCTGCGGGGCATACATGTAAACGTTAAATACGAGCCTCGATCGGCTCTCAGGTTATCCTGTGAATCGGCTCAAAGAGCCGATCCACCCATGATCCGTACGGGGTGCACGGATACTTGGTGGTCCTGCTTGATCAAGATGAAGCCGATGAGATCTACGACGATTTAGGGTTTTCACCGCATAATCGGATCATCCTACTCTAGGTTGGGCCTTGCGGCCACGCACGGTGCTCGTAAGCCGATCCTAAACAAGGCCAAAAAACCAACATGAAGTTGATCCTAGGAACATCCCGTTTAGGACTTGCGAACGCCACCCTACGTGCCACTTGGATCCTCCCCCCTTTGTAAGGCCTAACTATTGCGAGATATTAAACTAATCCTTGTAGAACAAGGAGCAATCGTAACGGATCAGATCTACTAAATAATGATCAAGCGGGGTGCCGCCCCCACACCGAGATAGGCGTGAGGGCGGCTAGATATGCAAGGGTTGCACTACGTAAGCATGCTTAAACGAAGAACAATGCTAACCCTAACACATCTAATGATAACTACGTTGCTCGCCATCAAAAACGCTTCGATGACGAGCAACGCATGGAACAACGTGGGGCTTGTCGCTGCCTAGATCGCAAGATGCGATCTAGGCAGCATGTCGCTACCCGATAGAAACCCTCGAGACGAAGGAGTTGGCGATGCGCCGAGATTGGTTTGTTTTGGGGTTGAACGTGAGTTGTTGTTTATTCCATAAACCCTAGGTACATATTTATAGTCCAGGGGACTCTCTAATGCGGGCGTGCACTAAACCGTGCACGAATAAGATTCTATCTCTAAACTAAGATACGATCTAATATGTTACAGATACACGGGCAATTAAGCCCAACTTGGTATAAAAGGCCGATCCACATACTTCTTCTATATATATTTCTTCACACCCATCTTCGATCGCGGCCCACCTCTGACTTGGTCAAATTCTGGTGATAACACATGCCCCCCTGGTTTTGGAAATGATATTTCCAAAATCATTACGTTTTTCTTTCGTCGGGTCATGTCATGGCAGAGCAGAACCGTTGCAGCATTTTCGTCGGGTCATGTCATGGCAGAGCAGAACCATTGCTCCGCACAATTTGACCGTTGTCTTTGAGTACTGCCTCCTCGAAAACTGCTGTGGCATTGAATTTTTTCACCGTGGCCCCTTTTATTTAACCGCTCTGAGCAGTTCGCCATTTCACCATCCTGCTCTGTTCTGGCCATCGGCACCCAAAAACCCCCAAACTCCCACAGCCATGTCTTCCTCTTCTTCTTCCTCCTCGTCGGTCTCCCACGACTCCTCCTCCGAGCTTTCCTACGGGTCCTCCTCCTCCCGCGAGACGCCACCGGATATCCGCGCCCCGAAGCATGGGACCCGGAAGACCATGCCTCCTCCGTCCGAGTCCGAAGACGACCAGTCCCCGACCGGTGGGGACGAAGATCTTCGGTTCCTCGCCGTCGGGGAACCGGAGTCGGAGAGCGAGGACGACCGAGTTCCCCGGGACGGCGGCCCCACCTCCGAAGAAGAGGAAGAGGAAGACGATGACGACGACGACGACTCCCTCGAGGGTTACCCGCCGGCGAAGCGCCTCCGCATGTGGTGGGACGACGACGGCGAGCGACGATGAAGACGAAGACGAAGCTCCCGTAGAGGGTTACGGAAGCAGCGATGAGGAACCCATCGGCAGTAGTGCCGATGAGAGTTCCGAGGACGACGAAGGAAGCGACGGCCCGTAGATTAAGATCTACTAGTATAGGCCTAGCAATAGTAGATTGGTCAATAGACCCTTGTTTTGTTCTCCCTTCCCGCGCAATCGGCTCTTTCTTTGTAAGAAATCCCCTTATCGATGAAGAAAATCCCTCAACTAATTTCGCTCCCTTGTCGATTGCCGAATGGAGTTGTCATACAGGGAGCCGATGGCAAAATATCGGCTTATCTTGTTGTCCGAGGCCAAGTCTGTTGTATAAACTTATTTTGCTAAAGTCGATATCGGCGTATCGGCTCCGTTTTCGAAGTCGATGCCCGTGCATAGGCTATACTTGCATGCTTGTTAATCTCCATATGTTTTCTCAAGTCGATGCACTGTGCATCGGCTCGATGTATATATTTTTTTTTATCGGCCGATTCTGAAATCGGCCCCCACATCTCACTCGTCCATCATCCCACATGCTTGGGAAATATTTCTTGAGGTGTTGACCATTAACGACCACGGGGAACTTTTCGCCGCCCAATTCCTCCGAGCATGTACGCATTACCCTTCAAGGCCCGGACCACTTTGTACGGGCCGTGCCAATTAGGAGACCATTTGCCATATGCTTTATCCCTGGTTCCTAATGGCAGCACATGACTTCCCACACAAGATCACCAACTTGGAACTCCTTTGGCCTAACCTTTTTGTTGTAGGCACGAGCCACCCCGGCTTTGTTCTCCTTAATCTTCTCCAACGACCAAAGCCTAAGTTCTCATTGCGTCCTCAATAGTGTCGCTCATCAAAGCTGCATACTCTTCGATTCGTCGGATCATTCTGAAACGTGACGCGTCTTGATCCAGCCGTAATTTCCCAAGGCAATACGGCCTCCTGTCCATAGACAAGCTGGTACGGCGAGGTCTTTATAGCTCCGTGGCACGACATGCGGTAGGCCCATAACGCTTCTGATAGCTTCTCGTGCCAATCCCGAGGGTTCTCGTCAATTTTCCTCTTGATCAGCTTGATCGGGCTTTGATTGGACGCCTCGGCCTGTCCGTTAGCTTGAGCATAATATGGGGATGATCGGATCAGTTTAATCCCTACGTCATCACGAACTTCCCGAATTCTTTAGAAGTGAAGACCGAACCTCCATCGGTCGTGATAGTGCTGGGGATTCCAAACCTATGAATGACGTGTTCTTTCACAAACTTGATCACGTCCTCCGATGTTACTTTTTTCATAGGGACGGCCTCTACCCACTTGGTGAAGTAATCCGTGATAACCAAAATCCATTCATGTTTTTTACCCGATGCCGGATGGATTTTGCCGATCATATCCATGCCCCACCCCCGAAACGGCCAAGGCTTGATGATGGGGTTCATCGCCGATGCTGGCACCATCTGAATTTTTCCAAACATCTGACATGCTTGGCACCCCCTGTAATAATTGAAGCAATCTTCAAGCATAGTGGGCCAATAAAACCCTGATCGCCTGATCAACCACTTCATCTTATGAGCCGACTGATGCGTTCCACATGCGCCTTCATGCACCTCATGTAAGAGCCGATTGGACTCAGTCGGTCCTAGGCACTTGAGTAGCAATCCTTCTAATGTCCTGTAGAACATATCGTCTCCTATAAGGACATACTTCATGGCTCTGGTATCTCACCCGTTTAGGTGCCCCCGAGCCGAATCTTTCAAATAATCGAAGATCTCGGCTCTCCAATCATTCTGTTCCAGGAATTGTATCCGAACTTCCGCTCCGTCGGCTATATCTATGTAGCCCGACGCCATTTGTGCTGAGATTGTTGGCATCGGTATTCCGGGACCTTGGGATCCAATTGAAGTTGATGTACCGGAACTCGTGTCATCAACTCACGGCATTCCACCCAATATGGGAACAGCGATTCGCTTTCGCAATTATATTCCTCCGTGAGCTGGTTAATCACCAACTTTGAGTCTCCGAAGAGCTCTACTGGCTTCAGCTCCAGCTTCCAATAACAATTCCATTCCTTTACGTATCGCCTCATATTCTGCTACGTTGTTGGTGCAAGGGGTAGATAATCCGATGGAGAAGGAGTATTCCGCCCCCGAGGCGATACGAGCGAGAATGCCGATGCCGCAACCATCGTCACAAACCGATCCATCGAAGAACATAGCCCATGCACGAATGGATAGTGCTGCTATATTGGTGCTGATCCGTTCAGCGATGAGATCGGCTAACGCTTGGCCCTTAAGCGCCGTCGCGGGCGGTACCGGAGATCAAATTCGACAGGCGCAAGCATCCATTTACCAAGTCGGCCTTTCAAAACGAGGGCCGACAACATGTGTTTGACGACGTCCGATTTACGAGATGACGATGATCTCCGCCGTCGAAGGATGTGGTGAAGCTTGGTGCGAGGTGAAGAATAAGCGAGAGGCAAAGTTTCTCGACCTCAAGGTATCTTGTCTCCGCGTCCGGCATCCTTCTGCCGAGGTAGAAAACGACTCTTTCAACGCCGTCGCAAAGTTGCACCACCACCGAAGCGATGGACGTATCGACTGCCGACGAGGTAGATGTAGAATGGCTCTGTCTTCTTTGGGGCGGAACTAGCACAGGCGGCGTTGTTAGATATCGCTTAATTTCATCAAACGCCCGTTGCTTGTTCCCCCCCAGTGAAACTCGTCGTCAGACTTGGTCTTCACCAACGCCATGAACGGCTCGATTCGTCCTGACAAGTTGGAGATGAACCGCCGGACGAAATTGATCTTGCCGATGAGGCGTTGAAGCTCCTTTTTCGTGGTAGGCGGCTGCATGGTACGCACCGCCTCCTGACTTTTCAGGCCGATCTCAATTCCCCGTTCATGAACCAGAAATCCTAAGAATTGACCAGCCGTCACGCCAAAGGCGCACTTCTTCGGATTCATTCTCAGCCCGAATTTCCGAGTCCGTTCTAGGACGCGCCGTAGATCGTCCAAGTGTCCCTCCATGGATACCGATTTGACCACCACGTCGTCGATATAGATCTCCACCAACTTGCCGATCAGATCATGAAATATATAATTCATGGCTCGCTGGTATGTTGCACCAGCATTCTTCAAACCAAAGGTCATGACCACGTACTCGAACAAGCCTACTGCCCCTGGTACTCTGAATGCGGTCTTGTGTATGTCTTCCGGGGCCATGAAAATCTGATTATAACCGGCGTTGCCATCCATGAAGCTCAACACCTTGTGGCCGGCAGCGGCGTTTATCAATGTTTCCGCCACGGGCATCGGATATTCGTCCTTTGGGGTAGCCTCGTTAAGATCTCGGAAATCGATGGCCACGCGCCATCGGCCGTCCTTCTTCTCCACCGGAACTATACTGGAGATCCACTCAGCATACCCGCATGGCCCGATGAATCCGGCGGCCAACATTTTCTCAATCTCCTTCTTGACTTCTTCTAGAATCTCGGCCCTCATCCGACGTGCTCGTTGTTGGAACGGCCGAAATCCTTTCTTCGGGGGAGGCGATGCTCAATGATGCTCCTGTCCAAACCGAGGCATCTCCGTGTAATCCCATGCAAAGCAATCCGGGTACTCCTTCAACGGGGCTATCATCTGTCCCCACGAGCTGCGGATCTAACTTCTTGCTGATAAAAGTAGGTCGAGGCTTATCCCCGGGACCGATGTCAACTTCCTCTAGCTCATCGGCCGATGTGAACCCGTACCCCGGCTTCCCGTCACCTGTGAGGTCGACTCCGCATACTGGAGAGCGGGCGATACGGATACAGCGGGCCGATTACTAGCGTCGGCCTCTACCTTGATCATCACCAGGATGTTTTGGCGGTGTCGGGGCCGATCACATGGAGCAGCCTCTTCCTTGTCTTTGCCATAAGAGCAGTTGCCCTCGCCTTTATCTTCATCAAGGGGGTGCCCCAGTTCTATCATGTTGATGTTGAACGGATGTCCTCGGTTGGCACCTCCGGGGGTGAGTACCGTTAATCCTGTCAACGGCACGCGCCGGTGAATTATGCGCTCCTGGTGTCGCCGATGTGCGCGACAACGGCAAGCGGGGCCGGAGTGACACTTTTCCTTGGTAGGTTCGAGAGGCTGACTCTAACAAAGAGTGCGGATTCTTCATGACCTCCACGATCATCCGAACGGCGACATGCTCCAAAGTATTCACCGGGCTCTCGGAACGGAGGCGCAACGAGTGAGCCACCATGCCACCAATCTCGTGGCGTACGGCCCTGGTACGTTCTTCTGACGGGACAGATAGGTCCACTTCATCGAGTGCGCCTTCCGGTGAGAACTCCTTCCGCGTGACGCCATGCGGACGGGTCCTGCGATACGAGCCGATGAGGTCGGCTTCGAGGGTAGCCTTGATCTCGTTGTACTGCTTCTTGAGCTCGTCAGGCAGATCCCCGTAAGTGACTGGCGTGCCGTCCGCCATCTCAGATGTAGATGGCGATGTGGTTGATGTAGAGATTGTCCCACCGGGCGTGCCAGAATGTGTTGACTGCCAAAACCCACCGGCGGGCAGCGGCCTTGTCAGCACCGTAGAGCCGGGAAGAGCCTAGAGCTGCGGCTGGCCGAGACCCCTCCGAGCGACGGCCCGCAATGCTCTTCCGGTCACACGCGGCGTTGCGAAGTGCAGGGCGTGCCACCTGACCTATACCTGGTCGGGGAAGGTGATGAGGATGCCTCGCTTAGTTTCCTGCAGGGCATACATGTAAACGTTAAATACGAGCCTCGATCGGCTCTCAGGTTATCCTGTGAATCGGCTCAAAGAGCCGATCCACCCATGATCCGTACGGGGTGCACGGATACTTGGTGGTCCTGCTTGATCAAGATGAAGCTGATGAGATCTACGACGATTTAGGGTTTTCACCGCATAATCGGATCATCCTACTCTAGGTTGGGCCTTGCGGCCACGCACGGTGCTCGTAAGCCGATCCTAAACAAGGCCAAAAAACCAACATGAAGTTGATCCTAGGAACATCCCGTTTAGGACTTGCGAACGCCACCCTACGTGCCACTGGATCCTCCCCCTTTGTAAGGCCTAACTATTGCGAGATATTAAACTAATCCTTGTAGAACAAGGAGCAATCGTAACGGATCAGATCTACTAAATAATGATCAAGCGGGGTGCCGCCCCCACACCTGAGATAGGCGTGAGGGCGGCTAGATATGCAAGGGTTGCACTACGTAAGCATGCTTAAACGAAGAACAATGCTAACCCTAACACATCTAATGATAACTACGTTGCTCGCCATCAAAAACGCTTCGAGTACGAGCAACGCATGGAACAACGTGGGGCTTGTGCTGCCTAGATCGCAAGATGCGATCTAGGCAACATGTCGCTTACCTGATAGAAACCCTCGAGACGAAGGAGTTGGCGATGCGCCGAGATTGGTTTGTTTTGGGGTTGAACGTGAGTTGTTGTTTATTCCATAAACCCTAGGTACATATTTATAGTCCAGGGGACTCTCTAATGCGGGCGTGCACTAAACCGTGCACGAATAAGATTCTATCTCTAAACTAAGATACGATCTAATATGTTACAGATACACGGGCAATTAAGCCCAACTTGGTATAAAAGGCCGATCCACATACTTCTTCTATATATATTTCTTCACACCCATCTTCGATCGCGGCCCACCTCTGACTTGGTCAAATTCTGGTGATAACAAGTACTCAAAGCTTGGTTCTACCAGCTGCGGTAATCCAGCTGTGGTGTAATATTGCACTACGATTTACCAGCTGCGATACTCAGACCTTAATTTTAAAAGATTTATTTAAGGTAGGGTATTGTTTTCCCTTACTACCATAACGAAAGTAATGGTACTTGGTAAGGTATTACGATAGACATGGTCCTGGTTGTTTAGTCCTACGAATGGATTAGACTCATTTAGTCCATCCAATCATGGCTTCTAGTTTTAAGCTAGTTATCTTCCTTTTGGGTTCTTTAGGTTCCATGAAAGGAATCTTTCTAATAATCATTAGTTTTGGTATAGTCAAACCCTTCGATCTTTTGTTTTCTTAGGCTTCGATTGTCCTCCGACATCTACTTCCTCCAACTTCATTATCGAAGACTTACTTGAGGTCTTTTACTTCTGAGTAATTATCAATTACCCACTCAAGTTAGGGTCTAACCCTTACTTCCTCGAGATATGAACCTCGGCTTTTGGTCTGACAACCTCCTGAGAGTACTCTTATATGGGTACTTCCCAACAACCTTATGAAAATAAGATTGAACTTCCTCCCAGTTCAGACCTTCTTTACCATACTCCAGATCATAACTTAATACTTTTCTCCTTCAATCTTCCTCTCCCCCTTGGAGTTTACTAATGATCTTCAAACTTCCTTTCTTCTAATCATTAAACTCCAAGGTTAGATCGTTGGTTTAAGTCTGGTTTATATTGTGTACCTTTCTAAAGTCTCACTAAGAATTCTTTGCGGTGTATCCACACAGTTGTGGGTATCCATTATGAATCCTCCGACTAAATATTTACCAACTACGAGATACCAATTTGTGAAATACTAGGCTGCGGAATCTCCCTTTCTTTTAGGGTAAAGAAATGTTTAGGTGTGGGCTATACGGTACCAGTGCCGGACTACCTAGTACCAGATGTAGCTTATTGGATACCAGCTGTGGCTATGTTATGTTTCTAGTCAATATCTACTTACCAGCTGTGGCTACTTACATAGTTTTAGTTAAGATGTACCTCACTTCACATACTTTCTCTTCATGATTATCCTATATCAGTTGCGGTCTTATTATACCAGCTACGACTTCACTTGTCTATTTTCCTTCTTCCAGGGTTTGTTTTGCAAGAAAACCACTTGTTTACACTATGAAAATAGTATTGTAAGTGACTTCACTTGCATTCCCTTCTTCCATAATGAATACGGCTCTACTTCTACTGCTCTATATTCACTATTTTTCTCACTTTCATGGTACTTCCATGTTGAAGTACCCTTAATTGAGGATAAAAGTGAGTTTCGATTGGTCCTTCCTTCAGAGTATTGTGGTTGCTTTCCACAATTTGACTTCCTTCTTTAAGTGAACCTTCATCTTGTCTTCAAATCTTCATAATTCGTCACTTCCTCACACGAATACCTTTACCCTCTAGACCTATAACATCAAGTAAGAGCTTGATATTGCAACATGCATTTGCATATCAAAGTCAAACTTCATGTATGGATCTAGTCAAACAATGAAAATCCAATAAAATCCAAGAAGATTCAGCTTTGTGTTCATAATACACATCATGATATGCCTGAATAAAATAGTTGGGTAAGACATCCCTAAACATCAGGTTCAGATGTGTAGTATATAACACCACATAAGATAGGTTTAGGTCGTGATACTTAGCACGAATACGTGAATTTCTACTATTTGTCTCAACATTTATCTCAATTTGCACATTTGCAATGAGATAACTTGAAACAAAATGGCCTGGGATAGTTTAAGTTAACCTAGTTTTCTTTGGAAGTACTAACAAAATAGTATAGCATATATATGTGCGATTGAGGACTACTTCCTATTATACAATTAGTTCTAACATGTCTACTCTAAACACATGATTGTTTAGAATATACCACCTATAACTCTAGGTTTTATCTAGGAGATATGCTATAAATAAGCCTTCATTAAATTAAGGACTATGGTTCTATCATACTTGGTACAATTATTAGGATTTTAAGGCCTAAGCTTTCGAACTATTCCCTAAATCCTACTCCTCATCATACTTCTGTTAACTAACTTATGATGTTCTACTCCCTCACATCCTGATTCTCAAGTGAATCATATATGATTACCAACTCTACCATGGAAAGTAGACTTAAATACTCCTATCACTCTTCCTTACCTCCTATGATTGACTCATCATAGACCTATACTACCTTACATAACTTATCTCCTTTAGTTATCATCGGGTATTTGACATTTTAAATGACTCCTACATAACCATAACTAGCATTGGTATACTCCTTCCAATAGGATATCTTCCTTATGGTTGTATCCTCTCTTTGGACTACCATGTATTGTATACCAAGCTTGTGGTCTACTACCACCCATTATCTTAAGCTTCAATGGTGTTCTAATTATTTGGAATGAAGCAAGATAACTAATTAACCTTATTTAAGAAATATAGATAAGAAAGATTGACTCAAGTGTGTCGGGATTATTCTCAAGTGAATACCCATCTCAAGTCAAAATAATAGTTGGTTTAACTAAGACAACTTCCTATAGACACTACCAAACCTATAGGTCTCCTTTAAAGGGTTTTAATCCTAGGGTCAAAGCATTTGCTCTGATACCAGCTGTGGTGACCCAGCGTACCACTGCATGGTGTAGTACACAAGTCGTTGACATAACACAAGTGAAACACCGTTCCACCCATATTACATCTCTCAGAGTGGTACAACAGAAACATATGCGAGTCCAAGGTATGTCTATAGAAGTACACATGAACAGTTTACATAAGATCCACACAACCTCCTACTTCACAGTGAGGTAAAACTTCAAATAAAGCTCCAGAAGAACGACTCGTAATCTATCTTATTGCTAACTCAAGTTCAAGAGCTACTTGGCTTGCTATAGAAATCTAGCTACTTAGGTGCTATGATTAGGGAAAGGTTCCCTTCTATTACTAGTCTAGGTTTCCATTATAGGCTGATGCGAAGTTGACTCCATTGACTTCTTTGATTGGATTCTTCATCTCGTTGCAGTTGACTCCTTTGTCTTCGAGTTCCACGGTAGTTTCTCCTTCGGTGCCTTGCTCTAAGAAGGGGGTTCAAACGAGATAGAATGAGTACGAGCGTACTCAGCAAGTTCATATTAGGAAATATGTGTATCATGCACTAGCTACGGCCATAGACCAGAAAGTCATAGGCCAATGCAAGTTTTCATAAACATTTCTTCAAAAGGTTTATTTTATTCTGAAAACTATGCCCGTCGGTCTTCACGAGGTTGACCAGAACTTCGTGGAGTTCCTTTCTGCCGCGTTCGCAGTTCCCTTCCCGGAACGGGAGTGACGATCACAATTCGAGTATCCTCTGCAGAGGTGCGTTACTTTTCCCATAAGAGACCTTATCCTTGATACCTTTCCGAGATGCATGCTCGTCCACACTTCCTTGGTGTGGGGCCAGGTGTAAGATCCAAGCCAATCACCGCCTTCTCCGCGACCACCGCAAACCCACCCTTTTGTCCGACCGTACACCTCCGAGTAGACTTCCCCGATAATACGGCTTTACTCATGGTATACTCCGGACAATCCCTCATAGATCGAAGAGATTAACATCACTAATGGATGGGGATTTAAAAGGATTTCCCAACCTATTGCGGCAATGCCTCCAGCACCCCACCGTCTCTCCGATCCGTTGGCGTGCAGAAGGGAAAAGATACAGCTGACTTCCCCAGAGCCATTATAGATCTTATGGTCAACGCGATATGTACGTCGCTAGAATCACTCGGACTGGCATTGGTAATTAATCCTAGGGTAATATAACCCATTGCAATGGAACCTCCACCATATCAACACATACCATGGTTCCATTGCCCACCACATAGTCATATTCATAATTGTAAAATAATACTTTGTTTTTCAATGCATGAGTGATAAGTATAGTACTTTGCATATAATTTGATAAAAATAATCAAATGACATGAGCAAGCGATGAACTTGCCTTTCTTGATTGCGAGATTATGCGAGCAAAGGCTTCGATACGTGAGAAGTCCAAATGCTGAAATACCATCATCGTCCGGTAAGGACAATGTTTAAAGAACTGGCAAAGATGCTATAATGCATAGTATGAGATGCAATCGTCCCGAGCGTAACCTAACCTCGAAGATTTAGGATGTATGAGTTGTAAAGATTTCTTTAGGGTTGTTTGCACTTTTAGAATGGTTCTCAAACAAGGTTCTTATTAGGGTTTGGTTATATTAGCATCATAACCAAGTGATATAAGGCATCATAATAATCATACACATAAATAATAGTGGTGGAATAATATGTAAGATCAGTTGTCAATTTAAAATTCTGCAGAACATGATTGATGATTACTTATACTATACTTCAAAAGAATAACTTTTGAAGAACATGTTGTTTAAGAATTAAGAAGTATTTCAAATAAGAACTATGGCTTCTATGGTTTGATTGAAATTTGTACTTCAAAAGAATAACTTTTGAAGAACAGGTTAAATAAGAATATGAGCTACTATACATAGGAGCTATGGCTTTCTAGGTTTTACTATTGGATTTATTTAGTACTATAATAGGAACTAGTTGGGTTCTTAACTTGGAATGGTTTCTATATAGCAAGTATTGGTAGGTTTATTGCTATGGTTTCTTCTAAGCATCATATCAAAGGATGGTTATCAAGATGGTTCTATAAATTGGCTTTTAGGGTTTATTATGGTTTCACAGTTGCTTCACCAAGTAATCTCTAATTGCTTCTAAGCTAAGTGGCTTATCATTTCCTAAGTAGGGTTTAGTTGGATAGGAGCATGTGATGTGATTTGCTACACCAGAGTTGGTATTAGGGTTTCTTATTATGGTGCTACTAGGGTTTGATGATTGAGGTTAATCCTAATGGTGTGATACTAAGTATGATAATCGAGTGGTGCTAATATATTAACAAGCTAGGGTTTATATTTAGGTGGCACTAGTGGATCATATAGGTTTTAAATTGGAAATAGAGACATGAAATGATGACTCATGTGAATTGGTTCTATGTTGGTAGATCCTGACTTGTATTTGTTGGTCACATAATAATGTTCTCTATGTAAGGTGAAATTCACATGATCACATGTAACACATAACTAGGGTTTTGGAGTTGTTTCTAATTTAGGGTGATCACATGAAATAATGAGATCAAAGTCTTACTCAAATTGAAACTAGGGTTTCTAAATTATGGTACATCTCCTAAAATTATAATTGGCAATAAAGGTGTGGTAACTAATTACTTTGAAACAAAATTAATAATGGTTTAACATTTTATTAATTTTTACAAGAATTAATATTTAGGGTAACATTTATTTAGGTTTAATTGAGAATTAGGGTTTAACAATTTGTGATTAGGTTTTAAAATAATTAACTTGTTAATTAAAGAATGTTTAAGTTACAAAATTTGAGTTATCACAATAATCTTGGCTTTTAATATTTTCTTGATTATTACTATTTAAAGAAAATAGAAAATAGTAAATTGCAAATTAGGGTTTATGAAGTACTACTAATAATTAAGTTAATGCAAATATGGTAAATAAAATTAATCCTAACATTTTACTTAGTTACTGAATAGTTAAAATTTAATTTTTACACTTCACTAATTATTGAATTCAATTTGCATTTTAAACAATTAGAAAGACATAATTAATAAAGATAAAAATAAGTGAATTTTTATTTTGACACACATTTTTGTTTTATATTTTATTTGGATAGAGTTTATTTTTGTGAGCATGTTGATATATTATTTGCATTTTTCTGAGTTGAATTGAATTTTATATGATTTTTCAAAGTTTACGCAATTTTCTGGAATTTGAAATTAAACCTAATACTAAACATACCGGTTCATTTTTACCCCTAGACACAGACAGGTGGGACCAAGTCCAGGTCACCTGCCTCGTTGGCAGCTGACCGAGTCAAAGCAACCAAAGGGTCCCGCCAGACACGTCACCCTCGCCGGCGGCTAAACGTCGGCGACCAGTATACGGCGGCGCTAGCGATTTAGAGATCCCCTGGATGCGCGGATAGGTGCTCTAGAATCCCCACGACATGAGGAACACGATGGTGGTGGTGGAATGGGCTAATGGTCACCGAAGCTTCATCGGAAACCATGTCCCGCGGTGGTGCTACTCCGGTGGAAATCGAATCAGAGGCTACCGGAGGTTCTAGCATGTGAGATCTAGCTCTACAGATGCGTATGCTCACCCTGAAGCTCAAGGTGTGGTCGGCTCCGGCGATGGTCGACGGAGACGACGGCGATTGGCGATTTCCCGGCGATGTGCTGCAGAAGGGAACGCCGAGATTGATCCTCCACACGGCTCCCCTGGATGCGTAGCTTTGCCAGTAGAACGGCGACGTCGAGGCGCATCTCCTCGACCAAACGGTGAGCTCCGGGGTGGTCTCAATCGACGGCTAGCCGGAGAAGGACTGCCGGTGAGTTTGTTTGATTGAGAGAGATGTAGAGAGTTAGAGAGGGAATGGAGTGGCGGAGGTGAACAAGAGAAGCACGGCGTTCCTCCTGGTGGTCTTTATAGGGTCGAAGGTGGTCGGAAACGACGACGAGCGTCGGCGACGAGCGGCCAGGATACGGAGATGAGGTGAGTTAGGGTTCCAGTGCACGAATCGTGATGATTTTGGATAACACGGACGCGAAATCGTCAGGGCTTGGTTCTGGAAGGCTTGGCGGCGTCCGGCGGCGTCCTTATCCTCGTCGAGGACGTGGCCAGGGCTCTTCTCTGTGCTGTCGTTGCCGTAGAGGAAGACGACGATGACGAATGACCTCGCACGATTATTAAGGCAACCGAAACGGTATCTGGCTTTGGGCTGGGCTGCTTGTGGGCTTCGACGTGGACTGCTACTGGGCTGCGATGGCCTGCCAGGTAAGTTCCTCTCTCTCTCTATTTTTCTGTTTTCTTTTCTATTTTTCTGTTTTCTTTTCTATTTTTCTGTTTTTATATTCTGGTTTGTATTTGATATTTGAATTCAAATTGATTTCTGTTTGTTTTTGCAGGTCCTAAATTATTTGAGTATCAAGATAACTTGATAATCATGCTTACTGCATGGTTTTGTTGTTTAAACAAATATTGTATTTTGATTAGAGTGACACCTTGTGAGGTTTAATTAAAATGGAAATGGTTAAGATATTGATCTCCATTCTTTTATAATTTAGGAACCATTTCTGTTTAAATGATTTGAAAATTTAGAATATGTGCATGGTGAATATGTTATATTTTTCTATTGCTTAACCATAATGATTACTCACATATAATTTAATTATATCTAGGGTTTAACAAATGGAATAGGGTATGGAATTGGTTTATTATTTTATGTGGAGAATTATTCCTAAGGTTTTAAGAAGATGGTTAGGAAAGTTCTATAATCACTAATCTGGTTTTAGTAAACTTTAGCTTGAACTAATTAAGATGGATCCTATGTTTATAATTAGCAATGCATTTGCTAATGATGGTTTAATTTATAGAACACTACTTCATTTGGTCTACTAGGATGGAAAGGTAGGGTTTATTATTTTATGTGAAGTGATTCCTATGTGAAAGGTTTAGGGTTTTGGTGATGCTTCACTAATTGAAGTATAAATAGGCATGAGGTATGGCAGGGTTCTTTTCATGATCCCAATTGATACTTGGATTCAAATGTGGTCTAGGGTTTTATTTGGGATTACCCATGTAATACTCAAGCTAGAATTGGGTATAAGCATAAGCTTTGATTATGTTTTATTGGCTAGCTAGGGTTACTCCTCCATACAAGGCATGAGGGTTGGTTTGGGGTTAACTACTAGTGATGTACTTATTATTTTATGTGATAGATGAGATCTAGTAATCATATGTGTTTAACTTATCATCTATATTTACAAGGTATAGTCATGCATTAGACAAGATCCACTCATTCCTCACTAATCCCTCTTTAATATTCCTCTCATCAATCTCATCCTAGATTCTTAGGGTTTATAATTAATACCAAGTTGTGATGATTATGGAATTGGTTTGCTAAGGTATTGTTATTGAAATAGGGTTCTCACTTCTAAGATCAAATATTGACTTGAACAACTAGGATTAGTACTTCTATAATATTCTTGTATGAACATGGCTATGGTTAGTATTATAACTTCTCTCACTTCTCAATGTCTTGGAATATCCTAAGATCCTACTCAAGAGATGATGATATGATCCTCTAAATATATGGTTTGCCTAGGAATTCTACCTTGCAATCTTATGTAGCTTGTTCTTCAGGAAATCTGATAAACCTGCATCTTGTGGTATCCCTCCACCTCCTAGCTTCTTCATCTTGATCCTAGCTAATTCACATGGAAGGTCTCAAGTGTTTGGTTTCCTTGTAGCATGGTACAAGGTGTCCAAATGGATGAAGGGTGTGGCTCTATTTATAGGCTTGGGCAAGCTCTAGTATCATGACACATAGGTGGTGACTCTTGATTTGGTTTGATGAGTAAGGTGCTTGGTTGTCATGCCCTCATCCATAGCAATCCTTTGAGCATGAGGTGGCATAGCTTGGAGTGCAAGTCATGAAGATATTTTCATCCCATGTGGCATGATCCTTATCCCCTCATATGATTTATTTTTGGATAGCCAAGTGGCATTTGCTACTAAATATCTTGTGGATGGTTTTATTATTGTGGATGAGTCACTATACTATATTTGATTGGATTTATATTATAATATTAGTGAAAAGGTGGAAGTTGAAGGTTATTCCTCAAATTTGGATAGTTGGGTTTGATTTCACCAAGGCATGATCATATGAGTTTCAAAATACTCATAGTTAGTTTGATTCAAATAGTTTGAACTATAATTCGTAATGTAAATGGATTTAGTTTTATGATATTCCATATACTTAATAAGTTATGATTTAAATAAGAATGTGTGGCATTTATGCACTTTAGACCCTGTGGTTTACCTTATTTATAAGTGAATTAAATTACACACAAAGGTAGTTGCTAACTTTCAAGTGTTGATAAGTTGGGGTTTGTTTCTTAAAGAATGTGTTGTTGTAAATCTAATTCCATTTGATCTAATCCATAGATCAAATCATCTCTACCCAAAACAAGGTTTAGCAAAGATCACAGTGAAGTTTATAGCGCTTAACTTGATGATCTACTTCAATTCCAGACAAGTCAAGTGAAACTTCGAGTGATCGTGGTAAGTTTTATTTGAAAGCGCGAAAATCCCCCGGATTTTCTATGCATGAATGCAATGCACACTTTGGTGTTCTCTCATTTTGTTGCCTCTAAACCTGGGATATTACAGGAGGCCAATTCCGCCGGAGCGCTCGAGGTGTGGCGAATGGATGGAGATGGGAGGGCACCGTGCCAGACTAAGAGCAGCTCCAATAGTATAGCCGGTTGTTGGCTATAAGGAAGAGATGTCATGTCATCTATAGCTAACTTGTAGCCCACAAGTATAATAGTTAGCTATAAGAGTGTACTACTTTCTGAATGGATGGTCCACCTTTCATTGAGACAAATTGCCTAGGACCACGTGCTAGAGCTAGCTCTTGCATAAGAGCCCACTACATTCTCTCTCATCTTCTCTCTCCTCCAATTAGACACAAATATATTATTTTAATCTTTGTAGCCAGCTGACTAGGACTTATTGTACATGCTCTAACAACGGAAGAGGAGATTGGGGCGATGATGGCGGCGATGGAGATTGGAGAGGAAGTGAGAAGGTTATTTGTTTTTTTTTTGGAAATCTATGTAGCGAGGTCGTGGACCTCCTGGATTGTTCTAAGATGGGACGAACGAACCGCTTTGACCGAGCAACCGGGAAAGACTCACATAGATATGAATAAAGTAACACGCCAACCGGTTGCTGGTCTGGTGGCCCAAAAAAAAATGAATACCTAAGACCAATTTTACTAAGAGATCGGGAGGAGGGCCGCGTGTCAACTCATTAGTGGAGCAAATCGATAAAAATTAACCTCTCTACAATACCCAAATCGCTATCAGGTCTCTAAATTGATTGGAAATTATATAGTGTATAATATAATGACAGGTTTTTTACACCTACATCATCTAATCAATATGCTCTAAGGGCTCCTTTGATTCAAAGGATTTGCATAGGAATTGTGTAGGATTTGGTTTCTATGGGAAAATTTCCTATACATGTTGTTTGATTCATAGGAACATAGCCTATAGGAAAAATTGCTATAGGAATCTTGTAGTGTAATTCCTATAGGAAAAAAGCATTAGCTCATACCTCATGGAAAAATTCCTTTGCTACAATCAAACAAACTTCATCTTCCTATAGGATTCAAGTAGACATGTCATTCCAATCCTATACCTTTCCTATTCCTATGTTTTTCCTATCCTTCAAATCAAAGGAGCCCTAAGCTCCTTTGCTCCCACTATTGCCCACTTTCTAGCTCCATTGTTCCTAACGAAATTCGGAAGTTGCTGACTTGCTGTGCTGGTTGATCTGAAACTTAAAAACACAACGCAGAAACAGAGAATATAGTGACAGCAGAGCAGGTGTAGTTGACAGAAGTAATTTTCTGAGGAAGACATGCTGCTTGGTATCAGATTCAGAGTTTCAGAGTCAGCCACCAAGACTGTTCAAAAAAAAAAGAGCCAGCGACCACGCACAAAGAAAAGCGACCCCACAGGCCACAGGGCACCTGCGAGGCTGCGACAGCCGAAAACGATCGAAGCAGAACAAAGACCATCGCGCGCCTGCGTCGGCGTCACGAGGCCAGGCCCACGTACGTCCCCACTGCACAGGCCGACTGCCGACAGCCCAGCCCCGTCGTCACCCGCGCGTCTACTGACCGAGATGGGCTCCCGCGTGTCCCGCCTCTCGGCGCGTCGGCAGCTGCCGCTGGCCGCTCCAATGTGGAGCGTCAGGACTTGGTGTAAATGGGACGGATAATTTCCGTTTTGAATCTGCATCTATATTCGTTTTAAGAATATAGTATGTATTTTTAGAAATCCACTGAATATAGATGCAAATGTGGATAGTGGTTAAGCAGATATCCGACGAATATGGTAGCGGATATGGCATATCCAACGGATACGGATTATTCGCCGGTTTTTGCGGATTACCCGAGGTCCATAAAGAGAATAATCCGATAAAATTAGCCTAACCCTAAATATTACAAAATATAGTTAGTTCATCAGCTATGTATGTTATATTCTCGCAAAAAAAAGCTATGTATGTTATTAACATGCAATTTGCTTTATTGTGCGAAATATGTGTGCACATTTAGCTATAGTTTATAATTACAAACATATTTACATTAAAATGTATACTTCTATTTTGTATGTGTATATTTGCTTAATAATTCGCTTTCCATCCGACTTTGGTTCAAATCCGCTCCATATTTTTAATCCGATATAATTCGCATCCAACCATTATCCGTTTTGATTCAAATTTATTATAAAAATATGACAAAAGATATAGTAATAGCAATATCCAAATTGATTTAATCCATTTACATCCCTAGCCATGACGGCGGGGAAGAGAGCCCAGGTCGGCTCACCAATCTACGGCACCTGGAAACGCGACGCGCTACGGCGGCGTTACACGTGCGATCGCTTTGCGGCTAATATGCTAGCTCCACTTGTGCATAAGAATATGGGAGTGGCGCTCTCGATCGACTGTGGCAGCACGCTAGTGCTTAAACATCGCTGTCTCATGGGAAATGAAAGAGGAAAGATGTAATCACATCCTATCGTTACAAACACTGGATGCAGACATACTTTTAGGTAATCACAGCATTAACGTTACAAATACTGGAGGAAGATACCATTTAGGAACATTCGAGGGCTGCGTGCTGGCAATGGTTCCCAGGAGCCACATGTATAGATACTACGGTGAACAATGTTGTGTTCCTCCAAAAATATGAAGACTAATGTTGGTTTGAGTCCTCTCTTTTTTATATAACCCCATTCTCTTCCTTTGTATAGTGCGCAAATGAGTTGTACTTTTTTTGTTGGCGGGGGTCTTCTACTCTCTTAATAAATTGAAGCATCAGAGAGCTGATACGTAAAAATATAAATTTCGCCCCTCTTCTACGAACAAGAAAAAAACAGAAATATTAAGCTGTTATCCATGAAAATGATTGATTTGTAGTGTGCCAGTCGGTGACATTAAGATATTATCAAACAGTTAATTTCTTCAAGGTTATTTAGTAGTAAATTACTACGTACGCACAAGTATAAGAAAACAAAATGTCATCTGTATATATCATGTGAAATATGATATGAGATGCATATTCTGGAATGTGTCATATAAATTCTTGTGCAACCATGCACATAATGTGGTAAACACTTGACAGTTCTGTTGGTTGTACAAAATGTAGACTAAAATAAATTTGGCTATAGAAAGTAGATAGATCCTACTATAGACAATAGGGTGCAACCATTACTTTGAACCAAATCTTTCAGTCTGGCTATAAGTGGTGTCAACACCCGGATTTTAAAGTCCAGATGCCTATTATGTCATTCATCGCAATCCCAGGATAATGTTGTTGCGAGGCATAATAGTCGAATATCACAGTCATTATTTATTACAAGCCATAATGTCTTACAAACTTGAATCACATGATTCATCTTACACAAATAGTTGATCTTTCAATCAGCAACATACATAAGTTCATACATAGCGGAAGCGTAATAGTAATGGACTCTCTAGTCCACAGGCCAACATTTGACGTCAGAAACCCCTAGTTGTCGTAGGTGTCCTGCTGGTCATCCTCGTGATAGTTCTGTTCATCATCGTACTCTGGCCATTTGAATAGCCAGGGACAAAGCCGTAAGTACTTCAAGTACTTGCAAACTAATACTATTGTAAAATGTCAACTAAAGGTACTAAGCTCTAGTTTAACTTGCATAAGCCAAATTTTAGTTCACAAGCTTGTATCATGTACTAACTAACTCAAGTGGGAACATTTGTGTCATTCCCACATCTTTGGTTTAATTTCCAACAAGTCACCAAGTCACCATTCACATTTACTAAAACTTTTCAAAAATCTGATACCGGAAACTGTATGGCCCTTCCAACCGTCTGTAACCGTGGACACGGCTATTTGAATAGATTTACACTCTGCAGAGGTTGCACACTTGTGCCACAACCTTTGATTGCATCCGTCGGAATAACTCCGAGTCACCGTAACACAGTACGCGGATCATCAACCATAACCTTTCACTTACACATCCTAGTATGAGCACCTCTCCCCATGAGCTTGGCCTCCCAGTGAAAACCAACTGTTAACCCGGGAACCGCACAGGGCTTGGCCGTACAATTTCACCTCAATTCACATCCTTTCTCGACAGCGGAGGCAGCCTCAAGCATAACCCCTATGATGTGTGTTCGGAGGGAACTCATACTAAAATCTATAAACTTCCAGTTAAGCCCTACCCATAATCAGGTATTGTGGGGGTACTCAAAAATTGGAAAGGTATCGCATTCAAACCAATATCAGGTTTTTATCAAAAATCACCATCTTCTCTTGTTCACATTCAACTTCAAACTCTTCAATGGAATGCTTCACCATTCCAAGGTTTCAAAATTCAACCATTCACATGTTCCCATCTAAAGTAGTCAAATTTTAGTATTTTAGCACTAGCACTAATCATGAGGGGTGCTACTTTGCTTTGCTATCTCTACTCATCTAGTAATCTTGTTCTCTATACCCATTTTTAGTCTATCCTTGGAAAACACACAAGTATGACTTGTATAGTGTACACATAAGATAGGCTTGTATGAAGAAAGGTAAGAATCATGGTGCCTTGCTCAAGGAGAGCTTTGCACTTTGCAAGAGTATTATCTTGCCTTGGTAGTTCTCTAGGTTTTCTTCTTCCTCTTCTGGGTAGAATTCTCCTTCTTCTTGATAATCTCCGGTGCTAGCGTCTAAATTTGAATACGAGGTATAATCACTAAACAAGCTCAAAAGCTATACTAAACACATCATTACTTCACACAATTATACTAAGCACACACATAAAATAGGTAAGTGTATTGGTGGGGTGACTTGAGGAAAATAATTTCCTCTCATTCATATGTGACAATTAACTTTCATATGGTGCTTGAGGGTTAATTTCCTCTCATTGAAATCTTCTTAAGATTTAATTTCTCAAATAATCATACATGAGTTCATATTGACCTAAGTCAACCATTCATCATCATTATTTGAGAAAATGATTTAAATGAGGTAGACCACCTCATACCATTTAAAATACTCTACAAATGATTTAAATCTCCAAATGTTCATATAGGAGAGTTTGGACCAGGGGTGCAAACATCACATGAATTCATTTGAGACAAAGATTTAAATGAAGTAAAAAAAATACTTCATAAGATTTACATAATAGTTTTGGACAATATCACTTAACTAAACTAGCCATATCGTCCATTAATTAAACTAGAGCATGATCATGTAAAGTGACCACACCATTTTCTTGCAGAAACAATTAGTGTAAGTCAAATGTGAGTTATAGGAGTTGGAATTAACTTAATATCTATTTTGGTTGATTTTTAAGAATTAAATGAATGTGCAAAAGTCTCTGACTTTATCTTTTTGTCACATTATTTCTACAACAGATCTCAAGGTGAGACCAGTGGCAAGTTGTAGAACTTTTTCATAGCTTTCTAACAATATAAAGTTTGTTAAATTTGGCCAAGCCAAACAGATTCTATGGATTTTCAAAGTTGGAGCCAGTATTGAAATTAAATGGATTTGAAAAATTTGAATTTGAATTACTGGGCTACGCGGGAAAGCTAACTGGGCCCAAACGTTTAAAAACGGCCCAATGCCAGCCCACCACGCATCTGTGCACGCGCGGGCCGCCTGACAGTGGGCTCCACCCGTCAGCGACTCATAATAGCCGAAGCGGTATGGACTAACATGGGACGTTGGATTAGAACAGGATCTAACGGTGCACGTTCATCGTCGTCGACGGCGAGAGGGGAGCTCTGGCACGGCGGCGGTAGGGGGTCGGAGGCTCACCGTGGCTCCAGCTAGGGTTGGTCAGGGTGCTTGGGGACGTTGTGGACTGATACGTCCAAAACGTATCTACTTTCCCGAACACTTTTGCTATTGTTTTGCCTCTAATTAATTTGTGTATTTTGGATGCAACTAACGCGGACTAACGCTGTTTTCAGCAGAACTGTTCTGGTGTCTCGTTTTTGTGCAGAAATCCAACTTTCAGGAAAAACCTCGGGATTTTGACGAAAGGCCCTATTTTCCCAGAATAATGACGGAGCCAGAAGGACAAATCAGGTGGAGGCCCGAGGGCCCCACACCATAGGGCGGCGCGGCCCAGGGGGGCCGCGCGGCCCTATGGTGTGGCCCCCTCGGCCGGCCTCCGACGCCCCCCTTCGGACTACTTATTCGCCTCGACCTAAAAACGCACGGAGAGAAGTCGAAGTCGTCAGAAACCCTCCAGAACGCCGCCACATCGCGAAACTCCGTCTCGGGAGCCAGAAGTCTCCGTTCTGGCACTCCGCCGGACGGGGAATTGGAGGAGATCATCACCGCCATCACCGCCAACGCCTCTCCATCAACCAGCCATGTTTCCCCCATCCATGTGTGAGTAATTCCCCCGCTGTAGGCCGAAGGGGATGGTAGGGATTGGATGAGATTGGTCATGTAATAGCATAAGATTGTTAGGGCATAGTGCCTAGTGTCCGTAGATGGTACTTTTATGATATTGTTGCAACTTGTTATGCTTAATGCTTGTCACTAGGGCCCGAGTGCCATGATCTCAGATCTGAACATGTTATTATTTCATCATGATATTCATTGTTTATGGTCTTACCTCGCAAGTTGTATACACATGTCGCTGTCCGGAACCAATGGCCCCGAAGTGACAGAAATCGGGACAACCGGAGGGAATGGTAGCGATGTGAGGATCACATGTGTTCACGGAGTGTTAATGCTTTGCTCCGGTACTCTATTAAAAGGAGTACCTTAATATCCAGATAGTTTCCCTTGAGGCCCGGCCGCCACCGGCTGGTAGGACAAAAGATGTTGTGCAAGTTTCTCATTGCGAGCACGTACGACTATAATTGGAACACATGCCTATTGATTGATTAGTACTTGGATACCGTTTTATTATTATCTGCAAATGCCCTGCTATGATTGTTACATGAGTTTCTCTCATCCATGCAACGCCCGTCATCCGTCCCCGTGCCTACGATATTTTAATCCCGCTGTTTACTAAAATCACTACCGCTGTCTTTGTTACTCTGCTGTCTGTTATTTCAATACCGCTATCTGCTATAAAACTTTTACTATCGATAAACTCTTGCGAGCAAGTCTCGTTTCCAGTGTGCAGCTGAATTGACAACTCCGCTGTTAAGGCTTGCAAGTGTTCTTTGTCTCCCCTTGTGTCGAATCAATAAATTGGGTAATACTTCCCTCGAAGACTGTTGCGATCCCCTATACTTGTGGGTCATCATGGACGACGGCGAAGCAGCCTGTAGCAGTGGCGTCGCTTGGGGAAGCCTGGATCGACGGCGATTGCTGCAGAGCTTCCGCGGCAGTGAGGCGTCGATTGGCCTTGCTCCGGCGACGATTGAGGTGGCTACTGGTGCTGAGCGAGGCGGTGGTGAGTGGTGATCATGGTGGTGTGCTTGGATCGTCGAGGGGAGTGCTCTATTTATAGGCGCGTGAGGGTGCCATGGGTGCTGTGGCAAGTCGACAAGGGCGCGGCTGCTCCGGTGAGCTAGAGGGCTAGGCGACGACGGGGTCGTGTTCACGACGTCACCGCGGTCCTCGGAGCGTCAACGGCGTGGTAAACGGTGGCGTACGGTGGTCGGGCGGGTGTGCGTACTGTCGCGGTCGTGGCGGGCGCGTTCGTCCTCTCCGGTGGCCGTGGTCGCCAAGGCATGACGTCGACGTGTCCGGCGAGCTCCGCGTGCCTAGAAGGGTACCACGGCGCGCAGATATGGTCGGGGTACGGCGAGATTTGGCGGGCGCCGCGTGGCCGGGTCGTGCGCGTCCGTGCGCCAGTGACGTCGCTCATGCCGCTCGCGGCGTACCTGGGCGTACCTGGGCGCGCTGAAAGATCGAGATGTCGCCTAGAGGGGGGTGAATAGGCAATTAAAAACTCTTACGGATTTGTCTTGTAATAATGCGGAATTAAACTATCATTTAGTTTACAAGCACAAACCCTAAATATGCTAAGCTCAACTAGGTGTAACAATAGCAACTAGAGCTAAGCAAGATAGGCACAAGATATATGTAGCACAAGTGATAGCAAGATATATGTACTTCAAGCACGATGGCTATCACAAGGAAAGTAGAGCTCGGGTATAGAAATAACCGAGGCACGCGGAGACGAGGATGTATTCTCGTGTTCCCTTGCTTTGCAACAAGGTACGTCACGTTTGGAGGAGTGGAGGTCCCACGAAGGATTCCTCAACGCCACGAAGGCTCACCCTATTCTCCGAACCACATCCACGAAGGATAATGGCCCTTTCCTTATGGTTAGCTTTTCCTCCGCTCCGGAGATGGCAAGCTCCACAACCACTTCACAAGCTCCACGAAGGAGAAGCCCGGGCCTCTTCACAATCTTCCTTGAAGAGATCACCGGAGCACCAACCACCAAGCCAACTAGGAGGTCTCCCTCCAAGAGTAACAAGCTCACGGGCTCTCACTCGAACTAATCGTGGTGGAGAGCTCAACACTATGCAATGATGCAAAGCAAGAACACTAGAGGTGTTCAAATCCTTCACACTCAAATCCCACCAAAGCAACGAATGCTAGGATGAGATTAGAGAGGAAGAACAAAGAGGAAATCAACAAATGACTCCAAGATCTAGATCCAAAGGGTTCCCCTCACTTAGAGGAGAGATGGATTGGTGGGGATTGTAGATCTAGATCTCCTCTCTTAGATCCCTCAAGAATGAGCAAGAATCATGGGGGGAATCAAGAGAGAGGGCAAGTTCTTCAAAGTCAACAATGGAGGAGAGAGAGTGGAAGAACTTACTCAGCTCAAGGTGGAAGAAGGGCTATTTATACCCCAAGAGCAAATATAACCGTTGGGGAAAAGTTGTTCTGAGTCAGCCGTCGAGGAGGCCGGTCAACCGGGCCTAGGGCCGGGATGTCCGGTGCAGGACCCGGTCAGACCGGGCCACAGACCGGACCACTGCGCCGTCCAGAACTCGGATCCGCTGGCGCCGGGTCGTGACCGGGGCGGGTCTTTGTCCCGCAGAACCTGCGCCGGGGAGGCCGGCCCACCGCCCGGTCAGACCGGATGAGGGGCCGGACCCAGCCGGTCCAAACCGGGCCATGACCAGGACACTTCTGTGTCTTACAGTACATGGTCCGGTTGGCACCAGTCCATGGGCCATTTTGAACCGGGCCGGCCGGTGGGACGGCCGGTCACGCCGGGTGAGAAACCGGGCCAGCAGGAAAAACATGTTATACAAAAATTGTGATAACTTTTGTGTCTGGACCCGATTGACATGAAACCAATTTTGTTGGAAAGATAACGACGAATAGAATCCCAACAAAAACTGGAAATATGGAGACTCCTCATAGGATATTTTTAGATGTTTTTAGAGAGGAAGTCTCCCACCGTCAAAAACAGTGAAGACGTCCAAACTCGAAAACACAATAGAAGATGCATGCGGATTCCATTTTCGATGAACTTGGGCTTGTTGTAAAGCTAGCAACAAGCTCAAGAACCTCACACAGAGAAACACCAAGAAGCAATAGGAATATGCAAAGTATGCAAAGGATTGAGCTCCCTAAGACGATGTGATCAAGTTACCCAACCGAAAGCCCCTCTTGATAGTGCGGCTATCTATCCTATAATCCGGTCTCCCAACAACCACCTTGAGACCGGTAAAAGGAAAACCTAGCAAGGCCATACCTTTGCCTTGCGCATCCCGCTTGATCTTGATGATACCTCTTCAAGCTCCACTCAAGCCGGAATGCCTTACTTGATCATCGTAACTTCGTGAAGACTCACAAATGCTCCCCCATACACTATGATGGGAAAGCTCCATTGATGTACATCTTCACATGTCCATTATCATCAAATGGACGACAAACTTCAAGCATATGATCCTCTCAAGATTCTCAACTTGAACTTGCCCAACACAACCTTGATGACGATCACCACTTGCCGTCATCCTTTCATGGGCTATATGAGATCTCACTTTTGATGCATGCCCATGCATGCCCATGGAAAGATACCATGTGACTTCACGTGGCACATTCTTCATGCTTCATGTGTTGACCAAACTTGAATCTGTTCTTCACTCTTTGTATTGGTCAACCTTGTATCTTCTCATGCTCTATCATACTTTCTTGATCGATGATCTTGATGCCAATACACAAGGTGTATCTTTATCTTCATGGCATCCATACTTGAATCCAACACATGGATTACAAGTAGTACCTATGGAATATTCCTTCATATAAACTTAATGAAAACATTAGTTCATAGGGGTTGTCATTAATTACCAAAACCACACATAGGGGCAATGTACCCTTACAAAAGCGGTAAAGGTTTGTTTGTTTTGGGGTTTGAGTGCAAATAAGAAAGAAAAGTATTTTTGTATTTTCAAATTAAAATAGTGCTGCAAATAAAAAAAAGTAAGATAAAAGTGATGAAAAGGTGTTTGTTATGATTAAAATTGGACCAGGTTCATGGGTTCACTTGACTATTCTCTCTTTTAAGTTGTGGTGGATAATAACAATTCATCAATGAGATATTAAAAAATCCAGGTTTAGTACAATTTTTACAGCTCAAGCATGAGCCATGATTGATACAAAAATCAACCAGCGAAAAAAACACAAACTACTCGGAATAACCATCAAAGTAATCTCCTAGTATGACGCCAGCCAGCCTTGCACCAGATATCCTGAGCGACCATCTGGAGCCGTGTGCATCCAGAAATCATGGCATCCCGATGTCCCTCCGGCGATAGGAGATCCCAAAGCTGGACCCAGTGTGACACCATATGGATAACCTGCAAGAAATGAAAAGATTATTTTTTGTTAATGATAATATCATTTCCGGCCCTCCATATAGACCAACATAAAGCAGAAACCCCAATCCGGATAGAAGCCTTAGATTGTCTATCTACTCCATTCAACCAATTACCAAACATATTAGTAGTATTGGTTGGAGGTGGAAGGTCATAAGTGAAATTTACTGTACGCCAAAGAAGTTTAGCAAAAGGACACTCGAAGAATAGGTGTTGAATAGTGTCCTCTTCTCCACAGAAAACACATTTCGTGCACCCACTCCTAACTTTAACATGTATAAGATAAAAGTTCATATGGGCATCACGTCCTAACATAGAGATGATGCAACATATCTCTCTTACACTCCACAAGATATATTTTGGAACAATTCTGCGGTCTTAATTAAAGGGGTTGTTGATTCCGAACGAGGCAATAACTCTGCACTCCATTTCATTGCACTGAAATTTAGCATTCTAAAAGTGGGTTGTCTTGGAAATTTTGTTCCATCCCGGCACTCATTGGGAAAAAAATTTCCTACATGTCTCCGTATGTTTCAATATTCGGCACGCTTGGGAAAATTTCAAGCCAAACTTTACATATTTTGTCAAATTTACATTGTTTGACTTTAGATAAAAAATTATATGTAATATATTTTAGGAAAGAGGGAGTACACTCGAGACAAGGGGATGTTCTATTTAACTATTTAATTCCCAGGTTGAAGTAATTATTTTATAACCATCATATTCTTTCGTAATTGTACATGATTTTTGCCTTAGTAAACTTTAGCTTACCACACAAGTCATTTAGAACGTAAAAAAATATAGTCATGGCGTAATAAAATGTAACGTACAAAATATAATGTAAAATAGGCAACTTTTACGGTTTTAACATTGTTACAACTCATATATTTCCTTTTCTATTTCAGCTTTTAGTTCTAGATCATTATGAATGTAATTATTTGTATGAAATATTTATTATACCACTGGGGGATCGAATCAATCAATCACCAGGTGGCTCGTCACTCTCTTCGCTCTCCTCCAAGGGCACTTGTCTCTTGTTTGCGGAGTTGTTTCTCCTCCTCCCCCCACCCCACCCCACCCACACGTCCATCGATCCTAGTTGTCGGCTTCTCCTCAGCCATGTACGCTTCCACGCACTTCTCCTCTCTTCCTTGGAATATGGCCACAAAGCATGTACTACTATGTCCATGGCCATGGCCATGGCTATGGTGGAGCTTCGAATCCGAGTCTCCATCTCTGTTGATCCCAAGGGACGATGAAGAACCGGTCTCAGCTTGCTAGGCCTGAATCCCGCAAAGCTCCGGCGAGCCGAATTCATCATGGATTTGGGTATTACACACCTGAATTTTGAATTTCCCGTTTTTCCTAAAAATATTTGAAACAATATTATATATTTACAGTCAAAATTTAAGACATGTTTTAAACGCCATCTCTCTATCTATCCCCACCTCCCTGAACACGTCCTCGCCGACGTGACGATTGTCTCTGCCGAAGAAATCCAGAGGAGGTGCCCTGAACCAAGCAAATCGACACTGTATTCCCGGAATCCTAGCACGTGTCCTCCAAGCACGTGTGACCTGCCGCATCTTTCACGCCTTGCAACGATCGAACAAGGGGTGACGAAGCCACTGTGAATCGACTTGCTGCCTACACCATCCGGCAGCAACGGCGTGGAGGACATGTAGTCCGATGGCCGGCGGTGCGCAGGGAACGGTTTTTTCCAACAGAATCACCGACAGAGATAAGATGGGCTGATGTGCACGGTTCATGAGACTAAATCGAAGGAGATATGGGCTGCTGCATGCCCAGAATTTAGGAGATTGGGAGAGGAGATTAAGAGAAGATTGTACTGTCTTACTATTTGTTTGAAGGGAGCACGAGGGGACAGATTGCGAGTTCTGGAAATACTCATTGACTGAGTCGTTTATGGTCTCATATCTCAAGTTTATCCAAAGTGGGCCGCAATAATTTGATGAATCACCTGGCTACTCTGAAGTCCTTTCACGCTATGGTGTTTGAATATGCTTCAAATGGGAGTCTTTTCAAGCATCTCCATGGTAAATCTGTACTGGTTCTGTTATTTTTCTCCATAGCATGTTATGCTTCTGTCAATATATAGAATATTGCTTTCTATGAATTTAGTGCAGATACGTCAACTTTTGTACAGTTGTAAAACCTCAATTTACAACATGCGCTGAAAGAAGTTAATTATCAGCATTTAACATGATTTTGTGTTGCAATTAGAGGAGTGGCTTGCTGTTGTGCCAAGGAATTTCAGTTCGACAACTATCTACCTCACTAATAATGATTATGCTGCAAAGGTTTGATTCTGTCAACGATGATTGTACCATGTTAGACACATATGCCATTGTACATCAGCAGAGCATTATACGTACTACTAAAGATGTTGACTGGAAGAGTCCAATTCTCTGAGCAAGATTTGTCACTTCAAAAGTCGCTACGAAGAACTTGCTGCCATTTGAATTCGACTTACGCGTGGATTTAAATATAAGAAACATTGTTCATTTCATTTAAATATAAGAAACATGAGGAAGATAGTATGCTGACTTCTAGGGTTACCACCTCAAGGTGTGCCCAGATGGCCTCGACAAGCACTTGGCGGACTTCGTTGGCGTTTGTGTCACCCGATTATTTGACGACCACTACTCGTAAAACAGCCACAATTAATGTCTCGATGGACGCAACCAGAAAGCACAAGGTGTTCGGCAACCACACAATGAAGCCAGGTCATAGGAGCAGCTGGTAGCTTCGTCAACCTACGAAGATGGATTTCGTTAGGGACACTAAGAGTAGCTACATCGGAAATTCATTTTGGCTCAAAGGTGGAGATGCACCTCTTACTGAAAAAATATATGTCAGAATGTCTAAAAATTTCGAAAATAAATTCGGGGTGTACTTTCACATATTCTATGCCTGCACACAAAGCTGTCACAAAAAAATATTATTTTCTATGGCCTGTGCAAAAAAGATAATTTCTGATGCTCCAAAAAAGTTTTTTTACGAGACATTTATTTGCCTTTTTTACATAGGCCACATAAAATATTTTTTCCCGCAAAACTTTCATGAGGTAACATAGGATGTTCAGATGTACGATGAGGAATTTTATTTGATTTTTTAATATTTTGAAATAAATTTTAATTTTAATTTTCCTAATAGGTGTACCTACATCTATGAGCCAAAACGCATTGTCCTAGCTACATGGAGTACATACTCGGTATCATGCGAGTAGCCTCACCGCTGTTACGAATGTGTCCGTGAAATATATATTGTATATATAACATTTCTCTGTCCCGTTGCAACGCACGGACAAGTTTCCTAGTGATACTACAAAGATATTACCTTCGGCCGCATGTGGCCCATCCGCCAATGTATGCAAGTAGCCCATAGATGTTGGTTCGTCCTTATATATAAACGAAGGACGACTCAATTGTCATTACAGCACTAGCTGAGGTGGCTGATAATTTCAGAGTTATAGAAACAGAACCAAGCCAGGCTCTACCCAGCACGGTCGGATTTACTACAGTACGTTTTTCTCGGTCCGGCGGCCATGACGTCCAAGAAGGCAAGCAGCTCCGGCGCCGATGAAGCGGAGACGAAGCTGTCGCCGTCGGGGTTCCCCGTGAAGGAGGTCCCTGGCAGCTACGGCGTACCCTTTTTCTCGCCGATGAAGGACCGGCTGCAGTACTACTACTTGCAGGGCGCGGAGGAGTACTTCCGGTCTCGCATCGCCAGCAACGGCGGCGCCACCGTGCTGCGCGTGAACATGCCCCCCGGCCCGTTCATCACGCGCGACTCCGGGGTGGTGGCCCTCCTGGACGCGCGCAGCTTCGCCGTGCTCCTCGACGACGCCAAGGTCGACAAGACTGACACACTGGACGGCACCTACGTGCCCTCCCTCAAGCTCTTCGGCGGCTACCGCCCGTTGGCATTCCTCGACGCCGCCGACCCGCGCCACGCGGCGATTAAGGGCGTTGTGATGCGCCTCGCCGTGGCGCGGATGCACCAGGTCGCGCCGACGTTCAAGATCTCCTTCGGCGCCATGTTCGACGCCGTGGACGCCGGCATAAGCTCCGGCCCGGTCCAGTTCAACAAGCTGAACGAGGTTCACATGTTCGACTTCACCTGCTCCGCGCTGTTCGGCGGCAAGACGCCGAGCGAGGCGATGGGCGAGGGCGCCGTGACGAAGGCCATTAAGTGGCTCCTGCTGCAGCTGCACCCGATAGCCAGCAAGGTGATCAAGCCGTGGCCGATCGAGGACCTCCTGCTCCACACCTTCCGCCTGCCGGCCTTCCTCGTCCGCGGCGACTACGCCACGCTCACGGCGTACTTCGCCGAGGCCGCCGCCGCCGTGCTGGACGACGCCGAGCTGGCAAAGACCGGCATCTCGCGCGAGGAGCTCCTCCACAACCTGGTATTCATGGCCCTGTTCAACGCCTACGGCGGGTTCAAGATCTTCCTACCGCACGTGGTCAAGTGGCTGGCCCGCGCCGGGCCTGCCCTGCACGCCAGTCTGGCCGAGGAGGTCCGCGCCGCGTGCCCCGAGGGCGGCGAGATCACGGTGTCGGCCGTGGACAGGATGCCGCTGGTGAAGTCGGTGGTGTGGGAGGCGCTGCGCATGAACCCGCCGGTGGAGTTCCAGTACGGGCGCGCGCGGCAGGACCTGGTCGTCGAGAGCCACGACGCGGCGTACCAGGTGCGCAAGGGCGAGATGCTGTTCGGGTACCAGCCCATGGCGACGCGCGACGAGCACGTGTTCAAGGACGCCGGCGAGTTCGTCCCGGAGCGGTTCGTGGACGGCGGCGAGCAGGGGAAGCTGCTGGGGAACGTGGTGTGGTCGAACGGGCCGGAGGACGGCGTGGCGGCGGAAGGGAACAAGCAGTGCCCCGGGAAGGACATGGTGGTGGCGGTGGGGAGGCTGATGGTGGCGCAGCTGTTCCGGCGGTACGACACGTTCGCCGCCACCGTGGAGGACCTGCCGCTGGAGCCGATTGTCGCGTTCACCTCGCTCACCAAGGCGGCGCCATTGACGGAGTAAGTATAAACAAGTGCCAAGTGGCGGCGCTCGTGGGTGGCGTGGTGGCGTTATTTAAGCGTGCGATGACGGTGATGCGGTGCTTGGTTGCTTGAAGTTTGGTGGTCAAATTTGGACGTGTTGGCTCAGTTTGCATGTGTTTCTGCGGCGCCTGGGTCCCTCGATCTGTCTGTCGTCATGTATTGTTTGGGAGTGCGGCTGTATGAATTTGTAATTGCCTGTATTTCAAAAATCTCAGTTGCATTAACGTTTAGCTACATTCTGCAACGCTTGCGGGGGGCTCATTCTTATCCCCAACCTTCTCTCTCATGTCAACAGTACGTGACCGCTCTCCTTCCCTGCTTGCGCCCGACACCTCTCCCTTCCTCCGCCGGCGACTCCGCTGCTTGGCATGAGGATGGGAGAGGGGGCAAGGGATGTAGTGTAGATAGTAGATACTATTGGGCTAGGTTTGTTTCCTCCGTGGAGAATGGCGCGATGCTGATGGGATCGAGGCCATGGATGCAACCGAGCTGCATCTGGAAGCTGGTTGTGCTACTGCTCTTTGCCATGGTGTTCCGGCGGTCGGAGCCGAAGATGGCAACGAGTTTGGTTGCAGCCCCCTACCCCCGCTAAGTAAGGTCGAACGTCTGCCTCCAGATCTGGTGGGCAGGTTTTCTGAGGAACTCCATCATCGCCACCTTCTATGCTTGCCTCCCCTGGCCCGTGGCAGGAGCCCAGGGTCTGACGGCGAGTGGATTTCTCCGATGCGACGGTGGAGTACCTCTGCTACTCTGGTTTGCCCTGTGGATGCTCTCTTCGATTCCTCTTCAAGCTCCAAGGTGGAGATAAAGGAGGGCGACGAGGTAGCTGCTGGCGAATTGAAGTGGTATTGGAGTTCTAGAACCATCACTTGGAGCATCTCTTTGGCAATCCTTGAGGGTTTGCCGAAATCCTTTGCCTTGAGTACGCCTTTCAAGCCAGTGAGAATTTTTGGCGATATTTCAACCTCCTTTGTGAGGCCCCTTGTGAGTTCAGCCGTTGAGGGCTTTGTCGGGACAAATACAAGTGGTGTTTTCCCCGTCAATATCCATGGCTGCAGCGTGTTGAGCTCTTTACTCTGTGGTAGAAGAAGGACATGATTGCCTCCTATCATCTTTAAGCAAGGTCCTTCTTACAAAAAAAAATAGGGATCCATATGTAATTTTATTTTCTTATGGAATCCTTTGTAATAACTTGTACCTGCATCATTGTTAATCATGAAGGTTCTAGCCCCTCTGGGGCGCTCCTTGTTAGAAAAAGCAATGCTTGCAAACGTATAAGACAAGGACATCATTGGCATGGCATGAGTGCACCCACCGGAAGATGACCTTTGGGGGTTGAGGCCCAAAATGACTCTCCACAAGAGGCTCCTAAACCGTGTCGACGCGAAGAGAGTCCCAATAAACTAACCGGCACCCCTTGCCGGTCCCGTGGTTCACGGGTTGAACGAGGTCTGTGGCAGCTGTTGCCACCTATAGAAACTCACGTCGAACCGGGCTGGAATGGACACATATGCGGTCAAAGCGGTGCTGGAGCCATGTATCCCCCGAAGAGACAGAAAGCCATCGTTGTTCTCGACCAAACCCTAGCCTCCTCGCCAGGAAAAATGTCCCCCATTTTCGAAGAAGGCGACAGCGGTACCGGAGGTAGTGGCGGAGGAGGCGATGACGGGCACTCCTGCAACCTGGCCATCGGGGAGGCCTTCACGCCGTGCAAAGTGGGGCTCCTTGTCCCGACAGACTAGCGCCTCCCCACGGGGTTGAAGATCTCCGCCTCTGGGTACGTCGTGCCACCACTTCCGGACGGCCACGCATATGACGATTACGTGCAGTGGAGGCAGAGTGAATTCACCCCGGCGGCAGCGGCGGACTTGAGCTTGGCTGTCGAAAGCCAACTGTGGGGGGCGCTTTAATATAGAGAGATCACTGGGTAGGGAATGTTCCAATGTCCAAAATAACTTGGTAATAGAAAGTTTGGTCGAATGCAAACATATATAAGTTTTGTAAGTTCACATTTGAACGATCAATTCATCTTTATGGGGATTTCAGAGGATAAAATATCTTCAAGAAAATGTACACGGGCTGAGTGAGAAGTAGGATTGAATTTGATAGTACTTTTTATAGGGATTGTTCTGTACTGTATCTAGGAAACTGAAATCTCCGGCACATGCCGACAGATAACAGATGAACGGATGAGTAGCCCAAATGCCACAACGATACGCGCCAATGGGGCGATGCTTTGCAAGCTGAAGCGATGCAGATTCCTAGCAGATGTACGATTCGTAGCAGATGGGGCACATGCCGACAGATAACAGATGTACGATTCCTAGCGTCGACCCAACAATGTTACGCCAACGGCTGAAGCGATGCAGATTACATGGGAGGGGAGATGCATATACGGGTGTATCTAAACAGCCTGGCGCTCGAATTTTTAACAAGAACAGAGAGCTAGATCCGAGGGAATAGTCAAAGTGTCAGAGAAACGCATGTGCTCATCGATCATGATCACCGGCACAATCCCCGAGCTTGAGCATGAGTAATTTCAGTTGTCAGTGGCAGCTCAAAGCTCATAAACCATGAACACACCCGGTGGCCGAAAAAAATCCTATACGACCCAACCTGGTACGACCAGGCGGGCGACCCCATCGCGGCTACTACACGTAGCGGAAAATCCTATACGTCCTGGTCGTACACTCTCGGATGGCTGGACCAACTCATGCAGGTGACACGTGGCAAACTGAATCTCAAAGCAATTGGTGTCTTCTTCCTCCAGTCCTCAATCTGTTAGAACAGTTCCTTTTCATCAGTTGCCGAAGGTCTAGAATCAGACAAGCAGACTAGCTGAGTCCTATAGGAACAGCGCAACCCAATTTCCAATCCATCTGTGGGCAACGAGATCAAGCGTATACCTAAAAGGACCACCCAGTCTTCATGCCGGCGTCAAGGAGTCAGTCAGTGTCAACGTCGAGCAATACAGTCGTGATAGAGATCAAGGAAACGAGCTCCGACATCCAGGGGTGTTTTAGAGGAGCCAGACGCATCTAGAGCCGCTGCTTCGGTAACTGATGAAAAGGAACTGTTCATCAGATTGAGGACTGGAGGAAGAAGACACCAATTGCTTTGAGATTCAGTTTGCCACGTGTCACCTGCATGAGTTGGTCCAGCTCCGGAGTGTACGACCAGGTCGTATAGGATTTATTTCCGTATCGGGATCTGGTAACACAGACTGCAAGTTGAGGCAAATGTGCGGTGCCTGATGTGGTCTACAACCGGAGGTCGCATGTGTTGGGTCGTATAGGAATTCTTTCCCCCGGTGGCCGGTGGTCGTTCATGTGCATCCCTGTCGCTGGCTGTCTGAGTCACTGGATGCATCCCTTTGTATGCAAAAAGAAAAAAAAAATTGAAAATGAGGAAGCAATTGTCCCCAAGAGATCAAGCACGCTACGCGAGTGGAGCCGTGGATCGTACGAGAATGGATCGTACGAGCGTAATGGACGTTTACACAACTTTCCGGTGCCAGGTACCATCAGCAATAATCGCCTGTGTGCTACTAGGTGCTAGACTGCTAGTGCAATTTTATAGCGGGAGCTAACATGCGGAAACTGTAAAGGGAGGCCGAGGTACATTCAGTTTTTTATTTTCAAAAATTTGGAAATCGTAGTTTTAAAAACATATGAAAAAAATCTTGGACATAGGATGATGAAATCTACAAACGTGTAAAATTTTAATGTGAATTTTTCTATATTGTAGACTGCACAAAAATGATAAAATCTTACACGTTTTATAGTACTGAAATGTGCATTATTTACTATTCTCAGATCCACACATTTTTCATTTTATGTAGCCTAAAGTACTACAAATTTCATATTGAGATTTTGCATGTTTGTAGATTCCATCATTGGCTACATCGGAAATTTGTTTTCGAAATTTTTAAAATTTAAAAATATGATTTTCAAAATGTTGCAAATAAAGAGCTACATGTAGCTTGGCCTCCATTTGTCCACTCTCACCTAACATGCTGGTAATCACTAGTGGAGACAGGGTCTTCAGTCCCGCATGTAAGGGCCTTTGGTCCCGGTTGGCCAACCGCGACTAATTAGGTGAGACTAAAAGATTTTTTTAGTCGCGACCCAGTTACCAGACGGGATAAATGGCCCTCCACATGGCTGCGTCACAGGGTTTGGGTTGGAGAACTATCGTGATTTTTTCACGACATATGTCATGAGGTGGCTTGAGTAAAGTGAAAGTGAGGCTTGTATGAACATCGACGGTATCCGGATGCGGGATTGGTACACATCACACGGTGATGTACCCAGGTTCAGGGCCCTCGCGGTGGAAGTAAAACCCATACTCCTGCATGTCTGATGTATATGAGCACATGTGAGTGATACAGAGTTGCTCCTTGAGCTGTTTTGTCCTGAGAAGGAAGAAACTACTGTGAGCTAAGAGGGAGCCTGGCCGGCTTCAAGAGAGCCTGGCCCGCTAGCAAGTGCTCGAATGTGAGCTGAGAGAGAGAGAGGCGTCTGAGCCTGAGCCTCAAAGCAGTGGCGGAGGCAGGAATAAATTTGAGGTGTGGCGGAGTCGATAAATGAGAAAATGCAAAACTCGACTAGATAATATTACTAAAATAAAGTATTGCACTCAAAATACCTCACTGAATAAAAATTACATGAATAACAGATCAACAATTTAACAAGTTGAACAAATGAATGATCTGCATTAGTAGAGAAACGATAGAAAAAGCATAAATTAGTAACTAACAATGTCATATTAGGGAACGAGGCATGTTACTGAGTGAAGATAATATGCATATCTTGTACTGGAGCTTATTTGAGTCAAAAACGAGATTAGTTTCAGAATTTGAAAGATAATTTAGTTCGGTAATCAAATACCTTGCATTATGTACTTGATTTTCTTCTGCGGTGCCATGTCCTTAATCGTCTAGTTGCCCTCGCGGCCTTGCCTGTCGCGGCCTATTTCATCGCCGGCGGCCGAGGTTCTTCTCCGCTACGCGGTTGCGTCCTGCCGTGGTGCGCTGATGGCTGCGGCTACCTCCGCTCTGCACGATCGCGACTTCATAAGGGTTTCCGTGATTTCAGTGAGAACAGCCAAATAGGAAGTTGTGGACGATAGGATTGTACGATCCTTTCTGACTCCCGCTGCCGCTGAACTCACATGCACAACCCAAATAATTCAATAGTTTACTCGTTAGGCAGGCCCAATATTGAGCAGGCCCAACACGGGACTGCTTCTTACCGGTTTAGTTTCAGTCCTTAAACAGCAGCATTCTCCATCGATGGCAGGCAGTGTGAGACAAATCTGAACAAGAACTGAACCTGACTCATATGTATACTGCTATTAGGGCATCTCCAACGGGGCGACCCATTCCGCGCCCGCGCGTCCGAATGGGTCCAGCCGGACAAAAACCCGGTCCAACGCGGGGACGCACCGCAAAAGCGGACGGCCGCGGCGTCCGGAACGACGCAAACCCGGCCCAAATCTGGGCCGGGTTTGCGTGGCCGCGGATGGCACGCGGCGTCCTCGCGTGTCCGCCCTGTCCGCGTGGCTGGCCCACTCGTCGGTGCCCCGGTCCTATTAAATGTGCACGGGGAAGGGGACCGTCCCTATCCGGTCCCCACTTTCCACTCCGGCCGCACGCGCGAGCTCGAAGCTTCCGCGCCGCCATGGCCCCGAAGCGCGAGTTCGAGCCGTCCGCCAACGACCACGAGGCCGGCAGCGGCCGGCAAGTCGCGCCGCCGGCGTTCGCAATGGGGCCGCCGGCGCCACCCGCACGCGAGCGGATCTACGTCACCGTAGCGGTGGCGCGGATGTTCCGGGGACGCCGGCGTCCCAATGCCGTGGGGGGACGTGCACCTCCCCCACGGCTGGCACCTGAGCCCAGATCGGGTTCCGGTGCCGCCCATCCCGGGCTCCGGTCGCGCCCGCTACGCCGAGATCCGGAGGCGCCGCGCTCAGCTGCCGGCGGACCTCCAGCAGGACCCACGCAAGTCCCAACTGGGACTTGTGGTTCGAGGTGGAGCACGATGCGCGCCGGCGCACGTGCTTCACATCCGCGACGGCGCGGCCTCGCGCGCAGCCGCGCACACCTGCTAGGCGGGCTGGCCGCCGCCCCGGCGGCCTCTACATCAACGAGCCGCAGCCCCGGGAGGAGGAGAACGACCGGAGGCCGCAGGCGGCGCTCGCGGCGTCCCGCGAGCAGCGAGGACCTCGACGAGCCGGCCAAATGGCCGCACCTCGCCGAGGCGGCTGCGCGCCTCCGCGCCGGAGGAGGCGGCCGGGAAGGCCCGTGGAGGACGCCCGGGCGGAGGCGTGGGCCTTCCTCGAGCCGGCGCGCCGTCGGGAGGAGGCTACGCGTCGGGCGGCGCTCCGGGAGGAGGAGGAGCGCCGGGCCGCACGCCCGGCGGAGGAGGAGCGCCCGGCCACGCAGGCCGCGGCGGAGCAGCTCCGGCAGGAGTCCGCGCGGAGGGCACGGCTGCGCAGGCCGGCGAGCCCGCCGAACCCGCACTCCCCCGGGAAAGGGCGCGAGTGGGAGCCCCGGCCGGAGTCGCCGGTGCCCTCCGGCGTGTCGAGCCGGAACAGCGCGTCGCCGCCGGGGGCGTCGTCGTCATCGACGCCGACAATGACGAGTACTCACTGGGAGTAGTACGCCGGCGGCCACCGTGCTCGCAAACCCTGTCTAGGGTTTTTTTTTAGTTTAAAGCCCATATAGGGCTTTCTTTTGTGTAAAAATTGCCCAAAATAGGGCTAAGTTTAATTAACCACTACTTTAATGTTATTTTTGGCTGTTTTCCTTTTTTATTTTTATTTTTATTATTTTAATTACATATGCGGTGCGTCCGCGCGTTGGACGCAGCGTGCGACCCAAACGGACACGCGGACGCGGGCTGCTGTCTGGGTGTCCATTCGGCCATCCAAACGGCCCAAAACGGACGGCCCATCGCGTCCGTTTTGGTCGCGCGGTTGGAGATGCCCTTAGAGCCAAATTTTAGGTATGGCGGCTGCTAAACCTTGCCATATTGCTAGCTCCGCCCCTGCCTCAAAGGCTCCCCCTAGTGTGCCTTATATAGGCTTGGCACCCAGAGGACACAAGGTTCGGCATACACTGCTGATGAAATGACTACTAAGGTTCATCAACTGTACTCTTGATGCAGAGGCTGCTGTTCATTAACAGCGATGCAGAGGCTAGGCCTAGTCTATCTATCGATAGCTGTAGGTAGCACGTTTCCTAGTCGCTTGGTCTTGTAGTCTTGTCGCTGGTTGTCCTCGATCGTAACTAAGGGTATGTCCAGCGGCGCGACGCATTTCGGACGTCCGAAATGTCCGTTTGTGTCGTGCGGCGGACGCGAGACAGACCGTTTTTGTTCGCGCGTCCGTTTGCACCCTGGGGTGGCTCCAGCGGCGCGACGCATTTCCGCGTTTGCATCAAATATGAAGTTTTGAAACAACAAATAGGATTTCAACGAAGTCATAGTTATAACATTTAAATTTTTAAAAGTCTACATGAAAATAAGATACTAGTCCTCTAGGCATGATCTTCATGGCTAGCCATGGTCCATTGATGCTCGATCAGATCCGTCTGCAGCTGTTTGGAGACGGTATCGTTTGTGACTTCTACATTCATATGTAGATAGTCCTGCCAAGATGAAGCTCCAGGAAGTGGCGCAACCAACTCACCTTGGAATTCCCATCTGGTTCTCATTGCGGCCATCAGGACGCTCGTTCTCAACGATCATGTTGTGCATGATCACGCAGCATGTCATCACCTCATGCATGGTCTTCAGGGACCATGTTCTTGTCGGGTGACGGACAATTGCCCACCGAGCTTGGAGCACACCAAATCCACGCTCCACATCTTTCCTGCAAGCCTCTTGCATCTTGGCAAACCTCTTCGTCTTCTCGGAGTTTGGATTACGGACAATCTTCACCAATGTGGCCCGATCGGGGTAGATGCCATCGAGCAAGATAATATGGCTTGTCATATGCATTTCCATTGATCTCATAGCTCACCCGGGGAGCTTTGCCTTGCATGAGCCTTTCGAAAACCGGTGATCGGTGCAACACATTGATATCATTGTTGGAACCGGCCATGCCAAAGAAGGAATGTCAAATCCATAAATCTTGAGATATGACAGCTTCAAGAATGACAGTCCGTCCCTCCTCATGCCCGATGTACTGACCCTGCCATCCAAATGGACAGTTTTTCCACTCCCAGTGCATGCAATCTATGCTGCCAATCATTCCTGGGAAGCCTCTAGACTCGTTGATAGATAGGAGGCGTCTTGTATCCTCAACAGTTGGATCCCTACAGTAATAATGTCCGAACACGGCAATCACGGCTCGGCAAAACCTGTACATGGACTCAAGGCAGGTGCTCTCACCCATTCGAAGATACTCATCGAATATATCAGCAGACATTTCATATGATAGCATGCGAATAGCTGCAGAGCAATTTTGGTAGGAGGTGAATCCTAGCGCACCTGTTGCATCGGGCCTGCATTGGAAGTAGGGGTCGTAGTTCCCGACGCCCGTAGAATGACCAAGAACAGGTCCCTTGACATCTCGTATCGGCGCCGGAACAATTTTTTCGGATAGATCGGATTGGTGAGGTGGAAGTAGTCCTTGTGGAGGCGGGCACCGCCCTGCCACTCGTTGCGCGGCAGGGTTTTCGAGCGCCCCTTCACAGAGCCCCGGTGCTGCGGCCCCGGGTTTGAGGTGAACTCGTGGATCATGGAGGCCGCAGTAGTTGCCAATGTGTGCGACGAATGATCGGACTCGTCGTCCGAAGAGGAGTCAACGATCTCCGCGCGGAACTTCTCCACCATATGCCACGCGTCCATCCGCGTCGATACGAACTCTTGATCAATGGCCGCGCACAAATCGCGCCGAAAAAACGAGAAGAAACCTACCGGCGCAATAGGTCGAACGGGTCGTGGACGGCGCGGAAGGGCGGCGCAACCGGCAACGTTTCGCCCGAAAACGGCCGGCGAGGTTCGCGCCGGAGCCCCAACCCCGAGTACGATCCTGCTCTCCCGCGCGGCGACAACGGTGCCGGCGGCGAGTATCGCGGCGCTGCAGGCGGACGGCGGGGATTGGGGCGGGGCCGTCGCACTAGGGCACCAACGAAAATCAGGTCGAAGCGGTCGATTTTGCTCTCGCTGACTTGCGGGACCGGGTAAGAAATGGAGGACGCTCGCCGCGTCCGCCAAGCGTCCGCGGAGACGCAAACCTGGCGATTTAGGCCAGGTTTGCGTCTCCGCGGACGGGCCGGTCACTTTGCGTCGCCCCGCTGGAGCAGGGCCCAGACGCATTTCCGGTCACGGCGGACGAAAATGGTCGCTCAACGATCATTTACGTCGCGCCGCTGGAGATGCCCTATGGCAGATGGATCCAATGCATGGGTTGTTACCTGGATGGTGAAGCTAGCTCGTGCGTGGCCTTGGAGAAGCTGGCCACCACGATGCTTCCTAGGAGCGGCCGGCCATGCAAGTAAGTAGTGGTGCAGCTGGATGATCATCACATGGAGGGTGGCCGCACCTGGGGGAGCCGGCCAGGTCCCGACCCGGGCGATCGATGGAGCGGTCGCTGCTCAGCCGGACCTGGAGCGAACAAGCAGGCCAGGGAAGCCGGCCAGGGCTTAGCAGGAGACGGGAAAGACGGATGGGCCGCGGGGAGCCGAGACCGAAGCCGGAAGCTGGCCCAGGTGCGGAAGGGCGAGTCGGCCCAGGAGGGGCGCACCCGGACGGGCCGCGGGGCGAAACAGCCGGAAGCCGGCCCAGGCCCCGTCTCTTATTCTTTATCTTCTTTTCTTTATATCTTTTGCATCGTAGCATCTTTTCTTGATCAGCGAAATGATGCGCCGTCGTCCACTCGAAAACTTTGCCATACCGGGGATCATTCCCCCGATAAGAATATTCAGTCTCGGCCCGTAATCCCAACCGCGACTAAATATTATTTTCAGTAATTATATTTTTCATTTTTCTAATTTTATTTTCTTTTTTCTTTTTTTGTTTTTGTTTGACTTGTTACTCTCTCACTTAGATCATTTTTAATACTAATTACACTTGTAGACTTGGTCATCACTTCTCGGTCGGTGACCCATTCGCACATAACTCCACCCTCAACACGCTTAACTCCTTGGTTCTTTCCTGCTGCGCCCCCGCGAATGTGATTGTACCTTGTTATAAATATTACAATATCAATTTTATTAACTCTTATACCATTGTGTCACTTTCTGTATTTTTTGAAACCAAAAAATATATGTAACCAGAATTGAACAAATAATATATGAATTATTAGAAAAATGTGAGTGATTTGAATATAAAATAATTATGTATTTATTCATTTATTATTATTATTATCAAATAATATATGAGTGAACAACTTAATTAATATTCAAGTTCATCACATAAAACTAAGTCTTTTTATAAAAAAAAGAGGCTCACCGAGGTGGTACAGTGCCGGCTAGGGGAGGATGCTGGCGATCGACGACGGTGAGGACGGGGATGATACTAAAACCTACAAAACATACTTTAATTTGAGCTCAAATTGCATATAAAAAATAAAATCCCTAACTTAGGCATTTCATCGAACACCTTGCTAGCACTAGAAAAATAATACGAGTTAAACTAGCAAAGAAATGAGCTAAATTAGGAACGCCGGAAGAAAGGATGATATTGCTAACCCTTGGATAGATGGATGTCGTTAATCTTGTTAAAATAGTGGACAAAAATGAAGATTTATTGGAGTGTGAGGGGTGCAAAATATTTAGAAATGTGAGAGAGAAGGAGAAGGGAAATGAGAAAGGGTCGGGCGCGCTCTGAAGAAATAGGCAGGGACCCTTTAGTACCGGTTCCTTAGATGAACCGGTACTAAAGGTCCAGCCCTGGCCCCACCTCCACCTGAAAACTGGGCTCAAACCCTTTCATATCGGTTCGTAACACGAACCGATATAAAAGGCCCTCAACGAACCGGTATAGATGTTCCTCACCCGGAACCGGTACTAATGCCCCCTTTAGTACCGGTTTGTAAGGGAACCGGTACTAAAGGCTTAGATGGATGCCCATGTTTCTACTAGTGATATGGGAGGATCCCTGGCTACCTACTAGGGTACTCTGAAGACCAACACCACACAAGGGAATATATAATTGTCAGCTGAATCTTGCAGCTTAGTTGATTGATCATGATACTTGTACTTGGAACAGAGGCCTTATCACACAACATTTGTCAATTGATGTACCAACTATTCTCAGTATTCCACTATGAGAGAACACTCATGGTTTTGTGGCCTGGCATTTTGATACTACAGGAGTTTTTTCGGTGAAATCAGCTTATAGGGTACACATTGATATGGAAAGAAGGGCTTGTGTGTTCCAAGCGGGAGAAGGCTCGGGTCAAATTCTGATTCAGCGAGAAGTGTTTGTAAAGATTTGGAAGGTCCAATGTCCCCCCCAAGGTACATCATTTTTGTGTGGAGATTTGCTCATAATATTCATCCACATTATATGAATATATTAAGGCGAGGTTGAATTGGATATACATTGTGCTGTGTGTCATGCTTATTTTGGGGATGGAGGTCATTTGTTTCTGAATTGCAAACATGTAAAGCAAAGATGGCTTGCGAAGCCTGATGTTGGAAGTTGTGGAGGATTTCGGGAGACGGTAATGAGGTTGATGTAAAGGAGTTTGTCGGAGTGTCTCCTACATCTGAGTATGTGGTAGAATGTTGGCTGAAAATGTCTTGTTGATATGGCTTTGTTTTGATCTGAAAAAGTCATGCGTGCTAAATACTTCCCGGATGAAAATCTGTTGTTAGCTAAAGCCTATTGTGGGTACAAGCTATGTTTGGCATAGTATTCTCAAAGGTTTGGAGGTTTTCAAAGAAGGCATGATATGGAGAATAGGTGATGGCTCCAAAGTTAACATATGGGAGGATCCCTGGCTATCTACTAGGGCAACTCGAAGACCAACAACACACAAGGGAAATTGTCAGCTAAATCTTGTAGCTGGGCTGATTGATCATGATACTTGTACTTGGAACAGAGACCTTATCACTGGACATTTGTCGGTTGATGTACCAACTATTCTCAGTATCCCACTATGAGAGAACACTCATGATTTTGCGGCCTGGCATTTTGATATTAGAGGAGTTGTTTTTGGTGAAATCAGCTTATAAGGTACACATTGATATGGAAAGAAGGGCATGTGTGTTCCAAGCGGGAGAAGGCTCAGGTCAAATTCTTATTCAGCGAGAAGAGTTTGGCAAGATTTGGAAATCCAGTGTCCCCCAAGGTACATCACTTTTTGTGGAGATTTGCTCATAATAGTCATCCACTTTACATGAATATGTTAAGGCGTGGAGTTGAATTGGATATTGTTGCGGTCAGAAACCCACCGGCGAGCAGCGACGGGCAACACAGTAGAGCCGGGAGGCTCCCAGGATTGCGGCTGACCCTGGTCCCTCGGGCGACGGCCCGCAATGCCTTCTGGCACACGCGTCCTGGTGCTTACGAGGGCGTGCCACCTGACCTATACCTGGTCAGGAAGGTGATGAATTGCTTCAACTAGTTTTCTGCATGGCAAACACGTAAACATTAAATACGAGCCCCGATCAGCTCTTAAGTTGTTCTGTGGATCGGCTCAAAGAGCCGATTGCCCCATGGTTCATGTTAGATTTATAAGGACATGAGGATCATGCTTTATCAATATCAAGCTAAGCTAATCTACGATAGTCTAGGGTTTTCACCATATAATCAGAACATCATATGCGTAATTGAGCCTAACAGATACGTAAGATGATAGAAAACCAGCACTAAAGAGGCCTAAAAACCAACGTGAAGTTGATCCCCGGAACAATCCCTCTAGAACTTAGTAAACCACACCTTACGTACTACCAGATCCTTCAACCCGTTTATAAGGCCTAACTATATGGATATCAAACCAACCCTTGAAGAACAAGGAGCAACTATAACGGACTAGATCTACTCAATAATGAACAAGCAAGATGCTGCCCTTACACCTAAAATAGGTGTAAGGGCAGCTAGATATCAAGGGGTAGCGTAGATAAACAAGTGCATCGTGAAAGCATTGTGATCAACCCCAAAACACCTAAGATAAGGGTGTTGCTCGCCATCAAAAAGGCTTCAGCACAAGCAACACCAAAGACGAATAAACTGATACTGCCTAGATCGCAAGATGTGATCTAGGCAGCATGTTGCTTACCCGGGAGAAACCCTCGAAACAAGGGGTGGCGATGCGCCTAGATTGATTTGTTGTGAACGTGATCGTCCTCCTTTCTCAATAACCCTAGATACATATTTATAGTCCGTAGACTGTCTAACTTGGGAATAAACCCAATCGTGTACGAGCTAAACTCTATCTCTTAATTCTAACCGACACGTACCTTACTATATTTACAGATACACGGGCAATCTTGCCCAAACTTCTTGTACAAGGCCGATTCGGGAATATTTTCTATGTATATCTTCTAAGCCCATTTAATCACGGCCCATCTCCAGACTTGGTTAAATTCTGGTGATAACACATGCCCCCCTTGTTTTGGCAATGATAATTTCAAAACCACTCTGTCTTTTCCTCGTAGGGTCACGTCGTGGCAAAGCAGAACCGTCGCAGTATCCTTCATCATGATGCCTTGCCTTCTCAACTTCTCTGCACGATTTGACAGTTCTTTGGCACCACTTCCTCGGAAACTGCTGTAATATTAACTCTCCCCATATCCCATTATTTAACCGCGTCGAGCAGTTCGCCTCTTTATCCTCTTGCTCCGTACTAGCCATCGGCAAAAAACCCCCTTCCTCTGTAGCCATGTCTTCTTCCTCCTCCTCCTCCTCTGCCTCCTCAGGTCTCTCCTACGTATCGTCTCCCCTCCGTGAGCCCACGCCGGAGTGGGACCCGGTGGCGGCGTACAACCGCCGCGCCCCGGAGGAGTGGGACATCGAGTCCCATGATTCCTCCGTCTGGTCCGAGGACGACAAGTCCTTGACCGACGGAGAGGACGACTTCCAGTTCCTCGTCGACGGGGAGCTGGAGGCGGGGAGCAAAGACGATCGCTTCTCGTGGGACGGCTACACCTCCTCCGACGAGGAGAATGAAGAGGAGGACGACGAGTCCTCCGACGAATATCCCCCGGCGAAGCGCTTCCGCGCCGGGTCGGACGACGACAGCGACGACGACGACGAGGAAGACGAGGCTCCCGTAGAGGGCTACGGGAGCAGCGACGAGGAGCCCACCAGCAGCTACGCCGGCGGCAGCGATGACGACGACGAGGGCAGCAACGGCCCTTAGATTAGGGACTGCTAGTATAGGACTAGTAGTAGTAGTAATCGGCTTTTGTTCTTTCTTCCTTGAGCAATCGGCTCTTCTCTGTAAAAGCCCTTTTATTAATGAAGAAAATATTTCCAAGCCGATTTGCCTTTTTACCGCTTTTGCCGATCGTCAAAGCAAGTCAACACACCAAGAGCCGATGGCAGCGCATCGGCCCTTGCCATAAAATGCGAGCAAGGCCAGCTCTGTTGCCTATTCAAACGGTAACCTGCGACTTATCCGAAAGAGCAACACTCAGATCCCCAAATCGCCGCTCGAACAGATCCAACTCACGGTCACACGAACCTCAGATCTCAATCGCGCAGTGCTCGAACCCGCAACGGATCCAATGGCGGAATCATCCAACGCCAACGCTATGGTCTCCGACCCGAAGGTAATCCTCAACCGCTCCTCGCTGTCCGAACATAGTGCTAGAATTAACAACAAACATCTGAATTAATGCTTCGTTCCATCATTAATTTCTAGGTATCGGACATTCTCATCGCCACATCCTTCTCTTCCAAATTCTCTCTGTCTCGGCCCTCGTTCTACCGAGAGTCCCGCCCATCTGATTTCATGCGAGGCAAATAGAATTCCCTTCGTGAACCAAAACCTAGATCTGACTTCTTGGGCCGACTGCTTACGAGCCTGGCCTAATCCTCCTGAAGATTGGGTTTCATGGTACAATAGAGTCTCCAAAACTCACCACGCCACTTGGGAAACCGCAGGGATAGCCGATGCTTTAGCTTTATCACTGTCTCCCCTTGAGAAACACGAAAACCTTCTGAAAACCATCGGCTATTTTTGGTCTGATGCCATGAATTGCTTCATGTTTGGTCATGGCCCCATGACACCAACCTTACTAGATGTGGCCATGATCACTCGGTTTAGACATTGCATCCCCAAGCCCATCTCGCCTTTAGGCTGCCAAAGGTCCCCTTCGCGCTTTCTTCCAAAACAGAGTGCACAAACCGGGGTGCTTACCTTCGGCGCCACATGAAAAACAAAGGCCCAAGAATGCAGAGAAAGAACACACGGCCTTCCTGAATTTCTGGTTGGAACACTTCATATTTTGTGGTCCTTCACTTGCCCCAACCAAGAATTATCTTTCCCTGGCCTATGAACTTGCCAGAGGCACTCAGCTTGGCATTGGCAAACTGTTTCTTGGAGAGGTCTATAGATATCTCCAGCTAATGTCTGTTAAACTCGTTCTCCCAAAAGACAGCCAAAACCGGTGGTCCCCGGTGGTTTATTCAACTCCGGGCTCATCTCGTACTTCCAAAACCAGATCCCAAACCTTCCACCCTTGGCCACTTGCACCTTCCCGTATACCAACGGGAGGCGGATCCGATGCACTAGCTACGGCCAAGCTCTATATAGCCTCCCGAGCAGCAAACCGACCTCTAAGGGAGCATCGAGTGGTTCGTAACTTTCTACCAAGGCTTGGACGACCCTCTCTTCTTTCCTTATACGGAGTCCGAAAATTTTGAAAATCCGAGTCTCCTTCGAGTTAGATAGTTTTGCCGATGATGCCGACACTCGGCAATTGTATTCCATCATGATCCGTCCCTCGCTTCCTTCCAGTTGGCATGAGCACTTCAAACAGGATCATCAAACCTGGTTACGAGTCTTATCAGCCGGTCGTAGCAGCCCGGCAACTTGGCCTTGGACAGATATCTCCTCACTTCTTTCTACACCACCTGACGGAGAGCAGAGCTGATCTACCTGATGTCCTCACTAGTCAGAGGTGTTATACCTTCTTTGACGCTCTAGCCACCCCAATTCCTCACAACCTCTCTTTTACCTCGTCAACCGATGGTTTTGAGACTTGGTGGTCAATGTGGAAGACTCACGCCTTCAGGAGAGCTCTGGGACCATTGCTGAAACAGCTTGATGCTGAATATGACATCCCTGCAGAGCAGGTACCACTACTCACAATTCATTTTGAAGTGGTTTGCGATGATTTCCCTTTATAACCTTGCTCTGTCTCCTTGCAGCAACAAGACGGTCCAGACCCTGTAGATGATGACGGCTCCCCTTTCAGATTCCTCCCAGCAGCTCCGGTGGTCCTCTTCTGCAAAAACTCACCCCCTTTGAAGAAGGTTGTGATGCAGAGCCAGCCGATGACACCCAAATCGGCTTCCAAAAACAGAGTGTCTACTAGGTCAGCTGCCCCCGAGGCTCAGTCAAGGCGAGAACAGCGGTGAGGAAAGTAGCTGCCAGGAAAACGCTGAAGCGCCAAAGCCCTACTCCAGCTCAAGAAAGCTCGCACGTAAGTTTCACCCATGCTTTGGCTGATTTCATTCATCCTTCTAGGCTTCGCAAGCATACTTGCATTTCTTCTACTGCACCTCCACCGAAGAAAACTCTAGTGAGGACACACAGTCCGAGTCGAAAGGACTCGAGCTCGGGCAATTTCGAGAAAACCACCACGCGAGCCAGCCGGACTTGCCACCGTCGGCTTCCAAGAAAAGGTCAGCCCTCGAACCTCGCTCGTCTCCCAAACTCCCATCAAAACGGGGCAGGGCAGCCTACGCAAAAAAAGCCGATGCATCAAGAGAGCTCGCAAGGAACCGCAAGCCTCCCCATCAAACCAGGAGATATCAAACGTAACTCCATCCTCTCCTTGGCCCATTTTGCCTGCTGACCCCTTGTCGTTCTCATCGGCTAACCATTCCCTTTGCAGACTGATGACACCTCCAGTGGGGAAGTCGAGGAGGTACCAATGCCATCCGCCACCCTGGACCTAGCAACTTCTAAGAGTGCAGCTGACAAGGTGGCCAGCTTGGCCAAACCGACAGCAGAAATACCAGAGCCGATCACCTCTTCATCGGCTGTTCCTCTGGTCTTAGGAGAGGTACGATCCTTCCCTTTAGCTCTACCTTACTCCTTTGTTGTCTCCTGACGTTTTCTTGTTGTCTGTCGTGGTTATGACCTTTCAAGCCTCGCTAACATTTGACCCCGAATCCATCGAGCCGGCTATTGCTAAAACGAGCGAAGAGCCAGGACCCGAAGCACTACACATGGTCAACTCCAAGCATCTCAAGGCCCTGCTCTCCTCCTCCATCGAGACATTGGTTGAAGACTCCGAGGCAGTGAAGAGCATTCTGGAGGATATCCAACCTCATCTTCCGGTGACGCTGCAGGTGAAACTTTGGCCAGTCGTAACTCTGTCTGCCTACAGGTCAAGATGGCATCGGCTCGTCAGAGAATCGACCTGCGCCACGCCCAGCTTCCGTTGAAAGCCGATATTGCAGACAAATGCCAACGGCTTAATAAGAAAAAGGCCGCCTTGGACGCCAAAACTGACACATCTGACAGCACGGCTGAACTGGCGACCTTGCGCAAAGAATTGGAGGCCCTTGAAGAGAAGGTTCGGGCAACAAAACAGCTCATTGAAGCTAAGGAAGCTCTTATCGCCCACTCCCTCGAGGAAGCAGAAGGTCTCAAAGCTGAACTGAAGACTGATCTGGCCGAAATCCGCGCTTTGAACAAGCAGCTGGTAGTAGGCAAAGACGAAGATGATGAGGCCGAGATCGCCGAGGTGGATCGTGTTCGTGCTGATGCCCTCCATGCCCTTGAGATGTTCCTTCAGTAGAGTCTCCCTGTGTAATCTGAGAAACAAGTTTGTACAAGTTCGTATTCCAGGGTCGATGGCTGTGCATCGGCTTTGTTCCCTAGTTCTAAAGTCGATGTCTGTGCATCGGCTGTACACTAATTTTTTTTTTACTGGCTGATTTCGTGCATCGGTCTACATATGTTATCGTCCATTATTCCATATTATGTCCCCCCCCCCCCCGAGCCGAATCTTTCAAGTGATTGAAGATATCGGCTCTTGCTGATGCATGTTGGTCGTAGCTTATCCCACGGACCAATGTAGATCTCTTCTAGCTCATCAGCTGACGTAAACCCATATCCCAGCTTTCCGTCGCCCGTTAGATCGACGTTGAACACAGGCAGAACGTATGGCGAGGATAATTTTGGCCGATTGCTGGAACCGGCCTCCATGTTGATTGAATTGCTCAATGAAGGTTTACAACTTGTATGTGTTCCCTTACAGGAGGAAGTCTCCCTACCACGACTACGTGACATGTTTGAAGTGAGATCCTTGCTTTTTATTTTTTGGGGCCGATCGCATGGATCGGCCTTGCCACGTATGTCGATGGATGTTGCTCTTGTTACTCTACCAGGCCGGTGGATAAGACCAGCCTCACCCCGTTTTTTGTCACCTCGATGCGATCACAGCCGTCCAAACTGATTCCAGATAGCGGTTCTTGGTCTTCCGAGTCCCAAATGTTCATGCCGGCTATCGAGACGTCGATCGAGTCATCTGCATGCACGACTTCTACGTCGTCTCCATCCCACTGTATCAGGCATTGGTGCATTGTAGATGGGATGCAACAGTTGGCGTGAATCCAATCCCTTCCTAACAGGGCAGCGTAGGTGCTCTTGCTGTCGACGATGAAGAATGTCGTTGGGACCGTCTTTCGGCCTATGGTTAGATCCACGTTCAGGACACCTTGCGTCCCTGATGCTTGGCCGTTGAAGTCGTTTAGTGTGACGTTGGTCTTGATCAGATCGGCACTAGAGCGTTCTAAACGCCGTAGCATGGAATAAGGCATTATATTGACCGCTGCTCCCGTGTCAACCAACATCCCGCCGACGGGCTGCCCATTGATATAACCCTTTAGGTACGTGGCCTTCATGTGTTTGTAGCCCTTTTCCCGTGGCTTCTCAAAGATGACCGGCCGTGGACCGCAGATCAAACTGTGCTATCGGCACTTCTTCGGCTCTCGGGGCACGAAACTCGATGGAAGGAAGAACACCATGTTTGTGCCAGCCGATGTACCCGCATCGGCTTTTTCTTGCTTGGGACGCCAAACTTTCTTTGGTGGACGTGTTTCTTCGTCTAAAGTCTGTTGAATTTTCACGGCCAGATCAGGCCGCGCTTTCCTCAACGTGTGTAAGTATCGCGCTTCGGCTTGCTCCAAGCTGCGTAGCCGCTGAACCCTACGCTTTTGGGAGTGGCTGAGTCCATCGGGGCACCACCTTGGCCGGTGGTACCTATCCTCTTCTTCCTCTTCGGACTCCTCAAAGTCTTCATCTTGAGAGGACTCAGCACGTTTGTTCTGTGGCGGGAGAGGTCCTGGACGCTTGAAAACTGAAACGTCTCCCGCATCCTTCTTCCGGCGTCTACACTCGGGCGCGTTGTCGATTGTAGGCAATCGGCCCATCCCTGAGTCCCAGCAGTGTTTAAAGAAGGGACAGTCCCAGTGTCTATCCATGTCCTCCTGCTCCCTTGACCTCTCCTTAACGCGGTGCTCACGTCCTTCGTCGCCTCTGTCATGCCAACGGTACCTTCCTTTGTCTTCATCGGACCGATTGTTTCCCTCGTCGTTTCTGTCGTACTGCCGACGTCGGTCATACTGATATTCATATTTGTTGAGGAGGTGCGTGGAAAGTGGTTTCTGGTATCGCACGCTCCTCACTTGTTCCTTGGTAAGGTACCGTTTGTCATCATAACGGGGCCGGTCGCGTGGATCGGCCTCCTCCTTTTCCTTGTTGCGGGAGTGACTGCTTTCCTCTTTATCCTTGCCATGGTGGCGCACAGGCCCTGCCATGTTAACATCAAACGAGAAATCCAATCGACGCCTCGCGGAGTGGTTTGGTTCCACCATGTTGACGCCGGGGAACGGATGCGTGTCCACTTTCATGGCAAACCGTCCGAAGAGCAATCGGCCTTGTTCTATCGCCATTTGGATCTGCTCGACGAAACACCTTGCAGTCATTGGTGGTATGGGTGAACGAATGATGCCATTTGCAGTACGGTCTCCCATTCATTTCTTGTGCTGTAGGGGTCTTATGGCCTTCGGGTAACTTCAGCTGTTTCTCCTTAAGCAATAGATCTAAAATCTGCTCAGCTTTGCTCAAATCGAAGTCAAACCCTTTTGGAGGCCCTTGTGGTTTTACCCACTTGAAGGACACGGGATGTGCCCCCCGAGCCCATTCAGCTACAGCCACCTCCAGGTCCGGTGCAGGATCTTCAGTTTCTTCCATCTCAACCAGACCCACCGGACGCTTGAACTTGTCTTGGTACAATTCAGGGTGCCGCTGCTCATAGGATGTGAGTTTCTGCACCATGTGCGACAATGAACTGTACTCTGCTTGGGAAGTCAGATCTTTAATTGGCGTTGCGAGGCCCAATACTGCCAGCTCGATCGCTTCCTTCTCAGATAAACGAACCGAATAACATCGGTTCCTGACAGTCCTGAAATGTTGGATGTATTCAGATACTGTTTCTCCCCGCTTCTGCCGCACCTGTGTCAGATCGGCAATGCCGGCCTCGGTAGCTTCTGAGTGATATTGCACGTGAAACTTCTCCTCCATTTGCTTCCACGTCCGGACTGATTTTGGTGGCAACGACGTGTACCATCCAAAGGCTGATCCCGTGAGAGATTGTGCGAAAAACCTCACACGTAACTGGTCTGACGCTGAAATCATGCCCAGCTGCGCCAAATATCGGCTTATGTGCTCTATTGAGCTAGATCCTTCTGCTCCATTGAATTTTGAGAACTCAGGGAGCCGATACTTGGGTGGCAGCGGGATCAGGTCATACTCGTCAGGGTACGGCTTGGAATAGCCGATTGTCTTCCTCTTCGGCAGGATGCCGAATTGGTCTCTCAAGATAGTGCTGATCTGCTCCATGGTATTAGCTGTAGGGACCGAGCCTTCATGACTCGTTCCAGGTAGCATATTTAGCCAGCCATGCTTGTTTATCAAGCATCTACTCCGAAATCCCTGTTGGTGCGATCTGGCCCGTGCGCGCCCGGGCATTGCAATCCCGGCACGTATGTGCACACGTACCCATGCGGGATCTCCTTAGGCGGCTCATATAGGAACCGGCAATCGCTAGGATCGCCTCCAACCTTGTAGACGACGTACGCCGGTGAACCCGGCGGCTCCGGTGCTGCAAGCGCGAATGGCAGCGGCGGCCTGATCCGGAGCGGTACTTCTCCCCGGTGAGTCCCTAGGGTAGGTCCTGACGGGGAGTATTGATGCTTCATGATTTCCTGCACCACACAGACCGCGACGCGCTCGAGAGTATTCACCAGGCTCTCAGAATAGCGGTGTAGAGAATGAGCCCCCATGTAATTGATTTCCTGGCGCAGAGCTCTGGTACGTTCCTCCGAAGGGGTAGACAGTTCTACTCCGTCAAGAACACCTTCAGGGGAGAACCCCTTCCACCTTACGCCATGTGAACGAGTCCTCACGAAAGAGCCGATGAGATCGGCTTCCAAGATGGCTTTCATCTCATCATACTTCTTCTTCTGCTCTTCTGGCAGATCTGCGTACGTGACTGGTTCGCCAACCACCTCCTCCGCAGCTTTTGACATGGTTGCTGCAGACGTCGATGTTGTTGCAGAGTGTCCCACCGGGCGTGCCAGAATGTGTTGCGGTCAGAAACCCACCGGCGAGCAGCGATGGGCAACACAGTAGAGCCGGGAGGCTCCCAGGATTGCGGCTGACCCTGGTCCCTCGGGCGACGGCCCGCAATGCCTTCTGGCACACGCGTCCTGGTGCTTACGAGGGCGTGCCATCTGACCTATACCTGGTCAGGAAGGTGATGAATTGCTTCGACTAGTTTCCTGCATGGCAAACACGTAAACATTAAATACGAGCCCCGATCGGCTCTTAAGTTGTTCTGTGGATCGGCTCAAAGAGCCGATTGCCCCATGGTTCATGTTAGATTTATAAGGACATGGGGATCATGCTTTATCAATATCAAGCTAAGCTAATCTACGATAGTCTAGGGTTTTCACCATATAATCGGAACATCCTATGCGTAATTGAGCCTAACAGATACGTAAGATGATAGAAAACCAGCACTAAAGAGGCCTAAAAACCAACGTGAAGTTGATCCCCGGAACAATCCCTCTAGAACTTAGTAAACCACACCTTACGCACTACCGGATCCTTCAACCCGTTTATAAGGCCTAACTATATGGATATCAAACCAACCCTTGAAGAACAAGGAGCAACTATAACAGACTAGATCTACTCAATAATGAACAAGCAAGATGCTGCCCTTACACCTAAAATAGGTGTAAGGGCAGCTAGATATCAAGGGGTAGCGTAGATAAACAAGTGCATCGTGAAAGCATTGTGATCAACCCCAAAACACCTAAGATAAGGGTGTTGCTCGCCATCAAAAAGGCTTCAGCACGAGCAACACCAAAGACGAATAAACTGATACTGCCTAGATCGCAAGATGCGATCTAGGCATCATGTTGCTTACCCGGGAGAAACACTCGAAACAAGGGGTGGCGATGCGCCTAGATTGATTTGTTGTGAACGTGATCGTCCTCCTTTCTCAATAACCCTAGATACATATTTATAGTCCGTAGACTGTCTAACTTGGGAATAAACCCAATCGTGTACGAGCTAAACTCTATCTCTTAATTCTAACCGACACGTATCTTACTATATTTACAGATACACGGGCAATCTTGCCCAAACTTCTTGTACAAGGCCGATTCAGGAATATTTTCTATGTATATCTTCTAAGCCCATTTAATCACGGCTCATCTCCAGACTTGGTTAAATTCTGGTGATAACAAATATACATTGTGTTGGGTGTCATGCTTATTTTGAGGATGGAGGTCATTTGTTTCTGAATTGCAAACATGCAAAGCAAAGATGGCGAAGCCTGATGTTGGAAGATGTGGATGTGCGCCCCAGCCCCCAAGTTGCTGCCTTGTCAATCGGTAGTAGAGGTTCTACAAGAGATACTAGAGGTAGCATCTGAATATCAGTTACTGTCGGTCGCTTTTCCTTGGGGTTGCTGGAAGGAACGAAACAAAGGAAACGATGACGAACAAAGACTATCCATCGATCAGTTTCAGTGTTCTGTACGACATCATATTGATGAATGGAAACTATATCTAAAGAAGCAAACAAACAGATCCACACTAAAGTTGAGAGCTGATAGTCAAGTCCGCCTATGGACTTTGTGGCTATGGACTTTGTGAAGATTAATATTGATGCTTCGTTCAGGAAAGTGATTACAAGTGGTGGTTGGGGGAGCCATATGCCGTGACAATAATGCAGAAGTTGAGTTTGTTGCTGCTGGACTGATTGTGGAGATAACTGATGCTATGGATGCTGAAACTATGGCCATGTCAAATGCAGTCCAACTTGTTCGGGGTGGGTCGAGTTATTTTCAAAACTGATTGCATCAACCTTGAGCGAGCCCTGGTGTCCTCACATTATGATCTTGCGCCAATTGGCGTCCTTATTTCTGATCTTAAATTCAGGTTGAGGATAGGCCTTGTTGAGGTTAGCGGCTTTGGGTAGTGATGTAGCTCATGGAGACCATTTTATATGGATGGGGAGCTGCCCTATTTCGGTATGGCCATCTCTTAATAAAATACGAGCGTTCCATGTCAAAAAAATAGCTTGCTAACTTTTACAATTTTGATCCTAATATGTGCAAAGTATATCGTCAACACAAAAGAGATAAGTGAAGTATACTCTTATCAAACCATCACAAAATCGTCGTCGTCATCCTCGTTGTCAACCATGATAAAATCGTCTTTGACGGGGTCACAGTCCTTGTCGTTGTGGTTAGAGTGGGTATCATCAACATAGTCGTTCGAGTCGGTAACTGATTTAGAATCGCCGTCTTGTGAAGAATCAGAGTCGTTGCCATCATCATCATCGTCGTTGCTCCAGTACTTCTGTTCGATGAGAGGGTTGAAGAAGGTGTGCGTGCAGAAGCCATTGCCAAGGTAGCGCTTGAGGAAGCTGAGCTGGACGGTCCTCGACCACCCCGAGGCCCTGAGCACGCAGCTCACGCTCCACTTGGGCGCCGGCCTCTCCTCGTGGCCCTTGCTGTGCCTCGTCGCGATCATGGTGGCGACCTCGCCGAACAGCTTCTTTTGCTTGCGGTGCCTCTTCTTGTCGACGCCTTTGCGTCTTGGGTTAGCGGCGATGGTGGCGAGTTTGAGCTCAAGCGCGTGCATGTATGCGGGAGAGGCCGTCATGTCGCGCTCGGCCCACACGGCCAGCGCCTCGCCGACCGCGATCCGGAGCGCAATGTCGTCGGTGTCGAGGAGACCCACGAGGGCGACCAACGGGAACCTCGCCCTGTATCTGCTGGTGGCACGGACCAGAGCCAGCGCGGACACGGCGGCGATCAGGACCTCGGAGTTCGTGGTGGCGCTCCCGAGCTCGATTATGCCGCAGATGGCGTTCGTGAACGCTACGTTCGGGAGACGCGCGCAGGCGAAGGTGACGGTGGCGAGGCAGTCGATGGCGGCGACCGCCGTCTCCGTGTCGGACGAGCATGGCGCCTGCGCCACCTTCGCCGCGAGGCCGGGGAGCGCGTCTTGGAGGATCTCCCTGGCGCAGGCGTCGCTGGAGCCGACGGTGAGCGCGAGGAGGCCGATGGCGCGGTAGGCGAGGCGCGCCTCATCCGTGGCGGCGGGGGCCTCGAGGGACGCGCGGCAGTGTTCGAGGACGGTGGCGCACCTGTAGTATGTTGTAGAATGTTGGCTGAAAATGTCTTGTTGATATGGCTTGTTTTGATCTGAAAAATCCATGCTTGCTAAATACTTCCCGGATGAAAATCTGTTGTTAGCTAAAGCCTACTGTGGGTACAAGTTATGTTTGGCATAGTATTCTCAAAGGTTTGGAGGTTTTCAAAGAAGGCATGATATGAAGAATAGGTGATGGCTCCAAAGTTAACATATGGGAGGATCCCTGGCCTAAGACCAACAACACAAAGGGAAATTGTAAGCTGAACCTTGTAGAGGTTCTACAAGAGATACTAGAGCTGGCATCTGAAGACCAGTTACTGTCGGTCGCTTTCCCTTGGGGTTGCTAGAAGGAACGAAACAAAGGAAACGATGACGAACAAAGACTATCCATCGATCCGTTTCAGTATTATGTACGGCATCATATTGGTGAATGGAAACTATATCTAAAGAAGCAAACAAACACATCCACTAAAGTTGACAGCCGATGGTCAAGCACCTATGGACTTTGTGGCTATGGACTTTGTGAAGATTAATATTGATGCTTCGTTCAGGGAAGTGACTACAAGTGGTGGTTGGGGGAGCTATCTGTCGTGACAATAATGCAGAAGTTGAGTTTGTTGCTGCTGGACCGATTGTGGAGATAACTGATGCTATGGATGCTGAAGCTATAGCCATGTCAAATGCAGTCCAAGTTGCTGAACAGATCGGAGTGGGTCGAGTTATTTTCAAAATTGATTGCATCAACCTTCAGCGAGCCCTGGTGTCCTCAGATTATGATCTTGCGCCAATTGGTGTCCTTATTTCTGATCTTAAATTCAGGTTGAGGATATAGGCCTTATTGAGGTTAGCGGTTTTGGGTAGTGATGTAGCTCATGGAGACCATTTTATGTGGATGAGGAGCTACCCTATTTTTGGTAACCCGTTTGGTGAGACCGTGTCTTAATGAATCTTAATGAAATACGAGTGTTCCATGTCAAAAAAAATTTAGCTTGCTAACCTTTACAATTTTGATCCTAATATATATGTGCAAAGTATATCGTCAACACAAAGAGATAAGGGAAGTGGACTCTTATCAAACCATTACAAAATCATCATCGTCATCATCGTCGTCAACCATGACAAAATCGTCTTCGATGTGAGAATGGGAGTCCGGGTCACAGTCCTTGTTGTTGTGGTTAGAGTGGGTATCAACGTAGTCGTTCGAGTTGGTAACTGATTTAGAATCGCCGTCTTGTGAAGCATCAGAGTCGTCGCCATCATCATCATCATCATCATCATCATCATCATCGTCGTCGCTAGGTTATAACATGTGATCATGTTACTTTCTTTTGACATATAGACCCACAATTAGCAACTAAGTACTTGTTCTTGTTCCCATAAAATAATAGAAGCCATAGTACTTATAAGTTGGTATAGCATGAACTCATCCTAATAAAACCTAGATGATCAAGTAGGGTCAACCAAGTGTAAACCCTAGTTCTTATTACCAAAGCCATCATCCTTAATGATCCATATTTAGTATCACACCATTCTGATCAATCCTAATGGTAACCATGTCTTGTACTAGACCTTACATACCATACTCCACTAAACCCTACTAGTACTAAAGAGTTATGAACCATCCTATTTAGGAACCAACTATTCTTTACTTAGTGGATTCCATGGCAAAACCTAGACAACCTCAGCCTCTAGAAAGTCACCCGTAGGGTAATATACTGCCTTTAGCACTCTTGCACTAGGTGCTAGTGCAATGATATCGATGCTACAACTAAAAGGCCAGGTCCATCTGTACATACGCAGCCTAGTTGGTGTTTACGGGGAGCTGCCAGCTCGGCCCCACTTGGACTGGGCCATGTTGCTCCGAATTTGTGTACATGTTTTTTTTATCCTAATTTGTGTACTCCCTCCATCCACAAATAAGTGTACATGCGGGTTTTTTAAAACAAACTATGAAGTGGAGTAAATATACATTGCTCTTTAATTCTTTGACATCCAATAAGCTAAGTGCATGTATTAGAATACATGAAGAATATGTGCTTAATGTTATTGGGTTTGATTTCCGTGCGATGAGAGAGAAACAATTAAAGTGCGTTGGGAAAATAGGAGTACACTCCTTGTGGACAAAGTTTAGGGCTATATGTTCACTTATTTGAGGACGGACTGAGTACATGTTATGTTAGGCTACTGGCAACCATTCCTATCACTAGTAGTTCTCAGGGTTCTTACCATGGCTCCAACTTGTCTGGCCTAGCTGCTGCTGGGCTGGTGGACGAGGTGAGGTTGATGGCAGTCCAAGAATGTAATTTAGGATGTAATGTAACTATCTTTGCTTCTCAATAGAGCGCCTGTAGACAGCTTTTTTCCATCTTGCAGATTTATGAGGAAGGATTGGGAATATCAATAGGGATAAATCGTCGGTTACAGTTAATGCCAATGCAACAATGAATACTAAAAATCTTGTGCGCAATGTCTTGAGTTGGGGTCTGAAACAACGAATGGAAAACATATTGGTCTTCAAAGGTATATTGGGCGGTCAAGAAATAAATGCTTTGCATATATAAAAGAGAAGATACGGAAGAGAATACAATGGTGGAAGGAAAAGATAATGTCTATGGCTGCCAAAGAAATCATCATTAAGGTTGTGGCTCGGGGACTCCCACTTATGATATGGCTTGTTTTGATCTGAAAAAAGTCATGCGTGCTAAATACTTCCTGGATGGAAATCTGTTGTTAGCTAAGCCTACTGTGGGTACGAGCTCCTAGTATTCTCAAAGGTTTTCAAAGAAGGCATGATATGCAGAATAGGTGATGGCTCCAAAGTTAACATATTCCCTGGCCTACTAGGGTAACTCGAAGACCAACAACATAAAGGGAAATTGTCAGCTGAACGTTGTAGAGGTTCTACAAGAGATACTAGAGCTGGCATCTGAATATCAGTTACTGTCGGTCGCTTTCCCTTGGGGTTGCTGGAAGGAACGAAACAAAAGAAACAATGACGAACAAAGACTATCCATCGATCAGTTTCAGTATTATGTACGTCATCATATTGATGAATGGAAACTATATCTAAAGAAGCAAACAAACACATCCACTAAAGTTGAGAGCCGATGGTCAAGCACCTATATATGGACTTTGTGGCTATGGATTTTGTGAAGATTAATATTGATGCTTCGTTCAGGGAAGTGATTACAAGTGGTGGTTGGGGGAGCCATCTGCTGTGACAATAATGCAGAAGTTGAGTTTGTTGCTGCTAGAGAAGTTCAGATTGTGGAGATAACTGAAGCTATGGATGCTGAAACTATAGCCATGTCAAATGCAGTTCAAGTTGCTGAACAGATCGGAGTGGGTCGAGTTATTTTCAAAACTGATTGCATCAACCTTCAGCGAGCCCTAGTGTCCTCACATTATGGTCTTGCGCCAATTGGTGTCCTTATTTCTGATCTTAAATTCAGGTTGAGGATAGGCCTTATTGAGGTTAGCGGCTTTGGGTAGTGATGTAGATCATGGAGACCATTTTATATGTATGAGGAGCTACCCTATTTCGGTAACGCGTTTGGTGAGCGGAGATATGACCGTGTCTTAATGAAATACAAGTGTTCCATGTCAAAAAAAAAAAATAACTTGTTAACTTTTACAATTTTGATCCTAATATGTGCAAAGTATATCGTTAACCCAAACAGATAAGGGAAGTGGACTCTTATCAAACCATTACAAAATCGTCGTCGCCATCGTCGTCGTCGTCAACCATGACAAAATCGTCTTCGACGTGAGAATGAGAGTCCGGGTCACGGTCCTTGTTGTTGTGGTTAGAGTGGGCATCAACGTAGTCGTTCGAGTCGGTAACTGATTTTGAATCGCCATCTTGTGAAGAATCAGAGTCGTTGCCATCGTCATCCTCGTCGTTGCTCCAGTACTCCTGTTCGATGAGAGGGTTGAAGAAGGTGTGCGTGCAGAAGCCATTGCCAAGGTAGCGCTTGAGGAAGCTGAGCTGGACGGTCCTCGACCACCCCGAGGCCCTGAGCACGCAGCTCGCGCTCCACCTGGGTGCCGGCTTCTCCGCGTGGCCCTTGCTGTGCCTCGTCGCGATCATGGCGGCGACCTCGCCGAACAGCTTCTTTTGCTTGCGGTACCTCTTCTTGTCGACGCCTTTGCGTCTTGGGTCAGCGGCGATGCTGGCGAGTTTGAGCTCGAGCGCTTGCATGTATGCGGGAGAGGCCGTCATGTCGCGCTCGGCCCACACGGCCAGCGCCTCGCCGACCGCGATCCGGAGCGCAATGTCGTGGGTGTCGAGGAGACCCACGAGGGCGACCAACGGGAACCTCGCCCTGTATCTGCTGGTGGCACGGACCAGCGCCAGCGCGGACACGGCGGCGTTCAGGACCTCGGAGTTCGTGGTGGCGCTCCCGAGCTCGATTATGCCGCAGATGGCGTTCGTGAACGCTACGTTCGGGAGACGCGCGCAGGCGAAGGTGACGGTGGCGAGGCAGTCGATGGCGGTGACCGCCGTCTTCGTGTCGGACGAGCATGGCGCCTGCGCCACCTTCGCCGCGAGGCCGGGGAGCGCGTCTTGGAGGATCTCCCTGGCGCAGGCGTCGCTGGAGCCGACGGTGAGCGCGAGGAGGCCGATAGCGCGGTACGCGAGGCGCGCCTCCATGGAGGAGGATCCGGAGGCCTCGAGGGACGCGCGGCAGCGTTCCAGGACGGTGGCGCACCTGTAGTCGAAGGTGCCGACGGTGCAGCAGCTCTCGAGGCTGCTGGCGAGGGCCCGGAGGGCGTCCTCGCGCACGGCGCGCCGCTTGTCGTGGAGCATGGCGATGATCCCGTCGACTGCATCCTCGCGACGGGATCCATAGTAGTAGTAGTTTTGGGACAACGGGTAGTACGTATCGTTCTCGCCGAGAGCGTCCGGCGACTTTGCCGGTGCAGCTGAGCAGCGCCGGGTACGCGCCGCCATCAGATCGATCGAGGAAGCACGAGTCTCCAGACGAAGGAGCAGATCGCGCTGTTGACGAGAGAAGACGTAGGCGGTGCGTGGAAGGAAGTCGAGGTATTTGTAGCGGTGGAGAGAGTACGAGGACTCGACGAGGAGACGGTGTTGGAGCGGACTCTGGGAATATGCAGAGCACGAGACGGAAACGGTTCCAATGTTTCAAGGTTCAGACTGGAAAAAAGAAGGGATTGAAAAAGGAATTGGTCTGGGCCGGATTGGTAAGAGGCGAGTGGATTTTGCTGTTTTGAGTTTTGGTAAGCTTGTTATCTCCGCTGGCAATCGTTCTTAACATGTTCACTGGAATTGTAGCTGTACATTGTTGTATAACTAGTACGCACATGAACAGAGCAGAATTTTAATGGTACTAATCGACATTGAAATTTTGAATTTACTTGTTCGCTGAAAATTGCCGAAGTTCACAAGAAGAGTGTAACATGACAAAACACAAGAAAGATGTAACATGACAAAACACATCTACGTGTTCGTCATAGTGCACACCTAGTCCAAGCCTGTATAGTTACCTGCGAAATGTTCACTGTATCGGCCAAAATTATCCATGTGCACATTGTAGTTGCGTGAAAAGCTAATTACACTTATGGCACACAAACTTGTTGCATGGGAGCAATTTCATCCACAAAACTGGCAACCGGTGGTATGGATGTCCCAGAACTGTGTACACACTCTCTTGGCACACGACGGCCCCTGATAGTTTAATTTCGAGAGAAAAACAAACCTAAGAATTTATTTTGTTTCAAAAAGGAAAGTCCGAATTCTCCCAAATCCTAGTTCCCAAATTGGCAGCCCGACTTAGAGGACAGGGTGCAACGACAAGAACTTGACGGTTAAAAGCGAGCAGCTACGGTAGTTAGTGAGAGTCGAAGGTAGTTAGCGTGTGGTGTCACCATGACTTTGAATTCGATTCAAGAGGCGGCTGCTTTCAAGGTTGAGCTCGATTGTGCTCATGGTGGAGGTGATGGCAGCACATGCAATGGAGAGCCCTACACTTAGGTCATCGAGGTGGTGTATTGAGACTGTAGCATCTTCCCACGCAGTGGCGTATCCAATGGGGGTGCCATGGTTGCCATTTCACCCTCTCTGAAAATATATATGTTCTTTTAGCTACTAATATTCATGCTAATTATAGATAAATGCAAAGCTTGATAAGACGTTCTTTAAGCTTGGCACCCCTACCTATTTCATCCTAGATTCGCCACCGTTCTCAGGTGAGTGTTCAAGCCGAGTTTTGTTCTTCTCTACTTTTGATCAGCAATTCACCGAGATTGATATATTTAGGACAATGTGATGTTGATGAGTATAGCCCTGGAAAACATGATCTTGGGAAGAACCAAACTATCGTTGGAAGCATGATCAGATAATTAGGAAATAGAATATGTAGCAACAAAAGAAGATCTATGAGTCATTAGTTGTGATAGAAAGAATGAAGCTACATAAGAAGATAGTGGCAAGGGCTCACAAGGAAGAGGTGAGATGCATGGATAAGAAAGAAACATGAATTGCAATTTTAATGGCTAGTTGTGAAATTGCTTTTTCTCTATTTTCATTGACAATAAGGGCTTTGCCTGAATTTTATGTGTTTGTATGTGTTCAACTATGTGTACTTATGTTCGAAGAAATTATATTTGAATAGATAGAAGACGTTTGTTTTGGGACAAATCGGGTACTTCTTCCGTCTAAAAATAGGTGTCTCACTTTTATGTAGATATGGATGTGTCTAAATGTATTTTAATTAGAGATACATTCGTGACATATGTGTTGACCATTTCAGTGGCAATGCAAGTTCATAGGATCGGTACATGTAGGAAATTGAGTTCGACAAATGTAGGAAACTGAGAATTGGCAAGTTGACCTTTTCAGTTAATAGGATTGGTAAGTTGATATATATATACACATTGCATAGGAAAATATCACAAAAATTGTCATATTTTGGTCATCAAATTACATAAAGCTTATAGAACGGCCATGTTGCATAAGATAAGAGCGCAACATTGTTATGTAGCGAGAAAAACAAGTAATCCCTCCAGTCCATAATAAGTATCAGGAACTTAGTTTTACTAACTTAATACTAAATCCTTGACACTTATTATAAATCCGAAAAAGTAGCAAAGTACTCCCTCCATCCCAGAAAACATGTGGAATGATTGTCAAAATTTGGATGTACCCATTACTATTTAGTCTCTAAATACATTCATTTTTGATAAATCTTCAGATATGTTTCGTGAGCCGGAGAGAGTGCAAGTTTTCCTTCACGTTGAATTTAGAGCATCTCCAACAGAAGCTCCAAAAATCGGCGCGCTATATGTAGTTTGCACCGCGCTGTAAACAGGTATCTCGCGTTGGCGCGAAAGTTGCCCCGCCGGAAGCGCCATTTTGTAGCACGTGCTCGGGCGGAAAAAGTGCTCCTCCGCCGGGCGCGCCATTATGCAGCGCGCGGCGCGGCCCGAACGGCTAGTTGGATCATTTTCGTTCGAAATATAAATCAAACAAAACAAATAAAACATGAAAAATTATGAAATATATTGAAAGTTCGACATTAGCGACATTTTAAACTACACTCGAAGTCTACTTCGAGTCCCAGTCGTAGTCCGAGGAGTGGGAGCTCGGAGTCGTCTCCGACACCGGCGTCGAAGTCCACTCGAAGGAGGAAGAGGAGGAGAGGACGATGGTGGACGGCCCTGCGCCATTTTTCTTCTCCTCCTCCTTCCTCGCTGCCTTCTCTGCCCTTGCCGCCTTCCTTGCTGCGGACTCCGCCCGGCGCTTGTCGCGGCTCGCCTTCTTCTTCGCCTTCGCCGCCGCCTTCTCCTCCTCCTTCTGCGCGTAGAAGGCTTCTGTGGCGGCGACATCTTCAGGGAATTTTCGCGTCCACTCGAGGCGGAGGGCCTTGATGTCTACGGGTGCTTCTATTCTTGTAGACAGTGTTGGGCCTCCAAGAGCAGAGGTTTGTAGAATAGCAGCAAGTTTCCCTTAAGTGGATCACCCAAGGTTTATCGAACTCGGGGAGGAAGAGGTCAAAGATATCCCTCCGATGCAACCCCGCAACCACAAAGCAAGAAGTCTCTTGTGTCCCCAACACACCTAATAGGTGCACTAGTTCGGCGAAGAGATAGTGAAATACAGGTGGTATGAATAAGTATGAGCAGTAGTAACGCAGCAGTAGTAACGCAGTAAAACAGTAAACAAACGGAGATTCGATGCTTGGAAGCAAGGCCCAGGGATCCTGCTTTCACTAGTGGACACTCTCAACAATGATCACATAATAGGACTACTCTACACTCTTTTGTTGGATGATGAACACCGCTAACTGTGTAGGATTACACGAACCCTCAATGCCGGAGTTAACAAACTCCACAGTATTCGATATTCATGTTTAAATAACCTTAGAGTGCAAGATAGATCAACACAATTACACCAAGAACTAACATAGCATGCACACTGTCACCATCATACCATGAAGGTGGCATAGATCACATCAATACTATCATAGCAATAGTTAACTTCATAATCTACAAGAGATTACAATCATAGCCTACGCCAAGTATTAACACGGATGCACACACTGTCACCATTACACCGTGCATGAGGAATAAAACTACTTTAATAACATCACTAGAGTAGCACATAGAATAGTAGTGATACAAAACTCATATGAATCTCAATCATGTAAAGCAGCTCATGAGATTATTGTATTGAGGTACATGGGAGAGAGATTAACCACATAGCTACAGCGGAGCCCTCAGCCTCGGGGGTGGATTACTCCCTCCTCATCATGGAGGCAGCGATGGCGGTGAAGATGGCGATGAAGACGGCGGTGGAGATGGCTCCGGGGCAATTCCCGCCCCGGCGAGGTGCCTGGAACAGAGACTTCTGTCCCCCGAATTGGAGTTTCGCGATGTGGCGGTGCCCCTGGAGTCTTTCTGGAGTTTTCGTCAAGAGGTATCGCGTTTTTAGGTCGAAAGGGGTCTTATAGGCGAAGAGGCGGCGCAGGAGGGGCACCAGGGCGCCCCCCATAGGCCGGCGCGGCCAGGGGCCTGCCCGCGCGGCCCTATGGTGTGGGGCCCCTGGGCCTCCCCTCCGGGTCTCCTTCGGTGTCCTGGTCCGTCTCGGTGAATTATGACGTTTGGTCTTCGTTTCGTCGAATTCCGAGAATATTGCCCGAACAGCCTTTCTGGAACCAAAAACAGCAGAAAACAGGAACTGGCCCTTCGGCATCTCGTCAATAGGTTAGTTCCGGAAAACGCATAAATATGACATATAATGTGTATAAAACATGTGAGTATCATCATAAAAGTAGCATGGAACATAAGAAATTATTGATACGTTTGAGACGTATCAAGCATCCCCAAGCTTAGTTCCTACTCGCCCTCGAGTAGGTAAACGATAACAAAGATAATTTCTGAAGTGACATGCTATCATAATCTTGATCATACTATTGTAAGCATATGAGATGAATGCAGCGAGTCGAAGCAATGATGAAGATAA
>NC_061508.1:301132045-301217409 GCF_022539505.1 Lolium rigidum
ATAAGTACTCCCTCTTGGAGTTAAAAGCATCTACTTGGCCGGAGCATCTACTAGTAACGGAGAGCATGCAAGATCATAAACAACACATAAGCATAACTTTGATAATCAACATAACAAGTATTCTCTATTCATCGGATCCCAACAAACGCAACATATAGAATTACAGATAGATGATCTTGATCATGATAGGCAGCTCACAAGATCCGACAATGATAGCACAATGGGGAGAAGACAACCATCTAGCTACTCCTATGGACCCATAGTCCAGGGGTAGACTACTCACTCATCACTCCGGAGGCGACCATGGCGGTGTAGAGTCCTCCGGGAGATGATTCCCCTCTCCGGCGAGGTGCCGGAGGCGATCTCCAGGATCCCCGAGATGGGATCGGCGGTGACGGCGTCTCTGGAAGGTTTTCCGTATCGTGGCTCTCGGTACTGGGGGTTTCGTCACGGAGGCTTTAAGTAGGCGGAAGGGTAGGTCAAGAGGCGGCACGGGGGGCCCAAACCACAGGCCGGCGCGGCCAGGGGAGGGGCCGCGCCGCCCTAGGGTTTGGCCACCCTGTGGCCCCTCTTCGTCTCGTCTTCGGTCTTCTGGAAGCTTCGTGTAAAAATAGGCCTCCGGGCTTTTATTTCGTCCAATTCCGAGAATATTTCTTTACTAGGATTTCTGAAACCAAAAACAGCGTAAAACGACAGAATCGGCACTTCGGCATCTTGTTAATAGGTTAGTTCCAGAAAATGCACGAATATGACATAAAGTGTGCATAAAACATGTAGATAACATCAATAATGTGGCATGGAACACAAGAAATTATCGATACGTTGGAGACGTATCAATACCTACTGATATATCTTTGCAAATGGCTGATAAATCTACTGCTATTCCTGTTGGTATATGTGAGGATGTTCCTGTTCAAGTTACTAATAACTGCTTGATATTAACTGATTTTGTTGTGTTGGAAATGCCCGAAGATGATAATATGTCTATTATTCTTGGGAGACCTTTTCTTAACACCGCAGGGGCTGTTATTGATTGCAATAAAGGAAAGGTTACTTTCAATGTTGATGATAGGGAGCACACCGTCTATTTCCCCAAGAGGATTGAAAAAGCGTGTGGAGTAAATACTATTTCTAATGTGAGAACTATCAAAGTTGGAACTATCGATTGTCCTATATATGAGCCTAAAGAAGAATATCAAACTCTTATGATTGGATCCATATCAATACAATTCAAGGTAACATGATTGATTTTAGGTTTATTTCTTCTTATGCTATGTAAAATTTATTTGGTGACAAGACTTGATCAACCTTGTTAACAAATACTTTTTATATGCATAGAGGAGGTAAACAACATCTCTTTCTTCCTCCACTTGCTCTACTTGCTGTAGCACTTTTATTTTGCAAAGTTCCTTAGTTAATTAGAGATTTCAAAAAAATTCCTGGCCAGTAATAATAAACTTAATACCCAGAATTGTGCATTTTTCAAAGTTTTCAAAAATTCGCAAAAATTATACCGTTGGTCCTATTTTTCGACAAGGCACCTGGGAGCACCTGGGGATGACCAGTGGGGCACCCCAGGTGGCACCCCACAGGCTGGCGCGGCCGGCAAGGGGGCGCGCCACCCTGGTGTGTGGGCTCCCCTTTACCCCACTTTAGCATCTTTTCCTTCCACACTCTTCTCTCTCCCGAAAAAATCGACACCAGCTTCCTCTCACTCGTGTTTTTGCTCAAGAACTCCAGATTTCTCGATCTCTTTGCTCAGCCCAGATTTCGTCCGAAATTTGGCACATTTGCTCTTCGGTATGTGACTCCTTCGATTATCCAAGTAGAATTTTGTTTGGTGGAGTATATCTTGCATATTTTGCTGCTGTAGGTAACATGTTTAGTGAGCTTGCATGCTTGTTCTAAGTGGTAGAAACTAGTTTTGATGCATGATTAGTGCTCTAGCAAGTTCCTATGGTAGTTTCCCTCGATTATATGTCATCAAATCAAGTTTTATATTGTTTGTTGAAAAATTTCAGAAAATGGAAGGGAGTAGGCACCAACTCAACCAACAGGAATTGGAGGTGCAACAGGTCATGAGAGTTCACCGAGAAGAAGGAGTATACCCCGCTTACTACCCGTGCGTGGATTTTATGAGAAGTGCAGGGATCTTGCAGGATGTTCAAAGTCTAATCTCTCGTGCAGGGTTGGATGATTTTGTTGATGGTGAACCATGTCAATATGCAAAACTGACTATGTCAGTAGTGTAGGATTTTAAATTCAATTGTCCACAATCTAACCCCATGGTCCAATACAAAATTTATAATAAAACTGTCAACTTGCCATTCAATGATTTTTGTGCAGTGATACGTCTCCAACGTATCGATAATTTCTTGTGTTCCATGCCACATTATTGATGTTATCTACATGTTTTATGCACACTTTATGTCATATTCGTGCATTTTCTGGAACTAACCTATTAACAAGATGCCGAAGTGCCAGTTGCTGTTTTCTGCTGTTTTTGGTTTCAGAAATCCTAGTAAAGAAATATTCTCGGAATTGGACGAACTAAAAGCCCAGAGGCCTATTTTCTCACGAAGCTTCCAGAAGACCGAAGACGAGACGAAGAGGGGCCACGAGGGGGCCACACCCTAGGGCGGCGCGGCCCCCCCTTGGCCGCGCGGCCTCGTGGTGTGGGGCCCTCGTGCCGCCTCTTGACCTGCCCTTCCGCCTACTTAACGCCTCCGTGACGAACCCCCCAGTACCGAGAGCCACGATACGGAAAACCTTACGGAGACGCCGTCACCGCCGATCCCATCTCGGGGGATCCTGGAGATCGCCTCCGGCACCCTGCCGGAGAGGGGAATCATCTCCCGGAGGACTCTACACCGCCATGGTCGCCTCCGGAGTGATGAGTGAGTAGTCTACCCCTGGACTATGGGTCCATAGCAGTAGCTAGATGGTTGTCTTCTCCCCATTGTGCTATCATTGTCGGATCTTGTGAGCTGCCTATCATGATCAAGATCATCTATATGTAATTCTATATGTTGCGTTTGTTGGGATCCGATGAATAGAGAATACTTGTTATGTTGATTATCAAAGTTATGCTTATGTGTTGTTTAAGATCTTGCATGCTCTCCGTTACTAGTAGATGCTCTGGCCAAGTAGATGCTTTTAACTCCAAGAGGGAGTACTTATGCTCGATAGTGGGTTCATGCCTGCATTGACACACAGGACGATGGATGAAAGTTCTAAGGTTGTGTTGTGCTCGTTGCCACTAGGGATAAAACATTGATGCTATGTCTAAGGATGTAGTTGTTGATTACATTACGCACCATACTTAATGCAATTGTCTCGTTGCTTTGCAACTTAATACTGGAGGGGGTTCGGATGATAACCTGAAGGTGGACTTTTTAGGCATAGATGCAGTTGGATGGCGGTCTATGTACTTTGTCGTAATGCCCAATTAAATCTCACTATACTCATCATCATATGTATGTGCATTGTCATGCTCTCTTTATTTGTCAATTGCCCAACTGTAATTTGTTCACCCAACATGCTGTTCGTCTTATGGGAGAGACACCTCTGGTGAACTGTGGACCCCGGTCCAATTCTCTTTACTCGAAATACAATCTACTCGCAATACTTGTTTTTATCGTTTTCTCTGCAAACAATCATCTTCCACACAATACGGTTAATCCTTTGTTACAGACAAGCCGGTGAGATTGACAACCTCACCTGTTTCGTTGGGGCAAAGTACTTTGGTTGTGTTGTGCGGGTTCCACGTTGGCGCCGGAATCTCCGGTGTTGCGCCGCACTACATCCCGCCGCCATCAACCTTCAACGTGCTTCTTGGCTCCTCCTGGTTCGATAAACCTTGGTTTCTTTTCGAGGGAAAACTTGCTGCTGTGCTCATCATACCTTCCTCTTGGGGTTGCCCAACGAACGTGTGAAATACACGCCATCAAGCATATTTTCCGGCGCCGTTGCCGGGGAGATCAAGACACGCTCGCAAGGGGAGTCTCCACTTCTCAATCTCTTTACTTTGTTTTTGTCTTGCTTTATTTTATTTACTACTTTGTTTGCTGCACTAAATCAAAATACAAAAAAAATTAGTTGCTAGTTTTACTTTATTTGCTATCTTGTTTGCTATATTGAAAACACAAAAAAAATTAGTTACTAGCATTTACTTTACTTATTTCATCATGTTTCCTTTTAATTTTACCACAAAGAACATACCGGTAGGACGTGGGTCTATAGTTGGGAGAAATAACATAGAAGAATTCTTCAACCATGTTAGTACCATTGAAAATTTTGAAGATAGACACTTGATAGACCTTGCGCCTACTTATGAAATTGCTGCTGCGCATTTAGTTCGCTTGTTGGAAACCAAATTTGTTAATATTAATCCTATAATCCAACACATGTTTTTCACACTTGGTGATATGGAAGAAGGGGAAAAGAAAGATTTTGTTTTAGAAACCCTTCTTAGAGAATTTGGTGGTCTAGCAAGAGAAGCTAGAAAGGTCTTTGCTAAATTTAATATGCTTGGTTCTCCTACTAATTTTGCTAGTCTCCTTGAAAAGATGGATATGGATAGAATAAGATACACTAATAATATTGATGATGGTGGGGAGATCAAAGCACCAATACCATGCAAGCTCCTAGCTATGAATGATGCACTAGAAAATAATTATGCTTGGCTTGTTCCTGAAAATTTGTTTGATGAGAGTAGCACTCCTAAGACTAATGAAAAGGGAGATGCTAAAACTTATGTATCTAATATAATATGCCTGGTTGAGAAGAGCCCACACCCCGCTGTAGAAGTACCACCCTTCGATAATACTTGATACACACTTTCGCGCCTAGCTGAAAGGCGTTAAAGAAAAGCGCTTATGGGAGACAACCCATGTTTTTACCTACAGTACTTTGTTTTTATTTTGTGTCTTGGAAGTTGTTTACTACTGTAGCAACCTCTCCTTATCTTAGTTTTGAGTTTTGTTGTGCCAAGTTAAGCCGTTGATAGAAAATTAAGTACTAGATTTGGATTACTGCGCAGTTCCAGATTTCTTTGCTGTCACGAATCTGGGTCTATCTCCCTGTAGGTAGCTCAGAAAATTACGCCAATTTACGAGCATGATCCTCAGATATGTACGCAACTTTCATTCAATTTGAGCATTTTCGTTTGAGCAAGTCTGGTGCCATTTTAAAATTCGTCAATACGAACTGTTCTGTTTTGACAGATTCTGCCTTTTATTTCGCATTGCCTCTTTCGCTATGTTGGATGAATTTCTTTGATCCACTAATGTCCAGTAGCATTATGCAATGTCTAGAAGTGTTAAGAATGATTGTGTCACCTCTGAATATGTCAATTTATATTGTGCACTAACCCTCTAATGAGTTGTTTCGAGTTTGGTGTGGAGGAAGTTTTCAAGGATCAAGAGAGGAGTATGATGCAACATGATTAAGGAGAGTGAAAGCTCTAAGCTTGGGGATGCACCCGGTGGTTCACCCCTGCATATATCAAGAAGACTCAAGCGTCTAAGCTTGGGGATGCCCAAGGCATCCCCTTCTTCATCGACAAATTATCAGGTTCCTCCCCGAAACTATATTTTTATTCGGCCACATCTTATGTGCTTTTTCTTGGAGCGTCGGTTTGTTTTTGTTTTTGTTTTGTTTGAATAAAATGGATCCTAGCATTCACTTTATGGGAAAGATACACGCTCCGCTGTAGCATATGGACAAATATGTCCTTGGTTTCTACTCATAGTATTCATGGCGAAGTTTCTCCTTCGTTAAATTGTTATATGGTTGGAATTGGAAAATGATACATGTAGTAATGGCTATAAATGTCTTGGGTAATGTGATACTTGGCAATTGTTGTGCTCATGTTTAAGCTCTTGCATCATATGCTTTGCACCCATTAATGAAGAAATACATAGAGCATGCTAAAATTTGGTTTGCATATTTGGTTTCTCTAAGGTCTAGATAATTTCTAGTTTTGAGATTGAACAACAAGGAAGACGGTGTAGAGTCTTATAATGTTTTCAATATGTCTTTTATGTGAGTTTTGCTGCACCGGTTCATCCTTGTGTTTGTTTCAAATAAGCCTTGCTAGCCTAAACCTTGTATCGAGAGGGAATACTTCTCATGCATCCAAAATACTTGAGCCAACCACTATGCCATTTGTGTCCACCATACCTACCTATACTACATGGTATTTTCCCGCCATTCCAAAGTAAATTGCTTGAGTGCTACCTTTAAAATTCCATCATTCACCTTTGCAATATATAGCTCATGGGACAAATAGCTTAAAAACTATTGTGGTATTGAATATGTAATTATGCACTTTATCTCTTATTAAGTTGCTTGTTGTGCGATAACCATGTTTATCGGGGAACGCCATCAACTCATTGTTGAATTTCATGTGAGTTGCTATGCATGTTCGTCTTGTCACGAAGTAAGGGCGGTTTTCACAATCAAATGGTTTGAGTATGCATATTGTTAGAGAAGAACATTGGGCCGCTAACTAAAGCCATGAATCATGGTGGAAGTTTCAGTTTGGACATAAAACCTCAATCTCTTATGAGAATATTAACTGTTGTTGAATGCTTAAGCATTAAAAGAGGAGTCCATTATCTGTTGTCTATGTTGTCCCGGTATGGGTGTCTAAGTTGAAGAATGATCAAAAGCGAGAAATCCAATACGAACTTTCTCCTTAGACCCTTGTACAGGCGGCATAGAGGTACCCCTTTGTGACACTTGGTTGAAACATATGTTATGCAATGATGATCAGTGTTAACCCAAGCTAATGAGGACAAGGTGCGGGCACTATTGGTACACTATGCATGAGGCTTGCAACTTATAAGATATAATTTACATGATGCATATGCTTTATTACTACCGTTGACAAAATTGTTTCATGTTTTCAAAATCAAAGCTCTAGCACAAATATAGCAATCGATGCTTTTCCTCTATGAGGACCATTCTTTTACTTTCAATGTTGAGTCAGTTCACCTATTTCTCTCCACCTCAAGAAGCAAACACTTGTGTGAACTATGCATTGATTCCTACATACTTGCTTATTGCACTTATTATATTACTCTATGTTGACAATATCCATGAGATATACATGTTACAAGTTGAAAGCAACCGCTGAAACTTAATCTTCTTTTGTGTTGTTTCAATACCTTTACTTTGAATTATTGCTTTATGAGTTAACTCTTATGCAAGACTTATTGATGCTTGTCTTGAAGTGCTATTCATGAAAAGTCTTTGCTTTATGATTCACTTGTTTACTCATGTCATACACATTGTTTTGATCGCTGCATTCACTACATATGCTTTACAAATAGTATGATCAAGATTATGATGGCATGTCACTCCAGAAATTATCTTTGTTATCGTTTTACCCGCTCGGGACGAGCGAGAACTAAGCTTGGGGATGCTGATACGTCTCCAACGTATCGATAATTTCTTGTGTTCCATGCCACATTATTGATGTTATCTACATGTTTTATGCACACTTTATGTCATATTCGTGCATTTTCCGGAACTAACCTATTAACAAGATGCCGAAGTGCCGATTCTGTCGTTTTCTGCTGTTTTTGGTTTCAGAAATCCTAGTAAAGAAATATTCTCGGAATTGGACGAAATAAAAGCCCAGAGGCCTATTTTCTCACGAAGCTTCCAGAAGACCGAAGACGAGACGAAGAGGGGCCACGAGGGGGCCACACACTAGGGCGGCGCGGCCCCCCCCCCCTTGGCCGCGCGGCCCTGTGGTGTGGGGCCCTCGTGCCGCCTCATGACCTACCCTTCCGCCTACTTAAAGCCTCCGTGACGAAACCCCCAGTACCGAGAGCCACGATATGGAAAACCTTCCAGAGACGCCGTCACCGCCGATCCCATCTCGGGGGATCCTGGAGATCGCCTCCGGCACCCTGCCGGAGAGGGGAATCATCTCCCGGAGGACTCTACACCGCCATGGTCGCCTCCGGAGTGATGAGTGAGTAGTCTACCCCCGGACTATGGGTCCATAGCAGTAGCTAGATGGTTGTCTTCTCCCCATTGTGCTATCATTGTCGGATCTTGTGAGCTGCCTATCATGATCAAGATCATCTATATGTAATTCTATATGTTGCGTTTGTTGGGATCCGATGAATAGAGAATACTTGTTATGTTGATTATCAAAGTTATGCTTATGTGTTGTTTAAGATCTTGCATGCTCTCCGTTACTAGTAGATGCTCTGGCCAAGTAGATGCTTTTAACTCCAAGAGGGAGTACTTATGCTCGATAGTGGGTTCATGCCTGCATTGACACCTGGGACAGTGACAGAAAGTTCTAAGGTTGTGTTGTGCTTGTTGCCACTAGGGATAAAACATTGATGCTATGTCTAAGGATGTAGTTGTTGATTACATTACGCACCATACTTAATGCAATTGTCTCGTTGCTTTGCAACTTAATACTCGGAGGGGTTCGGATGATAACCTCGAAGGTGGACTTTTTAGGCATAGATGCGGTTGGATGGCGGTCTATGTACTTTGTCGTAATGCCCAATTAAATCTCACTATACTCATCATGATATGTATGTGCATTGTCATGCTCTCTTTATTTGTCAATTGCCCAACTGTAATTTGTTCACCCAACATGCTGTTCGTCTTATGGGAGAGACACCTCTAGTGAACTGTGGACCCCGGTCCAATTCTCTTTACTCGAAATACAATCTACTGCAATACTTGTTTTTACCGTTTTCTCTCGCAAACAATCATCTTCCACACAATACGGTTAATCCTTTGTTACAGCAAGCCGGTGAGATTGACAACCTCATCTGTTTCGTTGGGGCAAAGTACTTTGGTTGTGTTGTGCAGGTTCCACGTTGGCGCCGGAATCTCCGGTGTTGCGCCGCACTACATCCCGCCGCCATCAACCTTCAACGTGCTTCTTGGCTCCTCCTGGTTCGATAAACCTTGGTTTCTTTCTGAGGGAAAACTTGCTGCTGTGCTCATCATACCTTCCTCTTGGGGTTGCCCAACGAACGTGTGAAATACACGCCATCATGCAGCAATCAAAGTACCGCAATGGGGATCATGCGAGAAGATAAAGGGATCGCCGCAAGAGTTCTTGGACCTCTTCAAGATGATTTGTCATGGAAGAAGCTTCTCAGAGGATGGTGGTAAAATCAGTAGCATTCATCTCCCAGCTATTCGTTACTTTGCTTATTTCATTACCAAGTGCGTTCTAGCAAGAAAGAATGGAAGTAAAATATATATCCAGGATCTAGCCTTTCTAGCTGCTGCATTACAAGGGAATAGGACTTATAACTTGGGTGCTTTGATAGCCAACAGACTTGCTACTAACCGTGAGAAGGGAGGAATTTGTGGGGGTCTCATCGCCTCTCGCTTATTAGCTATGCATGGTGTAGAACCTCACCATCTTGATATTCAGCTCCCCGTAGAGAAACTTGACATAGTCTCTATGATTAAGCATGAATTTGTTTCTGATTCGTCTAATTTGAGCAACCTATCTTACAGAATAACATTTTACAAGAAATCTTGGAGAATAACTAAGAAAACTGAAAAATTAGTAGGATTGCCTGCACCTGCTCTGTTTAACCTTGATTCCAGGGAGGACTGGTCAGTCACAGAAGGAGAACTGTAGGCATGCATAGAGAGAGATGGCCATCATGCAAGGGACAACACGGAGGAGGTCGAGGAACACCTCGACTCGTCATCAGATGCAGCAAGTTCTTCGCATCAACAAGTTGGGCATGAGGAGCCTCCACGCTTTTCTTCTGCATCGGTACCTTATTATGACTACGCCATGTATGATCCACCGGCGTGGAACCCAGACCCTCGTTGGGGTGGATCTCCACTTAGGCCAAAAGACTAAGCTTGGGGGGAGGTATACCGGCACACTCATTCTTTGCATATTATGGTTGCTGGATACTTGTACATACTTGTTTAGTCTCTTTGAGTGGTTTTCTAATAAGAGGGAGATGATATTTGGGGAAGTGCTGCCTAAAAACAGATTCTGCACTGTTACTAAAAAAATTCGTGCGCACAGCCAGAACGTTATTTTGAGCTGCCAATTTTTGTGCATGTTTCCCAGGATGTTATCTAACTTTCATTAGTTGAACACTTTTCGAGCTGAGCAACAGAAGATTTTTGTAAAAATCGATTTCTGTACTGCTGTCAGGTTTTGGCAGATTTCTGCCATCTTGTTTTTCTGTGTTTCTTTCAGTTTTCATTCTCTTGTTTTTGCGTTGTTTCTTTCCTAAAACAAAAAAAGACCAAAAATATTTCTGTTGTTTCTCTTCACCATTTGTTTATTTTGGTTTCTTGCATTTGTTTCGCTTTATTTGCTATTGCTAGTTTGCTATAAGAAAACCCAAAAAGATTTTGCTTTGTTTGCTTGCTTCCTTTTATTCTTGTTCTCAAATTCGAAAAAACCAAAAATATTTTCTTTTCTTCTTTGGTTTGTAAATTTCTTTATGAGTTCAATGGTCTTCGGTGGCTGGAGCGTGGTTTTCATTTCATATTATCCAAGCTACACAGGTGAAAAGAAAATAATGACGATATTCGACAATCTGATTGTGGTGAGAGGCTGGTATGAACTCTATTTGTTTTCATTTTTGTACATATACTCATCCATGTGAGCATTCTTAGTTGGTTCATGTGAGGTATATGTCATTTAAGAAAGTCTAGTAGTTCATGATCTCTCATATTTAGCTCCAATTTATTAAGATGAGTAGCATGTCATGGATGTTTGCTTGCATTGTTTTATTCATAGATAGGTATGATATTGTGGTATCCTCCTCTGAATAATTCATTTGAATTAACTTGGCACATGCTCACGCATGCATATGACTGAACAAGAGTCAATTAAGCCTCAATGATTTACATTGCTTCAGAGTTCTGGTATCACTTTTATGCCTTAGTTAATTTATTTTGCCGCAAGCATGATTATGACAGTTACTGCTCTCTTGATTTGTCGCTCCCTAGTTTTTTTTGCTAGCCTTCACTTGTACTGAGCGGGAACGCTGCTCGTGCTTCCAAACACATGAAAACCAAGTTATTCCAGAGTGTCCACCATAAATACCTATGCATGGCATTTCAAACCATTCCAAGTAAATTCTCATGCGCTACCTTTAAACCTTCAAAATGCTTCTCAATTTGTGTTAATGTTTCATAGCTCATGAGGAAGTATGTGGTGTTTAACTTTCAACCTTGTCATTTACTCTTGACGGACTTTCATATGGACTAGTGGCACATCCGCTTATCCAATAATTTTGCAAAAAGAGCTGGCAATGGGGTTCCCAGCCCCAATTAATCAACTTTCACTAATAATTCTCTTCACATGTTTTGCTCTGATTCATCGGTAAGCAACTTAATTTTGCAAATAGACACTCCTCCATGGTATGTGATTGATGGAAGGCACCCGAGGATTCGGTTAGCCATGGCTTGTGTAAGCAAAGGTTGGGGGGAGTGTCACCCATAATAAAACTAAAATACGTGTGTAAACAAAAGAGAAGAGGGATGATCTACCTTGCTGGTAGAGATAACGTCCTTCATGGGAGCCGCTCTTGAAAGTCCGGTTGGCGAGGTAGTTGGTGTACCCATTACCATTCGTTGACAACAACAAACACCTCTCAAAATAATTTTACTCCTGTTTTAAAAATGAATAGCTCTAGCGCATGTTAATCCCTGCTTCCCTCTGCGAAGGGTCAATCTTTTACTTTTATATTGAGTCTCCATCCTTTCTTTGAGCACTTTCTTGAGAGCACAACTGTCATTCTTAGTGTAATATGCTTGTCTCAAAATATGATTGATTGTGGTATAACTTTGATGCTTTTATCTTTGACAATCACTATTTCTAGTCTTTCTATGAACTTCAGAGGTGCTTGAGCATTTATGTTTTGCTGATCAAATATGGGCAAGCGAGATACCACTCTATCATACTCTTTTATGAACATTGCAATCCCGCTTATATACATGATTCATGATGCTTATTATTAATTGTTGGTACCTTTCCATGATTGATATAGCTATTAGATGATCTTATTTGCATGTATCTTATTATGAACTGCCTAAGTGTTAGCCATAGCATGAGAATATTTACATCATATGAACAAATGTGTTCGTGAAATTTCTTTTATCGCTCAGTTGTTAACTGAATTGCTTGAGGACAAGCAATAAGCTAAGCTTGGGGGAGTTGATACGTCCAAAACGTATCTACTTTCCCGAACACTTTTGCTATTGTTTTGCCTCTAATTTGTGTGTGTTTGGATGCAACTAACACGGACTAACGCTGTTTTCAGCGAGAACTGTTACAGTGTCTCGTTTTTGTGCAGAAATCCAACTTTCAGGAAAAACCTCGGAATTTATACAGAAGGCCCTATTTTCCCAGAACACTTACGGAGCCAGAAGGGCATGTCAGGTGGAGGCCCGAGGGCCCCACACCCTAGGGCGGCGCGGCCCTAGCGTGTGGCCCCCTCGGCAGGCCTCCGACGCCCTCCTTCGGACTACTTATCGCCCTCGACCTAAAAACGCACGGGGAGAAGTGGAAGTCGCCAGAAACCCTCCAGAACGCCGCCACATCGCGAAACTCCGTCTCGGGAGCCAGAAGTCTCCGTTCTGGCACTCCGCCGGGACGAGGAATTGGAGGAGATCATCGCCATCATCACCACCGACGCCTCTCCTTCGACCAGCCATGTTTCCCCCATCCATGTGTGAGTAATTCCCCCACTGTAGGCTGAAGGGGATGGTAGGGATTGGATGAGATTGGTCATGTAATAGTATAAAATTTTTAGGGCATAGTGCTTAGTGTCCGTAATTGGTACTTTGATGATATTGTTGCAACTTGTTATGCTTAATGCTTGTCACTAGGGCCCGAGTGCCATGATCTCAGATCTGAACATGTTATTATTTCATCATGATATTCATTGTTTATGGTCTTACTCGCAAGTTGTATACACATGTCGCTGTCCGGAACCAATGGCCCCGAAGTGACAGAAATCGGGACAACCGGAGGGGATGGTAGTGATGTGAGGATCACATGTGTTCACGGAGTGTTAATGCTTTGCTCCGGTACTCTATTAAAAGGAGTACCTTAATATCCAGATAGATTCCCTTGAGGCCCGGCTGCCACCGGGCTGGTAGGACAAAAGATGTTGTGCAAGTTTCTCATTGCGAGCACGTACGACTATAATTGGAACACATGCCTATTGATTGCTTTGTACTTGGACACCGTTTTATTATTATCTGCAAATGCCCTGCTTGATTGTTACATGAGTTTCTCTCATCCATGCAACGCCCGTTATCCGTCCCCGTGCCTACAGTATTTTAATCCTGATGTTTACTATAATCACTACTGCTGTCTCTGTTACTCTGCTGCTGTTATTTCACTACTGCTGCCGCTATAAAACTGTTACTACTGATAAACTCTTGCGAGCAAGTCTGTTTCCAGGTGCAGCTGAATTGACAACTCCGCTGTTAAGGCTTTCAAGTATTCTTTGTCTCCCCTTGTGTCGAATCAATAAATTGGGTTTTACTACCCTCGAAGACTGCTGCGATCCCCTATACTTGTGGGTTATCACACCCCTATTGCGCTCCCGGGGTGAAAACCCTAACTTTGTTCGGCAGCGACGGCACCACGTGCGTTGTGACCTCCTTGTAGGCGCTGCTGTTGGGACCTTTCGAGGTGCGTGGATGATGTTTTCGTGCAGTTTGGGTGGTAGCGGTGTTGCTCGGCGACATTGTCCTTCTACATCAACGACCAAGTCCGCGGCTTCAGCTCTGCGTGGTTGAACCCTTGGCAGGTGGCAAGGCTTCGCAAGGTGAGCACATGCTGCGAGTGTTGGGGGCTCTGTTCTAGCCCTAGTTCTAGGCTTGGTTCCTCATGTGTGCTCTGCTCAAGGGAAGCGTTTCCATTGTCGGCGGTTCGGCGTCCTTTCGAGCCAGGACGAGGGTGTAGGGGCCCTCTCCAGCCATGCAGTAGTGCCAGGCGACAACTTGCTCCTGGGCAGGCGTGTCTCTGCTACTTCGCGTTTGATGCTACTACCTCGCTTCACCTTCGCCGTTCCCGGGTGATTCGTTCTCGATTGAGGATAGCGAGGACTTCAGCTGTGTTTCTTGTTTATCTTGTATTTGTTGTGGTGTTGGATGTTGTAAGCTGCTTTCAGTATTCATGTATCATCTAGCCGTTTGTGGCTTTGTTAATTTAAAGTTGGACATTTGTGTTTCTTCTCTTTAAAAAGACTTCTGTGAGTCAGTCAATCGTCATCGACACCACTGACACGTAAGTCGCCGGCCCATGTTACCGATGACCTTGTAAGAGTCGCAATTCGGTGCTCAATTAGGCCCAGTAATACGGAGTAGTTCGCAAAGTTTGGCCCGTTTGCATTTGTGTCAGTCGAGTTCGGCTTTCGCCGCCTGCCTCGGCGTCCGCGACCAAGGCCAACCGGGCGCGCATCGCCGGCGAGCAAGCCGCCAGCAGCCTTGGGGTTGGAGTTGGAGGGAACCGGCGGGACATCCTCCTTGACACAGACGCAGACGCGCGCCATGTGTTCGTCCAAATGCTTCTGCAGGCGCATCGGTAAAACAAATCTCAGAAAATAAATTAATTGCTATCGCGATGTTAATTCTCTACAGATGATGAATATGCTGAAATCAGTTTCCATGTGCGGGGCCTGGTGCCTCGTTATATTCTCTTGTCTGAAGAGGGAAATAGCTTCGATTGTTATACCCGGTTCTGTGTCTTAAGCAATTTTTATGGTCGTTTCTGCTTAGTTTAGAAAAAGCACTGGAGTCGCGTACAACAGTTCTTCCTTCCAGGATTGTATACTCGTTGCTGCTTAGTTTAGAAAAGCGTAAAACAAAGTTAGTTTTGCTTTCATAAACAGTCAGCCTGCATAGTATTCAGATGTCACATTTAAATACAAACTTAGCACCGTGCCTTCAGAATGTTAAATTTTACTTGTTCTGGCTTTATAATTTGCTTAACTGACAATTTGTGAGTTTCAGATTGCGCCTCCAGATCTTTTGACTCTTCCGTGTAAAAGGTGCAAGATGGTAAACTTATGGAAGCAAGAAGCATGACATTCTTTTATTTTTCCTGATGAATTAATGAATACTGATGCGTTCGAATGACGTCTGGATTACCTGCTAAGCTGATGTGAGCCACACGTTTCGCTGCTTGTACACATATTGAATACATGCTGCTAGCACCTTAATGAAGGTTGTCTTTTCTTCTCAAGCATTCCTAGTGCTTAGGCGGACTTTGGGGTCACAAAACTGGTGTGAAGTTAACTGTAGGGGTCTTAGTCCCTGATCATCAAGATGGCATGATTGTTTTATGTCAGACATTCTTCTGTTTTACTTACTTAGCTTATGCCCATGTAATCATGCATTTTGGTCAGCATCAGGTTACAGTTTTTCTCCTGTAATATTGTTGTCTATTCATGATTCTGTTGAGCAAGAACTGTTTTTAATATACGAAGAGAGAAATACAGAACACTCTTTTGGGTAATTTTTGTTACGTTAGTGTTCAAGATAGGAAACTTTTACGTAGTAAGAGACCATTATTGTAGTATTTACACCACTACACTAGCCACGCAAAGAAGCACTATATATTCCCTGAGAGTTTAGGTTAACATTGTTCTCGCACTCCCAGAAAATTAAACAATTTATGGGAACTGTCAGAGTGATAGAAAATTAGAAACATATGATTCTACATAATTTGATGGCTAGGAGTTTCTGTCTGATTAGCTTGTTGATTCTTTCGCTTGGCTTTAACCCCTGCACAGCTCTCTCATGGAAGAATGATAGTTCAGTGGAAGATGGCATTCAAGGGTGCAAACCTTCTCCCCATCCATTTACTTTGTGCAAGTCAGAGGCAGAAGCTTTTGGCTATCCATGTGAAGATCACAAGGTATGAATGCTCCTTCGAATTTACTCCATGACATCATTTTTATGTTCAAGTTTATGCTCCCGTGAGAAAATGTCTGCCCTGTTGTGAAGTATACAGTCAAAATATGTGGCAGGTCACAACAGAAGATGGATATATTCTTAGCTTGAAGAGGATTCCTCACGGTCCTTCTAATGGTGATAACTCAACAGACAACAAGAATACGAGGCAACCAGTGCTGCTATTCCACGGGCTTATGGTGGTAAGGACATTGTTCAAGAAACCTTGTGCCCTTGAGTTACACTTCCATGCATACCTGAATCAAATGTGTGGATTGGACAGGATGGCATTTCTTGGCTACTTGGTACACCAAAACAATCACTTGGCTTTATTTTGGTAGACGGCGGGTTTGATGTTTGGATAGCGAATACTCGTGGAACTAATTCCAGCCGCAACCATACATCTCTATCCCCCAAAAACCCGGTTATATCTCAAGCCTGATCCCAAACTCATGTATCCTTCAATTTTCACTAATAGTATATTTTCAGGCCTACTGGGATTGGTCGTGGGACGAAATAGCTGCTTATGATCTTCCTGCCGTGCTTCAGTTTGTCTATGACCACACAGGAGGTCAAAAAGTCCATTATATCGGTCACTCCCTGGTGAGCTCATATGTATCCATCTTGAAGATTTCAATGGGTTTACACTTGGGAGATATGCTGAAGCAATTTTTACGTTAATTTCCAGGGAACCTTGATTATTCTTGCTGCATTCTCCGAGGGCAAGTTACTACACCTAGTTCGATCAGCAGCATTGCTCTGCCCAATTGCTTATTTGGACAGGACAAAATCCAAACTCAGCCGAGTTGCTGCACAAATCTTCTTGGCAGATGTAAAATACTGTTCAGCCTAATTGTTCTTGATGCTAATCACCACCTGTATAGTTGACATAGTGAATGCTCATCCATTTTTTTTTGTCTTGTGCAGACAGCTCGCTTTCTAGGTTGGCACGAGTTCAATCCTTTTGGGTAGGTACTTTACTACGAATTCTAATGTTTTTAAGTAGGTACATATGCAATATGTGCGCTTGATTACCATGTTCATGCGTGGTGTTTCATCTCGCGGCAACTTATTGATATGAGTAGAGGTGCACGTGCTTAAGCTCTTCTATTAGGTTGTGATTGTATGAATCTCAATACATGTGGGATCAATGTTGCCAAGTAGGAGTAGCCTGCTTTGAGTCTTGCCGTTCATCTGTTGAAAGTCAAAGTTAGTGTTGCATACTGGTAGAGTGGTATGCTTTGGGTAACCAGTCTCGACTTCTATTGTGCTGACTCAAGCCTGGAGTATTTGACAGCTACAAATGTGCTGCTGCATGACAGACTAGTTGCACGTGAAGTTCTATTGATAGTATGCGGCAACCCTGAAGTCGACTGCCATGATGTATTTTCTGCTCTTGCAGGTATGTTCTTGCATACAATTTTCCATGTTCCAAACACTCGGTTATGTTAAGCTAAAACTGGCCTCTTATATCCTAATAACTGTGATCATCTGATATTCGAAGGACCGGACTGTTGCCTCAATGTTACAAGTACATGTGCATTCCTGGAGCATGCTATACAGTCTACATCTGTCAGAAACCTTGTTCACTTGTCGCAGAGTAAGAATCTCAATCATAAGCTTTAAGTTTCAATTGTTCGAAGCTCACTCGGGGACAATGTTATTGTTTCTTATATGGATCTGCTTCCAATCAGTGGTCAGGCACAAAGGGATCAGAAGGTACGACTATGGCAACGCCAAGGCAAACATGAAGCATTACAATCAGACACGCCCTCCGCTGTACAACCTCTCAACCATTCCAACCCATGTCCCCATGATGCTCATGCATGGTGGCCAAGACTTCCTCGGCGATCTCCCTGACACCAGGCACCTCCTGAAGACGCTGGTCAGAAACCATGAAAAGGACAACATCGAGGTGCTATACGTGCCTGACTACGCTCATGCTGACTTTGTGACAGGCTTTAATGCTCCAGAGCTCGTATATGAACCGATGGTCGACTTCTTTCAGCGTCACTGAGAGTTACTACACATTTCTTCATGATCACCTTCACCAGTAATTGAGTACCACCCTATGCTATCAAAACATCAACTAGTGTATAAGGTGTCCATGCATATGACTTGTCAATTCGTAGTATATGCCTATATTTGCCAGGTTGATCATGCTAGAGAGTGAACTATTCGATCGAATATTTGGTACCATGTAATCAGTTTACCCGACATACCATATGTAGTAAGTACCAATTAGGCTCTATCAAGCCATTATTTGAAGGTCTTAAATTTCTGTTAAAATGCAATTAGATCTTCTTGCTTATTATTTTACTTATTTCCTATTTAAGTTCACTTTTGTGGTTGCCTATGTCCTGTTTATATTTAAAGCTGTTGCCAAAAGTACATTCCTCTGTTTGACGAATCATATGAAACGTTAGATAGTTGACTGTTATACTAGGTATGATTAGTATGTTTCAAGGATTAAGTGCCGTTCAACAAGTCGCGACTTGTCGCATGACTTGTCTACTTGTCGCATGACTTGTCTACATGTTGCAACCTGACTGTCGATAAGCTGGAGCGACACGACAAGTTAAGTCAACGATTAATCATGACTTGTCTATGTCGAGAGATCGAGCGACAAGTTGTGGGCTGGAAATAAAAAAGCCCATCCTGTCCCGTGAAACCCTATCTAAATAGATCTTGCCTCGTAGGCTCCAACCCAGCTGCGAACTCTCACCTGGACGCTCCCCTCTCGTCGCCCCTCACCTGACCTCTGCCTCCTCTCACCAAGCTGCTGTAAGTAGAGGCCTGGCCCTTGGACGCATTTGTCACAGTATCAGGTTCATCTCCACTCCCCATGCCCTCAAAATTTAGTACAGTAAGTAGAATAGTTAATGTGTATTTTTTTTAGTAGTTACAGGCCAACACGACTTGTCAGCTTGTCGGTACTCGAGCGACAAGTTGCGACACGTCGACATGTAATCCTTGGCATGTTTTTAGAACCCTGGTGCCTCGTGAGTCACCTTGCTTTCCTCCTGGTTGTCTGCTTTGTGGTGATGTTTGTTAGACTATAGTTCTATTCTTGTAATACAAGGTAGAATCAGTTTGGGTTCAGGCCAAGTCGGTTTGTGGCTTGAGCCTATATATACTCCTTGTACCATTCACAATAATATACGTGAGATTTACACAATTGTACATGGTATTAGATTAGACCCGAGGGCATGGCACCTCCCATGCTGCCGCCCTTTCCCCCTCCCGACTACTTCACCAAAAAGGCGGCCCCTATCGCCACCACCAACCAAACCTTCACCTTCCTAGTTCCAGCCTCCACAACCTCTACCGACATGGCCTCCTCCTTCTCCTTCATAGACACGGACTCTAACGTCACTCCCTTTGTCCCAATTACATTAGATGTAGCTGCCCACAACTATTATCATTGGCTCCATCCCTTCGAACTTCATCTTGGTGGCAGCAAACTTCGCGGTCACGCTGTCGTAGACTCGGTTCACCGCACCAATGATCCCCAATGGGTCAAAGATGACCTCGCCATTATCCAATGGATCTACATGCAGGACTCCACTGAGATCTTCAACCTCGTCTTCCAAGACGCCGCCACAACTGCGGCCCTATGGACGACCCTTTTGCCAGCTCTTCCAGGACAACATCAACACATGCGTAAACATACCCCTCTATAGGAGTCTACTACCAACGCCTCAAATCCAACGGAGATGAGCTCCAATAACTCGGTGATCCCGCCAATGATCGGCAAATCATCAATGTGCTTCTTGTCGGGCTTAGCGAGCGGTTCGAGAAACATGTCCTTCATACGCATTATGCGGCCCCTCCCCACCTTCGCTGAGATCCGCTCTCTACTGCAATGGGTGGACATCGTGCAATATCGCTAGGAGGCTCGTCTCTACGTCTTCGTCGCCACGTCGCACGCCCTGCCCGCAGCTCATGTCGTTGTATCGTCAATGCCGACAGTCCAAAAACTCTACCGGGTGGTGTCCCAGTCCGAACCATCGCGGAAAAAACCCTAGTTGTCCGCTGCTGCGACCAACGCATGCGTTGGGGCCCTCCTCCAGTAATGCACTCCCACCTCCGCCTCCAACATCACCGAACTGACGCCCTATGCAAGATCCCCGGACAGGGCTGGTCTAGGCTTGCCCGATGCCCTGGACCGCCCCCTCTCCCACTAGTGCTCCACCATCCTACTCTGCCAACTGGATGTTGGGCATGCATGTGCCCTCAGACCGGCGCCCCTGGCCTACTCGGCTCCCGACCACCTACGTAGGCCCCGATGTACTACCCCTACGGCGCCCCTGCTCCAGCGCCCTACCACACCGACGGTGGTGGTCTCTACTCGTTGTACTAGCTGCATGCTCCTCGAACCGCGCCCCACCATCATCTACACCACTACTGCGTACACCGACACCGAATTGGGACCAAGATACCTTTTTGCACGCCATGAACAACTTTATTGCTCAAGGAAACTGAATTAGGTACGGATTTGATTTTTGATTCTCGTGCTTCTAGTCATATGTCTTATTTGTGTAATATGTTGTCATCTTTCACTTCGTCTCCCTTTTCTTCCATTGCACTTGGCAATGGTTCCACTATGCACATCTATTGTGCCGGTCACACTCAACTACCCTCTCCCACTGCACCTCTCATCAAATATTTAATTTATGTCTACAAATTCACTTTTGATAACCTTGTCTCTCTCGAATTTGACCCTTTTGGCTTATCTGTGAAGTATTACCCGGCCAAGGTGGAGATCACATGCTTAAATAGTTCTGGTGATATTTATTTTGTTCATGGAGCTCCTCGCCGCTCCACCTTCCTCCATGTGGGCCTTCATCAACCGTTGACATCAACGTCTTGGCCACTCCAAGAATAATAGTAAATGCCATCGCTCCTTAGAGAATTTTCTATCCCCTGTAATACTTGCTTCTTTATGTTGATGATATTGTCCTTACTGGCTCTTCTCGGAGTTTTCTTGATCATATTATTTCTACAGTCAACAGTGAGCTCTCCATGACTGAACTCGGTCTTCTCCACCACTTTCTGGGTATTTCTGACACTTGTGACTCTCGCGGTTTATTTCTCTCCCAATGCCAAAACATCCTCAACCTCTTATCTTGGGCTGGTATGCTTGAATGTCAGCCCTGCTGCAAACTAGTTGACACTACTTCCAAGCTATCCTCTGAAGGGGAATCTTCTTCCGGTGCTGGCCTCTACCGTAGTCTTACGGGTGCCCTTCAGTATCTTACTCTCACACCCCCCAAACTCTCTTATATCGTTCAACAAGCTTGTCTTACATGCATGACCCTCATGTTCCTCATTATAATCACGTCAAACACATTCTTCGTTATCTTAAGGGAACTTTAGATCATGGTCTTCATATAAATTCTTCACCACACATCCTTCACGGGTTATTCCGATTCATATTGGGTCGGTTACCCGGACACTCGTCAGTCCACGTCCGGATATTGTGTTTTTCTATGTAATAATTTGATTTGATGGTCTTCAAAACATCAGGTTACAGTCTCTCGCGCGTCTGTAGAAGCTGAATACCGGGATGTTGCACACACAGATGCTGAATCAGTTTGGCTTCATCAACTTTTATCTGAGTTGCAGCGTCCTATTCATCATGCTACTATTGTCTAGTGTGACAACATTTCCGCTATTTACATGTCGAGCAACCCAATACAACATCGCTGGACCAAGCACATCGAAATTGACACTCATCTTGTTTGCGAGAAGGTTGCTTTTGGACAAGTTCACGTTCTTCATGTCCTAACCACAACATAGTTTGCAGATATCTTCACCAAGGGGCCTCGTCACTTCACCATTCAAGGATATTCAGTTCAGTCTCAACGTTGCTGAACCCTACACTGATAGTGCACGGGTGGGGTGGGGGTGGGGGGGGGGGGGGGGGAGACTACAGTTCTATTATTGTAATACAAGTTAGAATCACTTAGGGTTTAGGCCAAGTAGGTTTGTGCCTTGAGTCTATATATACTCCCTTCACAAATAATATACGTGAGATTTACACAATTCTACAATGTTGGCAGTGGCTAATGAGAAGGCTGCTACCTAGACGTAGAGAGTGGTTATGATTTTTTCCCTTCACGACCGGTTAGGTTTACTGCGGAACGCGTGTTTTGTTGTTTTTGGGTAGCTATATGGAGTTGGGGTGCAAATCTAGGTTTGGTTGATGGTACATTGAGTGCAGTTTTCATGTCGACACATGGAGTTTGAGCGGAGTGACAACCAAATATACTTGATCATAAACTATTCGATCGAGTATTCGGTTGTCTCGTGAGTAGATCCACCCTCCTTGTTCCACATTGACTCTTCTCTCTTTTTTGGGGCCATGCTGTCAAGGTCTTACTTTTGTTTTCATGCTTGTGATTATTGTAAGGGTACATTGCCCCTATGTGTGGTTTTGGTAATTAATGACAACCCCTATGGACTAATGTTTTCATTGAGTTTATATGAAGGAATATTCCATAGGTACTTCTTGCTCTCCATGTGTTGGATTCAAGTATGGATGCCATGAAGATAAAGGTATACCTTGTGTATTGGCATCAAGATCATCGGTATGAAGATATATATGTGATATGATCAAGAAGAAGAAATGAAGATGGAGTTCCTATGTGGAACTCAATATTAGCCATGCTCTATCTTATGTGAGTATGAGAAGATACAAGGTTGAGTTGGGCAAGTTCAAGATGAGCATCTTGAGTGAATCACATGCTTGAAGCTTGCCGTCCATTTGGTGATAATGGACATGTGAAGATGTGCATCAATGTGGCTTTCCCATCATAGTGTATGGGGAGTATTTGTGAGACTTCACGAAGCAACATTGATCAAGTAAGGCATTCCGGCTTGAGTGAAGCTTGAAGAGTTATCATCAAGATCAAGCGGGATGCGCAAGGCAAAGGTATGACCTTGATAGGTTTTCCTTTTACCGGTCTCGAGGTGGTTGATGGGAGACCGGATTATAGGATAGATAGCCGCACTATTAAGAGGGGCTTTCGGTTGGGTAACTTGATCACATCGTCTTAGGGAGCTCAATCCTTGCATGCGTTGCATATTCTTATTGCTTCTTGGTATTTCTCGGTGTGAGGTTCTTGAGCTTGTTGCTAGCTTTACAACAAGCCCAAGTTCATCGAAAACGGAGTTCACATGCATCTTCTATTGCGTTTTCGAGGTTGGGTGATTTTACCGGTTATTCATGATATAAGGTTCTACCTTTTATATTCATGATAAAATCCCCTCCTACAGATTCTTGGGTTTTCACTTTCTATTAGATAGCATTCGTTGTTATCTTCCAAACAAAATTGGTTTCATGCGATTCGGAGTTCGGGAGCAATAGTTATTAAAGAAAAAGGAAAAAGGAAATGGAGAAAAGAATAAAAGAAAAAAAAAGGGGAATGGGGCAGCCGGCCGACCGGCCCAGCCGCCGGCCCGCCCGGTCGGCGACCGGACTTGGCACGGCCGGACCGGGGGCTGCGCCAGGCAGGCCGGTCACGGACCGGGCCTGCAACCGGTCAAAGGCCAGAGGCCCCTGGACACGGGCCGGACTTGGCACCGGTGCCATCCGGCCCGTGTCCAGGGGCCTCTGGCCTTTGACCGGTTGCGAGCCCGGTCCGTGACCGGCCTGCCGGCGCAGCCCCGGTCCGGCCGGATCCCTGCTGGGCCGCTCCGCCCCACTCGGCCCACACGGCCACCTCCGCCCGCGCGGCCCGGACGGCCGGCGCAGCCGCGCGCCCCTCCGCTATCTGCCGCCCTGCAGCTCGCCCCGCCTGGGCTGCTTTGCTCCGCGCGGCCCAGTTGTCCCGCCCGGTTGCTGGGCCGGTCGGACCGGGCCACCGACCGGGCTCCTCAGTGCCCAGGCCGGTCGGCCGGCCTGGCAACCGGCTGGGCTCCTTTTTAGCTCGTTTTTTAGCCGTTTTCATCTGGTTTTTTCCCCAACGGTTATTTTTCTCCCTAGACTATAAATAGCCCTTCTTCCACCTTGAGCACCTAGTTCTTCCCATTTTCTCACCTCCATTGTTGCTATTTGAAGAACTTGCTCTCCCCCTTGATTCCTCCAACCATTCTTGCTCATATTTGAGGATTTGAGAGAGGAGATCTAGATCTACACTTCCACCAAACCGTTTCTTCTCTAAGTGAGGGAATCTCTTGGGATCTAGATCTTGGAGTCTTTGGTTGACTTTCCCCCTTGTTCTTCCTCTCCAATCTCATCCTAGCATTCGTTGCTTTGGTGGGATTTGAGTGTGAAGGACTTGAACACCTCCGGTGTTCTTGCTTTGCATCATTGCATAGTGTTGAGCTCTCCACCACGATTTGTTCGAGTGAGAGACCGTGAGCTTGTTACTCTTGGAGGGTGACCTCCTAGTTGGCTTGGTGATTGGTGCTCCGGTGATCTCTTCAAGAAGATTGTGAAGAGGCCCGGGCTTCTCCTTCGTGGAGCTTGTGAAGTGGTTGTGGAGCTTGCCATCTCCGGAGCGGAGGAAAAGCTAACCATAAGGAAAGGGCCATTATCCTTCGTGGGTGTGGTTCGGAGAATAGGGTGAGCCTTCGTGGCGCGGGGAATCCTTCGTGGGACCTCCACTCCTCCAAACGTGACGTACCTTGTTGCAAAGCAAGGGAACACGGGAATACATCCTCGTCTCCGCGTGCCTCGGTTATTTCTATACCCGAGCTCTCTTTCCTTGTGATAGCCATCGTGCTTGAAGTACATATATCTTGCTATCACTTGTGCTACATATATCTTGTGCCTATCTTGCTTAGCTCTAGTTGCTATTGTTACACTTAGTTGAGCTTAGCATATTTAGGGTTTGTGCTTGTAAACTAAACGATAGTTTAATTCCGCATTCATACAAGACAAATCCGCAAGAGTTTGTAATTGCCTATTCACCCCCCTCTAGGCGACATCTCGATCTTTCAATTGGTATCAGAGCAAGGTCTCTCCTTGTTTTAGGCTTCACCGCCTTGAGAGTAAAGATGTCGGCTAGTATAGTGCACAATGACACAATTATCTTTGTTGGCACAAATTATCTTTTGTGGCGAAATTGCTTGCTTTGCAATCTTCGGACCTTGTGTCCAAACATTGAGCAATTTCTAGATGTAGGTTTTTCTCCTCCGATGGATCCTCAAAATCTATCTTTAGAGGATGAGAAAAACTTACATCTTGAAGCTCTAGTATCTAATGAGCTTTTATTCTCCTTGAGACCCGATTTTCGTAGGTTCTTGATATATATAAAGCGAAAATCCTCTCATGAGATGTGGATCAAGCTTAAGGAAATGTTTGGTGGATCCACTTCTCAATTGGTCGGTGGTGACTCGAGGAGCTCTCTTCCCCTTCACATCATGAAGAGCTCCAAGTTGCTTCCACCTCCGGCCGTGATGAGTTCTCATCTTCTTCCACTTCACCAACGTGTAGCAAGACACGAGGTAATGATATGGTGAGTGGTGAGGAAAATTGCAATGTTGATATTGTGCTCAATAGTGATGATTCTTCATCTCTATCCCATTGCAATGCTTCCTCTTTGGACTTAAACACATCTAGCATTGACAATAATCTACATGCTTGTGTTGATAGTCCTTGCATATCATGTGTAAATTGCTTACATAAATCCCATGATGATATGCTTGCCTTGTCTTGCTCCCATAATCAAAATGCTTCTATTTCCTCTAGTTGTTTGTTGACTAACAATGTAGAGGAAACCGAACACTCTATGGATCAAGACATGTTTTCAAATGAGGATTCAAGAATTTCTTCATCTTCATCTTCCGGTATGCACATGTGCCTTATGGAAAATGGACCAAAGGTATCTCCTACTTTGACTCCTAACACACCCTCTAATGATGAGAGTGATGATGATGATAATGATGAAGAACATAATATCTTGGTGCATGATATGGCAATGGTATATGCTTCTCTTCGTGGTAATAAAGAAGCTCGTGCTTATCTCGAACACTCTATGGATACCTTGAATAAATATAGGGAAACCATAGTGGAGTTGGAGTCCCATGTTGAAAATGGGGAAATGAGATTCACTCTCCTCAAGCATGAGCTAAAAGATGAGAAGCATGCTAATTTCATGCTTACACAAAAAATTGAATCCTATATGCATGAAAATGAGAAAACTATTGTTGATGCTTGTGCTACTAACTCTAATTCTTGTGAAGCATCGACCTTAAAGGAGAATGTTGAGCTAAGGGCTCAACTTGAGTTGCTAACTAGCAATTATAGGGAATTGGAAGAAAGTCATAAAAAGCTCTCAAGCTCTCATGATGATCTTCTAATTTCCTATGATGGGCTAAAGTTAGCTCATGAGGCTAGTATCACCAAGGTAACATCTTGTGAGCCTCATGTGGACATTAGCACAATCTCTACTACAAATGCTATATTGCCATGTGCTAGTCCTTGTAATCCATCTAGTCAAACTAGTGATACACCTTGTGTTGGATTACTTTCTTTGCCTTGTTGCTCTAACAATGAAGCTTCTACTTCCTCTAGTACTTGTATTTCTACTAACCATGTAGAGGAAATCAAAGAGCTCGAGGCCCAAGTCCTTTCTTTGAAGAAATACTTGGAAAAACGTCATGAAGGGAAATCCGCACTTGACAAGATGCTAAGTGTGCAACAATCCCCCAATGACAAGAGTGGACTTGGATTCAACTCCAATAACAAGAACAAGTCCAAGAGCAAGAGCAACAAGAAGAAGGGCCAAGATAAAGTCAAGAATCCGGCCAAGTTGGTTTGCTTCAAGTGCAAGGTTGAAGGGCATCATGTTAGATCATGCCCATTGAAGAACAAGAAGCACTTGAGTGAGAAACAACAAGGGAAACGGCCACAAGGTCAAGGTCAAGCTCATGCTCGACCTCAAGTTGAAGATAGGCCACTTCCCAAGAAGAATCAAGATATTGTTCCCCAAGAGAAGAAATCAATAACGAAAAGAAAGGGGAACACTTGCTACTTATGTCGTAAGAAGGGGCACTTTGCTTCTTCTTGCTTAGGTAGTACCTTATCTAACCCTATAATTGTTGATAATGATTATTCTCTAGGGAAGGATAAGGATGGCAATGTGTTTGCCAAGTTTGTTGGAACTCAAAGTGGTTTCAAGAAAAGAACCATTTGGGTTGCCAAGCCTATTGTGACTAATCTCTTAGGACCCAGCTTGGTTGGGGACCAAAAATCTCAAACTTGATCAATAGGTACAAGTGGAGGGCATTGGAGACTTGGCTACTTCATGAAGAATTAAGGGATCTTCATATATTATATTTTTACCAAGCCAAGTCGTATGGATTATCATCTATATCTTATATCCAATGTTCCTCTTTGCGGTAACTTATACTTCAACTCTTCATGTTTATTGTAAGTTACTTGCCCCTTTGCATGTTTGGTTTTGTACCAAATATGTGTATGTATGTGTTGTGTCCTACTTGCTTATCTTGTGTATTCAAGTATGTTTGTTTGACTCACCATATACTTGTGTATTGTTTTGAGCCTAATGCACCTTGATGATATCTTATTTGGCTCTCTTTGAAGTGGTTAATGGAACATCCCATTTTGGGGAGTGATATGCTTTGTGCATTTCTCTTTCTTTAAAATGTGTGTACATGGGTACCACCACTTAGTATTGATATTGCAAGATTATCTAGTCACTATGTGGTGTGCCATACTCATGAGAAATTCAAATTCTAAATATCCATTAATCATCTCTTGTTGAATTTTAGTTGCCTCTTATTTAAAAGAAATGTTTTATCACATTATGGGGGAGTAATATGTTTTGTACATATCACAAGCCTAGAAAATGTGAACATTTGAGGTTATGCCACTTAGAGTTGATGCTCTTAATTATCTTGCTCCTAGGTGGCATGTTTGCTCAAACAAGCTCCATTCCTAATAAAAATATTTTATTACTCATCTTGTGGGCTCTTGTTTGAATATGAAATTCTTGGTGCGGTTTTTCCTCAAATACATATCTCTATATCTTATTTGGGACACCGTTTGCTTCAAGTTATTCTAATCATTGCCGTGCGTGATTGTGTGACTAGTTGAAGTTATCAAGAATCTTCATCCGTGCATAGTGCATAATTTTATATACTTACCCTATGCCCTTTATTGTGAAGTTGATCCTTACTATCATTGTCAATACTCCACCGGAAATTATTTCCAATATACTCATTGTCTTTGACAATTGATAACCTTTTATGTGGTTGAATTTTTGGATCATCCTCACCTTGGATTGCTTCTTATTTACTTATTTTATTTCCAAGAAATCTTTGTTGCTCCCATTTGTCTTCCTTGTCCCTTTGAAAAATCTTTTGATAAATTCTCTTAATTCATATCAAGTGTTTGTTTTGGAAGACAAACCTTTTCCTTACAGTACATTGTGTCATTGTGAAAAGTGTAGAGGGTTTGGTTTATTTGTTTGAACCTTGCTCTTTTTGGGAGTTTTGCTATCTCATTCCTTCTTCTATGCTTTATTTGTTGAATGAGATAAATCTTTGAGCATGTTTGCTTTATTTCATCCTTTATGCTCAATGGTTTCTTCTTAGTTCATTTGTTGAACTTTGTTGAACAAATCTTTTGTGATTTGCGTCTTTGATATAATTTGGACAACAAATTTGTTTGGTCACACCTTTTATGCCTTATTCAATTCATTTGGTGTTTTGTCCAAAGTATATCTCTCTTGGATCTTTAAAAGTCTTTGTGCGTGCTTATATGTAATTTACTTATATTTATAGCATGCTTTCTTTCTTCGACCCATTATATAGGGTATACTCCATCAAATCCTAAACGGCTAAGATGTGCATGAAATTCAAATTTCATCTAAATATGCACATATTGATATGAAGTGTATCCTATGTATTGTGGTTAGTCTAACCATGTTGGACCCAATAAGTTTGGGGACCAAGATGTACTTGAATGATATTTTAGGTACATTGGAGATGCAATGGAGGCTTGTCTCATCTATAAGGAAGGTGTTGTCACCATATGAGGATTGGAGTCAAGCTAGGATGATCGATGAACTCTTATCTACTACATCAAGCCATTGCCATCTCGGTAACAAGTATCTTATTCATGCACTCGCATATAGCATCCAATCTCTTGTAGGTTGTATCTTGGCATGAAATTATTTATTTCAAAAATATTGCGGTTCTTGAAAAATCACTTTTAAAGCGAAACTTCTTATTGTACATTTGAGTAATTTGAGAAGATGCATATGTTGGGAATATATATATATATACATCATGTTTATGATTCACCTACCCAAATATGCCCTCTAGCAATTTATTGCATATCAATTCCTCAAAGAGCTCTTATGTGCAATATTGATGAAATTGCGAAATAAATCCATATTTATGATACTTGTTGCCTTTCTCAAAACACTCCAACTAGCTCTACTTCCCTTATTGTTAGTTGTGATGTTTTTGAGATTTATCTTGGTTGAAGTTCATTCATATACCATAAGTAAAAATTGGAGCCATAGGCTATATATGCTTCTTAAGCAAACATCCTTTGGTATATCTTATGACTTCATCTTGGATATCATGTCTTATTTATTTTGTTAACCTCTTGTGTGTGCATGTTTCTTTATGGATCACTATATCCACTTTAGAAACTTATATACATGAGAGCGTTAATCCATCAACTTGATATCTTTGTTCCTTGCCAATCATCTTTTACCCTTTTGCTTTTAGTGGTGTTGGTAAAGAAGATTTATGAGTGCTTGGTTTACTTGTTTTTCTTCATGCACTCATATCTCGTAATTGTTGGACTCAAGTTATTCTTGATAAACATTTTATTTTTATCTTGGGTATGTTCTAAATAATATAGAGGGAGTGAGGATTCCATGTTTGTGCATATTGTATTCAAATGCAAACATTATAAATTGTGCACGAACCTTGGGGAGCTTTCTTATTTTATTAAGAGCACTATATCTCTCCTATCATGATATCTTTGTTTGTCCAATTGGATATTTGATTGCTTGCTTTACTTGTTGAAGCTCACTTCACCATGTTATCTTTATGCAATCTTTGATCCTCAATATAGTTTGATTTCCTTCAAGTATTCATCATTGGATATGTGCACTTGATTCCACTCAAATTATGAGAAGTGCACACTTTGGGGAGGAACTCACATTATATTGGGCTTCTAAATTTTTCACCCATTTTGACAATCGATGCCAATGGGGGAGAAGTTTAGAGGGTTTAAGGGAATGGTTTTATACTTAAGTTTGGTTTGTGCTTAAGTGTTTTGCCTCTCATGCATTCCATATTTATATGTCTTGCATGGTTGTATATATATAGTGAGGTTAATCTTGACAATGTATGCAATGAATTCATGTTCATCACACGTGCATACATTGTGGGGGAGCTTTCTCTATATATATTGGTTCTACTCACATCCGTTGCATTTGTTGTAGTTGTGTGAGTAGAGCCGGTTTTGATATGGGCTAGTAGCTTTGTGTTACTTGACCATATCAAATACAACCTCTTGTATACAACTTATTCTCGGATAAGTTGCGTACTTGTCACTAATATTCATTATATAAACCCTCTTATTGTGATTGTCATCAATTACCAAAATGGGGGAGATTGTAAGGGTACATTGCCCCTATGTGTGGTTTTGGTAATTAATGACAACCCCTATGGACTAATGTTTGCATTGAGTTTATATGAAGGAATATTCCATAGGTACTTCTTGCTCTCCATGTGTTGGATTCAAGTATGGATGCCATGAAGATAAAGGTATACCTTGTGTATTGGCATCAAGATCATCGGTATGAAGATATATATGTGATATGATCAAGAAGAAGAAATGAAGATGGAGTTCCTATGTGGAACTCAATATTAGCCATGCTCTATCTTATGTGAGTATGAGAAGATACAAGGTTGAGTTGGGCAAGTTCAAGATGAGCATCTTGAGTGAATCACATGCTTGAAGCTTGCCGTCCATTTGGTGATAATGGACATGTGAAGATGTGCATCAATGTGGCTTTCCCATCATAGTGTATGGGGGAGTATTTGTGAGACTTCACGAAGCAACATTGATCAAGTAAGGCATTCGGCTTGAGTGAAGCTTGAAGAGTTATCATCAAGATCAAGCGGGATGCGCAAGGCAAAGGTATGACCTTGATAGGTTTTCCTTTTACCGGTCTCGAGGTGGTTGATGGGAGACCGGATTATAGGATAGATAGCCGCACTATTAAGAGGGGCTTTCGGTTGGGTAACTTGATCACATCGTCTTAGGGAGCTCAATCCTTGCATGCGTTGCATATTCTTATTGCTTCTTGGTATTTCTCGGTGTGAGGTTCTTGAGCTTGTTGCTAGCTTTACAACAAGCCCAAGTTCATCGAAAACGGAGTTCACATGCATCTTCTATTGCGTTTTCGAGGTTGGGTGATTTTACCGGTTATTCATGATATAAGGTTCTACCTTTTATATTCATGATAAAATCCCTCCTACAGATTCTTGGGTTTTCACTTTCTATTAGATAGCATTCGTTGTTATCTTCCAAACAAAATTGGTTTCATGCGATTCGGAGTTCGGGAGCAATAGTTATTAAAGAAAAAGGAAAAAGGAAATGGAGAAAAGAATAAAAGAAAAAAAAAGGGAATGGGGCAGCCGGCCGACCGGCTCCGGCCCGCCGGCCCGCCCGGTCGGCGGCCGGACTTGGCACCGGTGCCATCCGGCCCGTGTCCAGGGGCCTCTGGCCTTTGACCGGTTGCAGGCCCGGTCCGTGACCGGCCTGCCTGGCGCAGCCCCCGGTCCGGCCGGATCCCTTGCTGGGCCGCTCCGCCCCACTCGGCCCACACGGCCACCTCCGCCCCGCGCGGCCCAGACGGCCGGCGCAGCCCGCGCGCCCCCCCGCTATCTGCCGCCCTGCAGCTCGCCCCGCCTGGGCTGCTTTGCTCCGCGCGGCCCAGTTGTCCCGCCCGGTTGCTGGGCCGGTCGGACCGGGCCACCGACCGGGCTCCTCAGTGCCCAGGCCGGTCGGCCGGCCTGGCAACCGGCTGGTCTCCTTTTTAGCTCGTTTTTTAGCCGTTTTTCATCTGGTTTTTTCCCCAACGGTTATTTTTCTCCCTAGACTATAAATAGCCCTTCTTCCACCTTGAGCACCTAGTTCTTCCCATTCTCTCACCTCCATTGTTGCTATTTGAAGAACTTGCTCTCCCCCTTGATTCCTCCAACCATTCTTGCTCATATTTGAGGATTTGAGAGAGGAGATCTAGATCTACACTTCCACCAAACCGTTTCTTCTCTAAGTGAGGGAATCTCTTGGGATCTAGATCTTGGAGTCTTTGGTTGACTTTCCCCCTTGTTCTTCCTCTCCAATCTCATCCTAGCATTCGTTGCTTTGGTGGGATTTGAGTGTGAAGGACTTGAACACCTCCGGTGTTCTTGCTTTGCATCATTGCATAGTGTTGAGCTCTCCACCACGATTTGTTCGAGTGAGAGACCGTGAGCTTGTTACTCTTGGAGGGTGACCTCCTAGTTGGCTTGGTCATTGGTGCTCCGGTGATCTCTTCAAGAAGATTGTGAAGAGGCCCGGGCTTCTCCTTCGTGGAGCTTGTGAAGTGGTTGTGGAGCTTGCCATCTCCGGAGCGGAGGAAAAGCTAACCATAAGGAAAGGGCCATTATCCTTCGTGGGTGTGGTTCGGAGAATAGGGTGAGCCTTCGTGGCGCGGGGAATCCTTCGTGGGACCTCCACTCCTCCAAACGTGACGTACCTTGTTGCAAAGCAAGGGAACACGGGAATACATCCTCGTCTCCGCGTGCCTCGGTTATTTCTATACCCGAGCTCTCTTTCCTTGTGATAGCCATCGTGCTTGAAGTACATATATCTTGCTATCACTTGTGCTACATATATCTTGTGCCTATCTTGCTTAGCTCTAGTTGCTATTGTTACACTTAGTTGAGCTTAGCATATTTAGGGTTTGTGCTTGTAAACTAAACGATAGTTTAATTCCGCATTCATACAAGACAAATCCGCAAGAGTTTGTAATTGCCTATTCCCCCCCCCCTCTAGGCGACATCTCGATCTTTCAATTATGGTAAACCCTATGGATGAATGGTGCATCGCCACCACAAGAGCACTCTGTACACCGTCCTTAGTTTAGGAAAGTAGATTTGTTTTTCATCGAAGGGCCCTTATCTAGACTAGAATTGCATAATGAAGAGATCAAAGCCAGTTTAGTGAGCAATTCCACCCTCAAGTCTCATTGTTCTTTGTTTACTCTAACATCGCCTTCTGATGGGCTCAAGGCGCTATGAATTCTTTTGTTACACAAAGTTGGACACTGTAGGTCTCCCTACGTCTATTTTGAGGTGGCAAGATCATTAAACCAACTTTAGGAGATCTCTCTTTATACTTCTAGTAGTATAAGAAAGATGTGCGCCTGTACGGCACGACGAAGGTATCCATAGTGAACTTAAATTGATCAAAATAGTATTCTAAATTTCTTAAACACAAACAACATTGCTAGTTTCCAACTATGTCTATCGTTACAAATTATGTCATCCTTTTGCAATGTAGGTACTTGTCGTTGCCTATTCAACGGTACTCCAGAGGAGGGATCCTCATGGAGGGAAGAAGAAGTAGGGTCATTGGGTGGAGAGTCCTCGGGACGGTGGTACGCGACTGCTGCTTGTCTGGAATTATCTGGGCGCTTTCGCGTTGTTACAATGAGTTGTGGTAAATCATCTGTTGGTAAATCATCTGTATTCCCGGAAACGAACTTAGCTGATCGCGCCGTGGTCAGTCTCCGCAGCTGTTTAACAGATGAGTGCTATAGGCCCATGTCGTCTTTGATATGCTGAAATCGCCTGTACAGTTTTGAGGCCATGAGACCATTTCAGTCTTTTGTTGTCTCCGTGACTGATGGATGCCGTTGTATTTGAATTCATCTTTAGAAATAAGTCAGCTCTCCGGATACTTGCTGCTAGTACACAAAGCTTGTGTTTCCTTCTCAGGCATTCTCATAGGTCAAACAGACTTTGGGATCACAGAATTGGTGTGGAGTGAACCATAGGGGTCTTCATCTCTGATCATCAAGATGGCATGATAGGTTTTACGTGGGCTGTTCTTCTGTTTTACTTAGTTACCTACTTCACATATGCACGTGCAATCTGTAATTTTTTTTGTAGAATAAGGTTCCAGTTTTTCTCTTGCAATTGTGGGGCCATGCTCTGGCAAGCGGTGAGCTATTTCCACAAAGAAACTCAGAAATCTAGAACACTCTTTTCGGTAATTTTGTTGCACTAGAGTTGAAGGTGGGATACTGTTCCTTATGTGGAGACCGTTCCTCCAGTATTTATGCCAAAACACCAGGGACACAAAGGAAGCATTGTTTTCTGGAAACGGATACTGCAATTTGTGTCAACGCTATTGTTTCCCTTCCACAGAAAATTATACCACTCTCAGAAATAACCAGAATCATAGTAGCATATGACTCTACATCATATGATGGACCGGAATTTATTTATCATTAGCTTTATGATTCTTTCGTTTGTCTTCAACTCCTGCACAGCTCACTCATGGAGGAACAAGAGTTATGTGGATGATATTGGTCAGCGGTGTGAACCTTCAGACCATCCGTTTAGCCTGTGCAAGTCAGAAGCAGCAGCTTATGGCTATCCATGTGAAGATCACACGGTATGAGAGCTCTTATGAATGTACCCCTAGACACTTTTTGAACTTCAATGTTATTCCTAAATAAATCTGCCCCTTTCTAAAGTATACAGCTTAAATGTATGGCAGGTTACAACGGAAGATGGCTATATTCTTAGCTTAAAGAGGATTCCTTATAGTATATCTGATGGTGCTAACTCGACCAATAATACGAGGCAACCAGTACTGCTATTCCACGGGCTTATGGTGGTAAGGACATTGTTGGACAAACCTTGTGCTACTTTGTTTCATGCATACCTGAATCAAATGTGTGTGTTGGACAGGATAGCGTTTCTTGGCTACTGGGCACGCCAAAGCAATCACTTGGATTTATTTTAGCAGATGGAGGGTTTGATGTTTGGTTTGCCAACACCCGTGGAACTAATTCCAGCCGGAATCATACCTCCCTCTCCCCAAATGATCCGGTTTTTCTCTCAAGCCTGGTTAAGAACGCATTTCATTGGATTTTTACTGACAGTGTATTGATTAATATTTTCAGGCCTACTGGGATTGGACGTGGGACGAGCTTGCTGCCTATGATCTTCCTGCTTTCCTTCAGTATGTCTATGATTACACAGGAGGTCAGAAAGTCCACTATATTGGTCACTCCCTGGTGAGATCAGATGTCCCTCTTAAATATTTCGATGAGTTGATACTTGGGACTTGGGAGGTATACTTATAATTTTTTCATTATTTCCAGGGAACATTGATTATTCTTGCTGCCTTCTCCGAGCAAAAGTTACTACACTTAGTTAGATCAGCTGTGTTGCTCTGCCCGATTGCTTATCTGAGTAGGACGAAATCCAAACTCACCCGGCTTGCTGCTCAAATCCTCCTTGCAGAAGTAACATACTGTTAAGCCTCTTATTATCAATTATCACATTTATAATTTACATAGAGAATGATTTATCACTTTGCTCTGTCTTGTGCAGGCATTTCACTTTCTAGGTTATCGCGAGTTTAATCCTATTGGGTAGGTATCTTTACTGCAATTTCTAGTGTTACGAAATGCAGTACATGCGCCTGCTTACCAAGTTCCTTCTTGTTACTTTGCCACTCACGGCAACTTACTGATTATGAGTAGAGTGCATGTGCTTAAGATTTTCTATTAGGTTGCCATTTTATTAAACTATGATTATCAATGTGATATCAACGTTGCCAAGAGTCACCTGCATTCAGACATGACACACCTTTGTTGAAAATCTAAAGTTCTGTCGCCTACTGGTACTCTGGGTAACCAGTCTCAACTTCTGTTTTGCTGACTCAAGCCTCAACTGTTGACTGCTATAAATGTGCTGCTACATGACAGGCCAGTTACTCATGAAATTCTACTTCTGATATGCGGTGACCCTGAAATCGACTGCTACGATCTGTTTTCAGCTGTTGCGGGTACATTTCTTGTATACAACTTTCCATATTTCAGACAATGTATGATGCTAAGCTAAAATTGACCTCCTATCTGCCTGCGATTGCGTGATGCTTGAAGGACCGGACTGCTGCCTCAATACATCAACTGTATGCGCCTTCTGGCAGCATGCTCCACAGTCTACGTCTATCAAAAACCTTATGCATATGTCGCAGAGTAAGAATCACAATCAGAAGTTTAAGCTTTCTATTGTTGAAAGCTTAACTTTCCTTTTCCCAATTTGGCTGCAACCAGTGATCAGGAGCGAAGGTGTCAGAAGGTTCGACTATGGCAGCACCAAGGAAAACATGAAGCATTACAATCAGCCACGCCCCCCGCTGTACAACCTCTCATCCATTCCAACACATGTCCCGATGTTCCTCACCCATGGCGGCCAAGACTTCCTCGGCGATGTCCCTGACACCAGGCACCTCTTGAGGACGCTGGTCAGACGCCATGACAGCGACAACATGGAGGTGTTATACGTGCCTGACTATGCTCATGCCGACTTTGTGGTAGGGTTCAATGCTCCACAGTTGGTGTACAAACCAATGGTCGACTTCTTTCAACGCCACTGAGTGTTGATATGTCAGGTCTCTCTGATAAGCCTTCAGCAGTGCCTTTATATCAATCTATGCAATCAAAACTTCATATTACAAGCACCACCCTTTCAAAAAAAAACTTTATATTCCTTGTCCTTGTATATATGGCTTTGTCAGTTCGTAGTATATGCCCCTACTTGAGTATTTGTCAGTTTGATCATGCGAGAGAGTGGACTGTTCGGCCAAATATTCAGTTTTATGTATCCAGTTTACCTAATATATATCCTTGAGAGGCAAGTTCAGTACTGTGTTATCTATAATAAGTCTCGAATTTCTGAATGATAAGAAGACATATGCTGTTGATTCTTCTCGGTTATTTTCTGTTAAAGCTCAGTTTTCTGGTTGCTCGTGTTGTGCTTATATTTAAAGCTGTTGTGAGATGGCAAATCATGTTAAAATTAGATAGTTTGCCGTCTCAGGGCAAGAAGGGCAATGGCCTAGCAACTACTCCAGCCGGCATGCCCCTTCCTCAGCATCTTCAGCAGCTGCAACGCCTCTCAATCCCCTGAGCTGTGCATGAACTTTCGGCTGAAAGCTGCGTGAGTGTAATAGAATTCAGAGTGATTTTCCAAACTACTCCCTCCGGTCAGAATAAATTGACGCGGAGTTGAAGCAAGGTTAGTCTGTACGTGTATGTAGAGCCGCGTCGATTAAATCCGGACAGAGGTAGTAGTTTCTACCATGGAAATCTCAGGCAATAGATCTTGGGCGTGTTTTCTTGTCAGCTGCTTAGCACTCTAACCCTGATGAGGAAGCACATTTTCTTTGCCGGCAGTAGGTTGTATTAATAGAAACAACGCCGATAAATTTTCCGTCTGCTCTCTATAACGTCATCAAAACAAGCAGACACTAGAATGCTGAAACTGTTTTCCGGATCTGAAGAACATACCGAGCCATTTTTTCAGGTTTAGTTATCCGCCATTTCCTCTTATTCCGCACCGCAGAGGGGTTCTAAACTTCTAATGATTGTTGGTCAGATGGAGCCACTTCCTCTTAGTTTCGTCTGAATCTAGCAACCCAATGGGTGTAGAAAAGAATTTGACTAGCTCTTTTTGTTTCCCGGTAATGATCTGATCAATTGGTTTTAGAACATTTCGGCAGCCTTATTCGATTACACTATTCCAATCAACGAAAAGAAAGTTTCAACCCCTACTTTCTTCCCCATGTATTTGGCCCTTCACCCTCCAAAAAGAGAGCCACGTTTCCAGTGATGAAAACAGTATTGCTAGAATCCAAACCTCCCCATCAGATAAATATGACAAGCTAGCTGCCATGCCTCGTCAATAAAAACAACAAAAATTGACATACCTTTAGCTTTGTCGAGTCTCCCTTTTATTTGATGATGAGTGACTCATCGTCAATCTCTGGCCCTTCCAGGACCAAAGAAATGTCCTAGTATCAAATCTTGGCACACAAAAAATGTTGGAAGTGATGCGATGTCTGTCTGTTCCAACAACTGTGGTCATTGACAACACTTCCGCACACAGAATCTGTGCCTGCAATCCAGATAACAAAAACCTCTCTTTTCAACAGTCCTAGTCACCTTCTAGTTCTCTCCTCTGAGCAGAAAGGTGACGAAAACTAAGTTGGGGCAATTCTATCCTAGTAACATGGAAGAGTAAGAACAAACCACATGCTTGCCTTCTACACCGTAATATGGAAGAGTAAGAACAACCCATAAGAAATAGTCAGAAGAACTGAGAAACCATACCAGAGCAGAATAGTAATAGATAAAATTTTATTATTATTAAATTGGCAGGGGCCACGCGAACGCGTAACCCCTCTACCACAAATTACGACGTCCACTCTCCCACTTGGGGAGATGGTAGACCAACGCTCTCACAATGTGCAATGTGAGTCATTGATCTAGGCCACGGATCTTCTTGATCAACCGTCGACCCCGTCCAGGTAAGTAAGTTGCAGTAGAGCAACTAGCCGTCCTGATATAGCCAGTTCTCTATCCCTAATCTCCTTATGGCGTCGATGTGGTACTAAACAAAACAAGGGCGCTGGGGTGCGTCTGTGGCGCGTTGCATTGTGAGCAGATTTTGGGTGGGCTTGTTAGTCCAAACAGGCTCTGCCTATGGCCCAGTAGCCGAATAGATTCTCTCCGGAAAAAAAAACGTAAGATTGCTGACCGTTTCCTTATTTTGCTGCAGATCAATCTGTTGCCAGGAAACTGTCAAAAAAGAGTGGCACCTATGATTATCAACGGAATGAGTCAGATGTCTGTATGAGCCGCCCAAAAACTAGCTATACCGTGATGTCGGATTAGTGACTACTCAAAAGGGCCAGGAAACGGCATTGACTAGTGTTTGTCGTTGACCTTAGGTTTTCCTTTTTCCCAATAAAATGCTCTAGTCTATTAGTTCAGAAACTTTCGCAAGCCATAGTTTGATTAACTCTTCCAGTTATTGCCCAAAAGCTTCAGTCGCCAGGGGATGCTTTCGGCCCTCTTCTTCCCTTCAAATGGCCGCTCCTTGGCAGTTGACATCCTCACTGAGAAAACAAACAAATAACAAGTGAACCCACACTGAGAAAACAAAAGGCAAAGTGGTTCTTTAACAATCTGATAATTTGATAAGCTCTGTCGACCCAGACTTCCTAGTCAAGTGCGATAGCAGAAGTAGACAGATAAACAAACACATGAGATGAGGTGACTTGGCGGCCGCTTGACGAAGATGACAAGGGCCTCCTTGCCGATTCATTACTGTGACTCATCGCCATCATCATGGATTCCTGTCCCTTCCACAATCAAAGAAGCGTCGTCCCCTCCTATCAGCAGCCAAAGACTAAAACAAAAAAAATGTTAGTGCGCTGTCTACGTGGGATCGATCGATCCAGAACCTTACACGCATCAGATCGAAACGACAAAGTTTCGCTCGTACTTTGTGATGTTTCACAGCTGGTCTAGCTGGTCGCTTTCCTGATCAGTGCCTGCCACCAAAGCGGGAGCTAGACAGATAGATCCCCAGGTGGATTAAAATACGGGAATGTGCATTGCAGGAGAACGTGAGGGGAGCTGGAGAATCGCATGAATCATTCGCTGTGAATCTGTGATCACTGACCACTGATCACGGGGCGCGCCGAACGCGGCCTTCGCCGCACCGTCAGGACGCGCTCGTTTGTCGGCGTGAGCGTGTTGGAGGTGCCGGGCGAGCCTACCAAATGTCGCACCTAGCGAGGGTTGCGGTCTTGGGGAGGTGTCTGGAGTGGCTAGCTGCTCGTGTTAGATTAACCATTGGTGTACTTTTTTTTTTGGGTGCTCCATTACTACAGGATTTAACTGCGAAAAAAACAGAGCGGAAGATATATGTCCTGGCCCTGAAGAAACATGACAATCACACGGTGCAGTCTACACACAACGCGGTATGCTTTAAGATTCGTGTGGCTATCTTTCATCAAGTACCGTTCAATTTTTATCAATTGCACGTGAATTGGACTAAATGAAACTCGACTGAAACAACATGCACTGGAGGTCCCGTATATGCGAAAAATGAGTTTATTTGACATTTGCTCAATAGCACAAGATTTTTCGACATTTGTTTGATTACACCTCCCACAGCTGGAACGCATCTTGTGCAGCCTTTGGATGTGTTTTTTGCGTTTTTTCCCTTCCGTCTTAACTACATGATAACATTCAAAGCTTCAAGATGCTCGGTGCAGAAACAAAGCCATCCATAGGCTGATAATTTCTAATTAAATTCTGAAATACTAAGTTGTATCTCATTTTTATGTATATTAAGACTGAGAGTTTGTTTTAAGAAAAAAGACATTGCATTATATCTAGCGACAAAATTTCCTTCACTATGTTGTATATTATTTTTATAAGTATACAAAATTCATGTTTTTTAAACAATGAACTTCATTACTCATTCTACTAACTCTGTTAATGAAGCTATCCAACAAATATGCTAATCTAATGTTCGATGGAGCCCTCGAATATTTGACTTCTTTTCCATGACTGGGTTCCAACATAGATAGAGGACCACATGCACTATTTAAATTGTTCTTCATGCATTAATGTCTTTGGATTCTAAGCTATATGTCACTTGATGAATTTGTTCTACTAAATAGAGACTGGTTAAGGAAAAGTATGGACCCCAGGTAAACTAAAATAAATAAAATTTGTACTAAACTTTTATATATTTAAGAAAATTATTTGTACCACATTGTGCCAATAGGTATATTTTTATTATATTCTTGGCATAGTTAACCACATAGCTCGTTGTTATATGCTAGTTATAATATTATTTATTACGTTGTTGTAAATGTATTTGTTCAAATAAACTTCTGTATTTTATTAATAAATTTTTAAACATAATTTATAAAAAGTTTACTTCTTTAATTCATTTTAGCAATTGCATAGAGTACATATTTTTTTATATATTTGTGGTAACAATCTCCTAGGCATATGACCCAACATATATGTTAATAGTGGTTTCTAGTATATGGCTAGGTAACCTCATTTATTGAAACCTCTAATAAATAAGTTGAATCGTTTGCATGATTCTTTAATTTTTTATGTTTGGTCAAGCTTGTCCTACAAGCTACCGTGGGTACAAAAATAAGTTTACAACATTTGCATGATGTATGCTTAGTATTGAAAAAAGCATAGCTAAAAGTAATCACGATGAACATGAAACAATCTGGATTATATTATGTGTCCATACTTATATATAAGTAAGAGACTAGGTCGTCACATGTGGACATCTTTAGTCCCGGGTCTTAGCACGAACGGGGCTAAAGGTCCTCCATTCCCCGCTCCAACAACAACCACGTCGAGGGTCTTTAGTCCTGGTTCGTAACACAACCGGGACTAGGGACCTCTAGTCCTGATTATTCTGTAATTTTAGCTGGGCAACCGGGACTAAGGGGGCCTCTAGTCCCGATTATTCTATAGTCTTGGTTGGGCAACCGGAACTAGTGTCCGTTCTAAACCGAAACTCAGGGTATGTTTTCTACTAGTGATAGTCTAATTAATATGTTTTGAATTGTGCTTGTTAAGATCTAATGTATACGGGTGTTCCAACAAGTTCCTAGAATAAACATTCTTTTATAAAATTAAACATGAAATTGATGGGTTCGTTGCATAGAAAACAAAAAAATTCTACCGTGAAGAAAAACAAAACCAAGATCCAATTTAGGAAAAGCCAAGATCTAATCTATGAAGATCGGAGTAACGAGAAGGAAGAGAGACTAACCCTCGAAGATCCATATCCTAAACGAGATCAGATCTCGTGGTTGATGTAGACGATTGTTCTGGTGCTGCAATCCGGCAGTACTTCCGTACTCGGTCGCACGTACGGTATCAATGAAGTCCTTCCTCTCCCCGTTCCAACGGGCAACTGAGATGTGGTAGATCTCCTTGGAATCCCAGCAACACGACGGCGTGGTGGTTGTGGAGGAGGAGAAGATTCCGCAGGGCTTCGCGAAGCCGGTGCAGGACTATGGTGGAGGAGGAGAGAGACAGCTAGGGTTGGAGGATGAGGGAGGGTTGCGCCCCTGCCCCCTCCCCTCTTTATATAGGGAGGAGGTCGGCCAGGGTTGCCTTGGCCCCTCCTCCAAGCCCTAGGACCGGCGGCCAAAGAGGGAGGGGAAACCACCCATTTATGCAGTGGTGTTTGATGTAATCAAAGTACCCATCCGGTGTAAGTGATTTACATGATCTCATGGTCAAAGGACTAGGTAACTATGTATCGATAGCTTATAGCAAGACAAACTTTATGACTTGATCTTATGCTACGCTTATTTTGGGTGTGTGTCCATTATATCATTCACCTAATGACATAACCTTGTTATTAACAAAATCCAATGTTCATGATCAGGAAACCATGGTCATCTATTAATCAACAAGCTAGTTTAACAAGAGGCTTACTAGGGACTCTTTATGTTTACATAACACACAAGTATTAATGTTTCTGGTTAATACAATTATAGCATGGGATGTAAACATTTATCATAAACACAAAGATAGAACAATAACCATTTTATTATTGCCTCTTGGGTATATCTCCAACCGTCTCCCACTTTCACTAGAGTCAATAATCTAGATTACATGGTAATATATCTAACACCTATGGCGTTCTGGTGTAGGTCATGTTTGGCTCTAGGGAGAGCTTTAGTCAACGGATCTGCCACATTCAGATCTGTGTGCACTTTGCAAATCTTTGTGTCACCATCTTTGACATACTAACGAATCACATGAAAATGCAGCTTGATATGCTTCAGCTTCTTGTGTGACCTTGGCTCCTGTGCATTAGCTATGGCACCCATGTTGTCAGAATAGATGGTCATCGGGTCCAACGCACTAGGAACCACACCAAGCTCAGTAATCAGTAATGAACCTCTTCATCCATATATTGTTTCCGATGAAGCGGCTACGTATTCAGATTCAGTTGAAGATTTTGCCACCACGCTTTGCTTGGCACTCATCCAGCTTACTGTTGCACCATTCCAAATAAACACGTACCTAGATTGAGACTTAGAGTCATCTGGATCAGTGCTCCAACTAGCTTCGGTGTAACTGGTTACAACGAGCTCTTAGTCACCTCCATAAGAAAGGAACATATCCTTAGTTCTTTTCAAGTACTTCAGGATATTCTTGACCAATGTCAAGTGTTCCATTCCAGGATTACTTTGATATCTGCTGGTAAAACTAACAGCATGTGCGATATCTAGTCTTGTACACATCATGACATATATGATAGATCCTACTGCTGAGGCATAGGGGATCTTGCTCATCATTTATCTTTCTTCTTCCGTAGCCGGACCTTGAGTTTTACTCAAAGTCTTACCTGGCAACATGGGCAAGAACCCTTTTTTTCTTTCATCCATTCTAAACTTTTTTAGAATATTTTCCAGGTATGTACTCTGTGAAAGCCCTATTAGGCGTCTTGATCTATCTCTATAAATCTTGATGCCTAAAATGTATGCTACTTCTCCAAGGTCCTTTATTGAAAAACATTTATTCAAATAACCTTTGACACTACTTAGAAGTTATATATCATTCCCAATCAAGAATATATCATCTACATATAATACCATGAATGCTATGCAGCTCCCACTCACTTTCTGATAAATACAAGCCTCGCCATGAGTCTGTATAAATCCAAAGTCTTTGATCACCTTATCAAAGCATCGATTCCAACTCCGGGATGCTTGCTTCAGTCCATAAATGAAACACTGAAATTTGCATACCTTGGATCGACAAAACCTTTGGGTTGTACCATATACAACTCTTCCTCAATGTCACATTTAAGTAACACCGTTTTGACATCCATATGCCAAATTTCATAATCAAAAAATGCAGCGATTGCTAACAAAATCCTCACAGACTTTAGCTTCACTACATGTGAGAAAGTCTCATCGTAGTCAACTCCTTGAATTTTTCGGAACCCCTTCGCGACAAGTTGAGCTTTATAGATAGTAATATTACCATCAGCATCTGTTTTTGTTTTGAAGATCCATTTATTCTCGACAGCCTTGCGGCTATGTAAGTCTACCAAAGTCCATACTTGGTTATCATACATGGATCCCATTTCGGATTTCATGGCCTCTTGTCATTTGTTGAAATCTGGGCTCATCATTGCTTCCTCATACGTCGCAGGGTCGTCATCATTGTTGTCCACAATCATGACATTTAAACACGGGTCATACCAATCAGGAGTGGTACTAACCCTTGTCGACATGCGAGGTTCAGTAGCAACTTCATTCGAAGTTTCATGATCATCATCATTCGCTTCCTCTCTTATCGGTGCAGGCGGCACAGGAACATCTTCCGGTGCTGCGCTACTCTAAAGTCCGAGAGAAGGTTCAGTAACCTCATCGAGTTCTAATTTCCTTCCAGTCACTTCTTTCGTGAGAAACTCCTTCTCAAGAAATGATCCGTTCTTGGCAACGAAAACTTTGCCTTCGGATCTGCGATAGAAGGTATACCCAATTGTTTCTTTAGGGTATCCTATGAAAGACGCATTTCTCTGCTTTGGATTCAAACTTGTCAGGTTGTAACTTCTTTACATATGCTTCGCAGCTCCAAACTTTAAGGAATGACAACTTAGATTTCTTACCAAACCATAATTCATACGGTGTCGTTTCAATGGATTTAGATGGTGTCCTATTTAAAGTGAATGCGGCTGTCTGTAATGCATAACCCCAAAACGATAACGGCAAATCGGTAAGAGCATCATTGATCGAATCATATCTAAGAGAGTTCGATTATGACGTTCGGACACACCATTGCGCTGTGGTGTTCCTGGCGGTGTCAAGTGTGAAAGTATTCCGCATTTCTTTAAATGCATGCCAAACTCATAACTCAGATATTCACCTCCGCGATCAGATGCGGAAACTTAATCTTCTTATTACGCTGATTTTCTACGTCACTTTGGAATTCCTTAAACTTCTCGAAAGTTTCGGAATTATGTTTCATAAAGTAAATATACCCATATCTACTCAGATCATCCGTGAAGGTTAGAACATAACGATAACCACCGCGCGAAGCTACACTCATTGGTCCGCACACATCGATATGTATGATTTACAATAAATCTGTAGCTCGCTCCATTATAACAGAGAATGGAGTCTTAGTCATTTTACCTATTAGACATGTTTCGCATCTATCAAGTGATTCAAGAAGTCCATCGGAATGGAGTTTCTTCATGCGCTTCACTCCAATGTGACCAAGACGACAAGGCCACATAAATGTAGAATTATCATTCAATTTAATTCGTTTAGCATCAATGTTATGAACATGTGTATCACTACTATCGAGATTTAGTAAGAATAAACCATTCATCTCAAGTGCAAGACCATAAAAGATATTATTCATATAAATAGAACAACCATTATTCTCTGACTTAAACGAATAACCGTCTCGCAATAAACAAGATCCAGATATAATGTTCATGCTTAATGCAGGCACCAAATAACAATTATTCAGATTTGTAGATGTAGAGGGAGCATGCGACGGCGATCACATCGACCTTGGATCTATTTGCAACGTGCATCGTCACCTCGTCGCTCGCTAGTCTCCATTTATTCCGTAGCACCTGTTTCGAGTTACAAATGTGAGCAACTGAACCAGTATCAAATACTCAGGCACTACTACGATTACTAGTAAGATAGACATCAATAACATGTATATCAAATATACCTTTCTTCTTGACTTGGCCGCTCTTCAGATCAGCCAGGTACTTGGGGCAATTGCGCTTCAAGTTCCCATCATCCTTGCAGTAAAAGCACACAGTATCAGGCTTAGGGCCAGCCTTGGGCTTCTTAGGAGGCGCAGCAGCTTTCTTGCCGCCCTTCTTGAAGTTTCCCTATTTATTAGGCTTGCCCTGCTTCTTGAAAATGGTGGTCTTGTTGACCATCAACACATGATGCTCTTTCTTTATCTCCACATTAGCAGTTTTTAGCATGGTGAAGAATTCAGGTAACTCTTTGTTCATGTTCTGGATGTTGTAGTTCATCACAAAGTTCTTATAACTAGGTGGCAGTGATTGGAGGACACGATGAATACCTGATACGTTGCAAACGTATCTATAATTTTTGATGCTCCATGCTTCTTTTACACCAATTCCTCTATGTTTTATATGCACTTTGCATCGTTTTATGACATTTATCGGACTAACCTATTAACAAGTGCCACAGTGCCAGTTCCTGTTTATTATGTCTGTTTATTGCAGAAAATGTCCAAAAATGAAAGTGCTCGGAAAATTCTGGAAAAATCACAGAAATTCTAATATACTAGAAGACCCCGGGATCCAGAAGGAGAGCCGGAGGGGGGCTACAGGCCGCCAATACAAGGCCCAGGTGCGGCCATCCTTGGCCCGCGCCAGGGGTTGTACTGGCGCCTCGTGCGCCCCCACGCCTCGCATCTTCGCCTATAAGATCCCTCAGACCTAAAAACTCCGAAACGAATCATCCTCCATCCACGAAAAGTTCCGTAGCCGCCGTCATTGCCAAAACCAAGTTTCGGTGGATAGAAGTCTCTGTACCGGCACCCTGCCGGTACGGGGAAGTGCCCCCGGAGCCATCGTCATCGACTCCACTTCGACTCCATGATGGTTTGTGAGTAGTTCCCGCAGGGACTATGGGTTCTTGGTTGTAGCTAGATGGTATACTCTCTCCCATGTGTTTCAATACAATGATCTCATGAGCTGCCTTACATGATTGAGATTCATATGATGTAATCAGTGTTGTGTTTGTTGGGATCCGATGGACTGATCATTATGTTCAGTATATCTTATAAATTTGTGAAGTATTTGTTGCTTCAATATTGTTATGTTTAATGCTTGTCACTAGTGCACGAGTGGCATGATCTTAGATCTAGGCTCTATAATTGTTGCTTAGATTATATCTACAAATTGTATGTACATGTCTTTTTCCGGAACCCGGGGCCCCAAAGTGACCTCGAATTGGGATAACCGGAGGGGGTGGCTTTGATATGAGGATCACATGTTTTCACCAAGTGTTAATGCTTTGTTCCGGTGCTCTACTAAAAGGAGTACCTTAATTACCAGTAGTTTCCCTTGAGGCCCCGCTGCAAACAGGCTGGTAGGACAAAACATGTTATGCAAGTTTCTCATTGCGAGCACGTATGACTATATATGGAAAACATGCCTACGATATTAATAGACTTGATATTTTGTCTTAATGCTAAATTCAATTCTGTCAATTGCCCAGCTGTAATTTGTTCACCCAACTCTTGTTATCTCGAGAGTTACCACTAGTGTAGGTCGTCGGGAACCCAAGTCCTTTATTTCATCATCATTGCTTTTCAATCAACTGCGCGCTGGGATATTTTCTAGTGCCATTGCCTCTGTGTTACTGCTACTGCTGTGTTACTATTGCTCTCATATTACTGCCGCATCACATTTCCATGTCAACACACCATGAAAGTAGTACCAACTATTTTCTGGCGCCGCATCATATTACCACTGCTTTCACATCACCCTGTTGCTAGTGCTTTTCCAAGTGTAGCTGAATTGACAACTCCGCTGTCAAGGCTTATAAGTATTCTTTGGCTCCCCTTGTGTCGAATCAACAAATTTGGGTTTTACTTCCCTCGAAGACTGTTGCGATCCCCTATACTTGTGGGTCATCAAGACTATTTTCTGGCGCCGTTGCCGGGGAGCATAGCTCTACTTATAAGTTCACCTGGGGAGTACACTCCACCTGTTTTGGGTATACTTTATGGGTATATCAATGGCATGGCCTAGATCCGGCAAGCCCGGGTGGCCCACAGACGGTGATGTGGCATCTGGCCCATCGGGCGGCCCAGTTGTTGTAGATCAAGATGGATGAAGTCCAGCCCAGGATCAAGGAGTCGGATCTCAACCGACCTACGAAGGAGGCCGGATCCGTGAAAGCCCATGAAGTATCCGGATCCAGTACGACCTTGGAGGAAGGCGGATCCTTGACGTACACGGCAAGATATTGTACCGTAGTTAGGTAACTTGTATTCCGGCTAAGACTCTCCAATGTTAACCCTAGATCTGTGCGCCTTTTAAGCCGGATCCTGAGAGCCTGATGTCTACGCACGCTTCTATTCCTGTAGACAGTGTTGGGCCTCCAAGAGCAGAGGTTCGTAGAACAGCAGCAAGTTTCCCTTAAGTGAATCACCCAAGGTTTATTGAACTCAGGGAGGTAGAGGTCAAAGATATCCCTCTCAAGCAACCCTGTAATTAAGATACAAGAAGTCTCTTGTGTCCCCAACACACCTAATACACTTGTCAGATGTATAGGTGCACTAGTTCGGCGAAGAGATAGTGAAATACAAGTAATATGGATGATTATAAGTAGTAATTGCAATCTGAAATAAAAATGGCAGCAAGCGAACATGTAGCAGAACTTGTTGGAAACGGTGTTTCAATGCTTAGAAACAAGGCCTAGGGATCATACTTTCACTAGTCGACACTCTCAACAATGATCACATAATTGAATAAATAAATGCTACTCTCAAACACTCTCTTGTTGGATAACAAACACCATTCATTGTGTAGGGCTGCAAAAGCACACCTCAAGCCGGAGTAAACAAGCTCCACAACGTCATAAAGGAATGACACACGATGCGCACACTGTCACCATCACACCGTGGAGAGTGAATCCGGAGTTCATATTAAAGTAACCTCTAGAGTGCATAATACACAAGAGTAACATCTACATATTCAAATAGATTACAAAGCTCATGATCACATAAAGATCACACCATGGGAGAGAGAGATGAACCACATAGCTACCGGTAGAGCCCTCAGCCTCGGGGGAGAACTACTCCCTCCTCATCATGGGAGACAGCCACAACAATGAAGATGGCGATGGAGTCGATGGAGATGGCTCCGGGGGCAATTCCCCGTCCCGGCAGGGTGCCGAAACAGAGATTTCTGTCCCCCGATTTAGGGTTTTTGGTGGCGGTGGAGCTACGGAACTCTTCTGGAGAAATCGTCGATCTCCCTAGGGTTTTCAGGGCAGGAGCTTAATATAGGTGAAAGGGCGGCGCGAGGGGGTGCCCGAGGGGCCCACCCCATAGGGCGGCGCCGCCCCCCTCCTGGCCGCGCCAGTGGATGGGGAGGAGGCCGTGGGCCTCCTCTGTCCTGGCCCTTCTGGCTCCGTGGGTCTTCTGGCGAAATAGAATTTCTGTAATTGTTCTGGATTTTTCCGAGCACTTTGGTTTTTGGGCCTTTTTTTGGAATAAACAGACATAATAAACAGAAACTGACACGGTGGCATCTTGTTAATAGGTTTGTCCAATAAATGCCATAATATGAATAAAGTGCATATAAAACATGTAGCTATTGGCATAAAATTAGCATGGAACATAAGAAATTATAGATACGTTGGAGACGTATCAGAGCCCTAGAGGCACGACCACAACTTATTGTAACAACACGAAAGCGTCCAGATAATTCCAGACAAGCAGCAGTAGGCCCTGTCTTCGAGCAGGTGTTCCGAAGCTGGGTAAATCGCGTACCACCGTCCCGAGGACTCTCCGCCCTATGGCCCCTACTTCTTCTCCCCCTCGTGAGGATCCCTCCTCCGAGGTACCATCGATTAGGCAACGACACCACCTCTATCGCTGTTTTCATTTCATTTTGTTTTGTTTTGTTTATTTTTGCCTTGTTTTAGTTTTCCTAAATATCTGAAAATCCATAAAAAATTAAAAAATCAAAAAACTAAAAACTGTTGTTATGGAAGGACTTGCTTTATACTCTATGGAACTTGTAGAATTATTTATGAAGTATAGAGATCATATAAGGGAAAAGTAATGAGTGGCGTGTTGAAAAAGTTGGATACAATTGCTAAAATTTTGCTTAAACGCCATGATATAACTTTTTTGCTCTAAACAGGATACTAAACATCTTAAATTCCAATGTGGCTTTAGTGAAGAAGTTTTAATTTCGAACTATCATTGGAATAACTATATTCATCTTGGATTCGAAGAAGTAGAACAATTTGTCTTATTTATTGGAGCCTCTGAAATAGAATCCTTCATGTCTAAAAATTATGAAACTTGTGTTGCTTGTTATGACCTTAAAGATTATGTCTCTTCTAGCCTTGATTATTGCACAAAAAATTTCAGCAATAATTGTTATATCATTGATTATAAAGAGAGACTCAATTATGCACAAGAATGTATCCACAATGCAGGAACCCGTGGAAGAAGAAGTTGTTGAACCTGAAACCTCATAAGATGAAAAAGAGGAGGAGAGTGATGAACAAAAGGAGGAAGAATGGATTAGCTACCCATGCGTACCTTCTAATGAGAGTAACTCTTTATCTCTTACATTATTTGATTGCTCTCCATGTTCACCAAAGGAGGACGAATGTTATGTTCGTGATGATTCTCTTGAAATATTCCCTGTGAGTAAAACTTGTGAGAATAATTATGCTACTGTTATTTATGATAATCCATGCTATTTTGATAAATATCATGATAATCCTTTATTTGTGCCTAATTTCGAAATGCATGGAACTAAACAAGTTTTCTTGGAGAATGTTTATGATGAAGCTCTAGATGATGGTCCTATGTTACTTGATGCTAGAAATTATAATGCTACTGAAAATAGGATTGCTACTAGTACTCCCATACCTCTTGAGAATGATCAATCATCTTGTTATAAAATTGCTAAAAGTGGGTTTGATTGTTTTAATCCTACTATTTTCGAGCTTGATAAAAATTATGTGTTTGAAGATCATGAAAAGCATGCTTTATGTGATAGTTATATTATTGAGTTTATTCATGATGCTACTGAAAATTATTATGAGAGAGGAAAATATGGTTGTAGGATTTTTACATGGTACTAAAACACCTCCCTACATGATGAAATTTTTAAAGTTACTCTTGTTTTACCTTCACATGCTTGTCACTTTGTTCTTTGTGAATTTATTTGTGTACAAGATTCCCATGCACAGGAAGTGGGTAAGACTTAAATGTGTTTCATATTTGCTTCTTGATGCTCTCTTATTTCTTTAATTTATATTACATATGTGAGCATCTTCTCAAATTACTGAGCATATCTTAATGGCTATAAAGAAAGAGCTTTTTGGGAGACAACCCATTATGTTTTTATTTCTGTTATTTTACTGTTTTGTTGAGTCTTGGAAGTCATTGCTACTGTAATGACCTCTCCTTATCATTTTTTATTTTCGTTTTTGTGCCAAGAGTAGCCTCTAATGGTAAGAAAGTAGTATTTGGGGAATTTATAATTATGTTTCTGTTTCTGGACTGTCGCGAGAAAAATTCGCATAAATCACCAGAACATTACCATGAGCTGAAAATTTACTATCATATTCCCCAGGTTATTATATAAATTTCATTAGTTCAACATTTTTCGATCTGAGCCACGAAAATTGTTCGTAAAAATCGATCTTTAGCTGCTGTTCTGTTTTGACAGATTTCTGCCATTAGTGCATTTGCCTCTTAATCTTTTTCTTTTTGAGCTCTTTTGAAAGAAGGAGCTTTCCGAAGAAGTTTATGCAGTAGCTAATGTTTTAATATAAGCTTTACATATGTCATACCTGAACCAAGTGGATTGATTGTTTTGATTACACTAATATTGCTAATGAATTATGTTGAGTTTTGGGTGAAGAAAGTTTTCAAGTGTAGGGAGAGAAGAATGATGCCATAGGATGAAGAATGGAAAAAATCTCAAGCTTGGGGATGTCCCATGGACGCCCCGAGAAATATCCAAGAGGTTCAAGCGTCAAAGCTTGGGGATGCCCGAGGCACCCCCTCTTCATCAGTAAAAAGCACCAGGTCATTTTTCAATGCGCTATATTTTTATTGCTTCATGCATTATGTGTTATTCTTGGAGCGTCTTTTTTTGTGTGTGTTTTGTTTTGTTTTGTTTTGTTTGCTGTTCAATAAAGTTGTACTCATCATATTTGTTTTGGAGAGAGACACGCTCTGCTTTAATTGCATGAACGCTCTAGTTTTCAGTCATATGTTCAACGAGCATTCTATTTTGCGAGTACTGCGTTTAAGCTCTAGTTTTTCATTCATATTATGTTCAGAGCTTGTTAGTTTCCTTATGAATGGCTCTCTGGTCTTTATGTTTATTATCTACGAGAGTTTTTTCAAATAAGTTAATTGGTGTTGGATACGAGTAAGAAGTCTCATATTAATAGTGATGCAAATGAAAGATCTCCTTTGATGTTTCAATTGAGTTGACTTGATGATCATTTAGTTTTTGACTTTTAATATCACCATATGATTTGATTAATAAGTTTTGTAGCTATGCATGATTATGGCCATTATTGCTCTCTTAGTCGGTCGCCCCCTTTCTTTTGCTAGCTGTGGTGACCCGGCATACCACTGCATGGTGTAGTATGCAAGTCTGATATAACACCAATGAAACACCGTTCCACTAGTATTATATCGCTCAGAGTGGTACAACAGAAACATTTGCGGTTCCAAGGCATGTCTATAGAATTACACACAGACTCTGTTACATAAGATCATCACAACCTCCTACTTTACAATGAGGTAAACTGCAAATAAACCCCAGAAGAACGACTCATAGTCTAATCTTAACACGAACTCTATTTGTAGAGTATTTAACTAGCTACAGAGGCTATGAATAGATTCTAGCTAAATAGGAGCTAAGTTTAGGAAGCTAGTTACCTTGTATTGCTAATCTAGGTTTTCTCCCTGTTGGATGTCGTGTCTGACTCTTCTGTCAGCTCCTGTCCCTTGAAGTAGTTGTTGACTCCTCGGTCTTCGAGTTGCACTGTAGATCCTCCTTCAATGCCTCCATATCTAAGCAGGGGATTTAAGAGTGTTATGAGTACGGGCGTACTCAACAAGTTCATTATAGGAAAGAGGTGTTTAATGCACTAGCTACAGCATTAGACCAGAAAGTATAATACCAATGTAGGTTTTCATAACCATTTCTTCAAAAGGTTGCTTTTATTCAGAAGAACTATGTCCGTCAGCCTTCACCGGTTTACTAGAATTTCATGGAGTTCCTTTCCAGCAGCGTTCGCAGTTCCAAAACCCGGAACAGGGAGTGACGAGTCACGATTCATTACACTCTGCAGAGGTGTGTTGCTTTACCCATAAGAGATCTTAACCTTGGTGCCAACCGAGCGCGCAACCCGTCCACACTTCCTTTGGTGTGAGGCCCGGTATAAGGTCATAGCCAATCATATTCCTCCGCTACCTCGCACACCCACCCTTTGCTGCATCCCCGACCCTGGGTCCTCGCCGGTCCTCTTACACCAATTAAGGATGGACCCCGACCACGAAAACAATCTGGGATCGAACCAAACTCCTTCGCCGGTAGATGCAACCCCTCATAGACCGCAATACCGTGAAACTTTGCTGGGACCCCCACCCTACAACCTGATCCTCGGGCGACAAGTGTAACTACGGTCTCTACCGTGGGGACTTAAGGCTTCCCCAGCCTACCGCTTGCCCCCTTGGAATACAAGTGTTCTACGGTAAAGCGCGTTCGTTGATGTATAAGAGGTGGAAATACAATTGACTATTCCGTCCCACTCCAGATCTTATGGTTAACACGGTTATTACGACACAAGAATCACTGGACGACATTTGTTGTTTAATCCTAGATGGATATAAACCCTTGCAATGGAACCTCCACCATATCAACACAATCCATGGTTCCATTGCCCACCACTTAGTCATATTCATAGTTATGAAAATAGTGGTTTTGCTTTTTATGCAATAGTGATAAACATAGTACTTTGCAAGTAATTTGGTAAAAATACTCAAATGACATGAGAAAGTGATGAACTTGCCTTTCTTGACTGCAAGATTATGCAGGCAAGGTCTTCGATACGCAATAACTTCAGATTCTGAAATAGCATCATCGTCCGGTAAGGACGATGTTTAAAAGATTGGCAAGGATGCAATAATGCATAAGTATGAGATGCATTTGCTCTAAGCGTGACCTAACCTCGATGATTTAGGATTAGTGAGTGGTAATGATTAGTTCAGGGTTTGTTGCACTTTTAGAGTGAGTCACAGACAATGTTCTTATTCAGGTTTGTGTTGTTTTAGAATCATAAGAAAGTGGTAAAATGCATAGTAATAATCATACACACCAAGGGATAATAGTTGTATAATAAGTAAAGAGCAGTTGTCAATTTTAAGTCCTATAGTGCATGGTTGATGATTACTTATTATATAATTCAAAAGAATAACTTTTGAAGAACATGTTCTTTAATAAAGAACAAGGATGATAATTAGTTTGGTGGGGTTCTATGGTTGACTATGGTTCTGATTGGTTTCTGGAGTAAGGATTAGATGGATCCCAACAATGTTGGATTCATCAACACCTAGGGCTTGTAGGTTTAAGTTAAGCCTAGGCATCCTAAGCAATTATTTATACATGGTTGCTGTCAAGGTTGATTTTTATCTTACTGATGATAGGTAGCTAGGGTTTATAGGTCCTATGAGGTAGGGTTGATGAACACTCTCTATTTACTTCAAAAGAATAACTTTTGAAGAACATACTTCTTAAGGAATAAGAAGTATTATAATTAAGGTTGAGGTTGTTTAGGTTTGCTATTTAATTCCCTAAGTAAAGAATGGTTGGTTCCTAAATAGAATGGTTCATAAGTATCCAACACTAGTAGGGTTTAGTGGAACATGGTTATGTAATGATAAATATTGGGCATAGATGCTAGCATCACAATGGTGTGATGTTGAATCAGGATTATGGTTTTGGTAATAGGATCTAGGTTTTAGAATTTGTTGATCCTATTTGATCATCTAGGTTTTATTAAGATGAACACATGGAATACTAAATTCATAGTGATAGGGCTTCTACATTTTATGTGGATATGGCAAGTATTTAGTTGCTATTATGGTCTATGATTGTAAAGCAAGTATCATGATCACATGTTCTAACCTAGTGGTTAGGGTTAGAAGAAATTTAGGGTTCACATGTAATAATGGAACTAGGGTTCCTAATGGAGTTAAGGTTTTAGGGTTTCTCATGAAATGATAGGTTTCTAGTTTCCTCCCTTATGGAACTAGGGTTTTCTAATTACCCTAAAATTCTTGAATTAATAACTTGTTTGCAAAGTTAAAGTTATTAATAATTTTGAAATAAAAATAATATTGGATTTGGCATTTTTCTATTTTAGAACAATTAATAATTAGGACAATTAGGGTTTAGATTCTTTTAATAAGGATTTAATAAAATAACAAATAAAGAAAATTAGTTTTTAAGTTTTCTTTATTTAATAATTGGTTTCTATTTATTTTGTAAAGTTTTCCTAATTATTGAATTTTAATTCAATCAAATACAAAAGAAAGACTGAATTAATGAGTTTAAAATAATTAAATTTTTATCAAAAATAAAATTTTCATTTTATATTTTTATTGGATAGAGTTTACTTTTCTAAGAATTTTGATGTCTTATTTATATTTTTCTGACTTAATTTGAATTTTATATAAATTTGCAAAGTTGCAGTAATTATTGAATTTGAATTTAAACAGGAAAATGACTGAGTGTACCCGGGTTAGTTTTACCCAGAGCCACTGACGAGTGGGCCAACGGTCCACGTCAGCTTCCACGCGGTATTGACCAAGGTCAAAATCGCTGGCGTGGCACGGTGGCTACTAGCCGGCGGTCAATCGACGACGGCGCCGGGGCTAGGCTTCCCCCCAAGACGAGCGACTATGCCTAAACGAACCGCGGCATGATGGGGAGTCTAATGGTCGCGGCGTCGCCCCGCTTTGGTTACCAGAGCGTGGCCGGCGGCGATGGTCTGCGGCGGTGGCTACGGTCGATCGGCGAGGAGTATGCTACGGCAGGTATTTGAGCTCGGCGAACAAGCTAGGAGGCTGAGAAGCTCACCAGGGTCACTCCAGGCTTGACGGCGAGGTCGAAGCGGGCCTGAGATGCCGGATTGAGCCATGACCGGCGTCGGGGAAGACGGCCAAACGTGGTTGATTGGAGGCGTATCAGCTCGATTCCTGGCGCACGGTGGCCATGTCGAGGACAGCGGTTCTAACGGTGGTCACGGCAAGGTTTGGGGCATCCCCAATCGACGGCGATGGTCGTTGCCGGAGCAAGTTAGGGTTTCGGTATGGGGAAAAATGGAGCAAGGAGGAAGAAAACGAGCCAGGGTTCATCGTGGGGTATTTATACTGCGCGGGAACATGATCCTTGTCACTAATTGGAGTAAGGAGAAGCTACCAGCGAGAGGGGGAAGATCATCACGGCGTCGTGCTGCTCTCCAGCTCACAGAGAGGATGAGGACAAGCTCGTCCTCGATATTTTTAGACGAAGGGGTATTGGGCTGGCTTTGGGCTGCGGTTTGGGCCGAGTTGGTGGACTTCTGCTGGGCCAGTTGCTGGGCTGCTACAGTCTGGTAATGTCCAGGTAAGCCTTCTCTCCTTTATTTCATTTTCTGTTTTGTATATTTTCTATTTTCCATTTCTCTTTTCAATTCTGTTTTATAATTCAGATCTGAATGCTTTTCTATTTTGCAGGTATTTGATAATTTGATTTTTATGAGGACTAATAAAAGGGTTATTGTATTATTGAATTGTTTTTGAATGAGCATTTAATATATGTGAACCTTTATTGCAAATTTTAATTAAGCATGATTTATGATCTCATTTTAATTTCCATTTATCTTGTGAATCAAATCTGTTTGGAAATATTGGAGTTGATACTTTCAACTTAAAGTATTTCAGAGGTTGTATGAGGACTTGACTTCCATTTGGGGAATTGGTCCCTTGCACATGATTTTATGTGAGCTCAAATGTATTAGGGTTTTATAGTTTCTATCATAACCCCCCTTATTAAGGTTAATACTATCATTATATTTGAAAGTATCTAAGTATGTATTGTTTCCATCATGGTTTATCTTGTTACAAAGATAATTGGTTGATCACCACACATGGTTTAATTATCAAATATGTTCTAGGTTTTAATTGTGATCACCTAAGTGATGCACAAACTAAGATTGAGACGTAGTTTAGGGTTTTACTTGTGATCATCAATTAATTCACAAGTTAGGTTGTGATATGGGCATAGATTCTTTTTATAGTTAACTTTGGTTATATGGATGAATGGTTTCTCACCATATAAGGTATAGAGTTTAACTCTAAAGGTTTTCTTGTTTTCTTTAATTGAGGAATAAGTGAAATGTAGATAGGATTGTACTTATGATCACCAAGTGATTCACAAGTTAGGATTGAGATATAACCTAGGTTTGCTTACTCATGATTTTTCTATCATTTCATGCGGTGAATGATATTTACTTATCATATAGGATTTAACTTATGGCTTATTCTTCTATTTCTCCAAAGTATGGTCATGACACTATCATGAGCAATTTGTTCTCAATGGCTTGTGCTCCCAATTCTTAGAGTATATGATCATTACCCAATGGTGATGATCATGCATGGTATGGGCTTCCTTAAGTATCACTAAAAGTATTTAGATATGGTTATTCCAATTACCCCTCTCACTTCATAAGGTCTTGGATTATAATCTATGGTTCTACTCAAGGAATGATTATGTGATTAACTAAATATATGGTTTGCCTAAGAATTCTACCTTGCTAGCTTCTGTAGCTTGTTCTTCAGGAAATCTGATAAACCTGCATCTTGTGGCATGCCTCCACCTCCTAGCTGCTTCATCTTGATCCTAACTATTTTATGGAGTGGCTCAATGTATTGGTCTTCTTGCACCAAGGTGCAAGATGATGAAATGGATGAAGTGTGAGGCTCCTTTTATAGGCTTGGGCATGCTCTAGTAACATGACGCTTGGGTGGATGACTCTTGCTTTAATTTGATGAGTAAGGTGCTTGGTTGTCATGCTCTCATCCATAGCAATCCATTAAGCATGAGGTGGCATAGCTTAGGATTCAAGCTATGTAGATATTTTCATCCTATGTGGCATTGAGATTATCCTCTCATGTGATTTATTTTTGGATAGCCAAGTGCCTTTTGTTACTAAATATCTTGTGAATGATTTTATGCTTGTGTTTGAGTCACTATATCATATGTGATTGTATTTATATTATTATTGGGATCAAAATGTCAAAGATAAGGATTATACCCCAATTTTGTATGGTGATGTTTGATTTCACCAAGGCATGATCATATGAGTTTCAAAATACTCATAGTTTATTTTATTCAAATAGTTTGAACTATAATTCGTAATGTAAACGAATTTAGTTTTGTGACATTCCACATATTTAATAAGTTATGATTGAAATCAGAAGGTGTGGCTTTTATGCACTTAGGTCCTTGTGTTTTGATGTATTTGGTATTTACACTAGTAGGAAAAGCCTCATCAGTGGCGCACGAAAATTTGATTCTGTGGCGCACCGGTGGTGCGCCACAGAAATGTCGCCACAAAAATAAGCTTTCTGTGGCGCACCCGGTCGTGCGCCACGAAATAAGGTTTACGTGGCGCACTTGTTCTTAGGTGCGCCACGTAAAAGCGTGCGCCTACGAATTGCTTCTTAGTGCGCCACGGAATTTGCTTGTATTATACACGATTTTGTGCTGCTTGCTATACATATGCGGTTTATACACAGCAATACGGATACACAATACATCATTCGGATATAATATAAATATCATGTACATTGCACGAGATATAACATAGACATCATCATCACATTACTTAGAGCCCGATCGAGATACATATATAGTGGCAAGTGTCAAATGTTTTGCATACAACTCTTAATTCATACAAAATTCACAATTTCGAGATACAAAGTAGTCTTCATCCGGTTCCTCCTTTGCTCCGTCATCTCTACCCACCAGGCTCGCTTGCATCGGGGTCCTTCCATCCGAGTTCCTACTATGATGAAAATGGAAGAAAGTGAGACCAACAAGTATCCGATGCACAAGAGAAATGGAATAAATGCCTCATACATTGTTGGTCAACACAAATATTAACATTCGGGGACGGTGTAAGTGAGACCAAGTCCGATGCACAAGAGATTGATATTTGTGCTATCTTACCGAGCTCACTTACGCCGCCCCGAGTGTACGGTGACCAAACATTTTAATCATCGGCATTTTGAAAATGTCAAAGCAAATGGAATGACAAAATGGAATAAGCTGCCTCATACATTGTTGGTCAACACAAATATTAACATTTAGGGATGGCGTAAGTGAGACCAAGTCCGATGCACAAGAGATTGATATTTGTGCTATCTTACCGGGCTCACTTACGCCACCCCCAAGTGTACGGTGACCAAGCATTTTAATCATCGGCATTTTGAAAATCTCAAAGCAAATGGAATGACAAAATGGAATAAGTGCCTCATACATTGTTGGTCAACACAAATATTAACATTTAGGGATGGGGTAAGCGAGGCCAGGTAGGATGCACAAGAGATTGATATTTGTGCTATCTTACCAGGCTCACTTACGCCACCCCCAAGTGTACGGTGACCAAGCATTTTAATCATCGGCATTTTGAAAATCTCAAAGCAAATGGAATGACAAAATAGAATATGTGCCTCATACATTGTTGGTCAACACAAATACTTTGCAGAAGGGCCCCCTTTCCCCGGTCGGCGTTCCGTCAACGGGTGCTTGACGACACAACAACGCCGATCCGCATCTCCGGCGCGAGAACCACGCCGGTCCCTCGCCGTCCGGCTGAACGAGTCCTTGATGCAACGACCGTGCCGGCCTGCCCAGCATTATGCCGGGCCGTGTTGCCGCGCTTCAAGCCGTGTGTCCCGCGCCTGCATCGTTCGCCTTCTTGCCCGGTGAACCAATAGGCTGATCGTTGGAATAAGGAAACCGATGACGGCCGGTCGCAAGATTAAATTGCGATCGGCCGTCATCGGCTTCCTTATTCCAACGATTAGTCTATTCGTTCACCGGGCAAGAAGGCGAAGAGTGCAGGGCGCATGATCGACACGGCCCGAAGCGCGACAACGAGGGTCGGCATGATGCTAGGGAGGCTGGCACCGTCTTGGCATTAAGGACTCGTTCACGTACTGGGCGGCGAGAGAAGAAAAGTGGTGCTGCGCCGGAGAGGCATGTCGGCGTTGTTGTCTCATCAAGGACTCGTTCACGGAACGGCGGCCAGGGAAAGGGGGGCTCGTCTACAAAGTATATTGCGGAGTATAGGTGACCAAACATTCTAATCATCGACACTAAAATGGAAGAAAGGCCAATGCAATTAAGAAGTACCTGTATGAACTAAATGGAATGCCTCATACTTTGTTGGTCGAAACAAATATGAACATCCCGGGATGGCATTAGTGAGGCCAGGTAGGATGCACAAGAGATTGATATTTGTGCCATCACACCAGGCTCACTAGCGACACTCCGGAGTGTACAGTTGACCGAACATTCTAATCATCGGCACTAAAATGGAAGAAAGAGCCAAGTGGTATCAACTAAATGGAATGCCTCATACTTTTTTGGTCGAAACAAATATTAACATCCAGTGATGGAGTAAGTGAGGCCAGGTAGGATGCACAAGATATTGATATTTGTGCCATCACACCAAGCCTCACTTGCTCCACCCCCGAGTGTACGAGTGATCGACCAACCATCTAATCATCGACAAGTAAATCACTTGGGGTAATGTTAAAATGTTTGTCTCCATATTTGGGAGACATTTTTAATATTGGAGTCTAGCTAATGGAAATCAAGAACTAGTCTTGATCTCCAAATGGTGATTAGAGGGAATTTATTCATCTTAAGCAACATTAGGGACAAATGGGATCATATATGCAAGGGACTTGGGTCATTTGGATCATAAGGCATCAATTAAGGAGGCAACCAGGGACAAAGGGAAACATTTGATGATCCATTATCATAGGCAACAAAGCAGCAACTTTTTCCCCTCTAATCTAGCTAGAGTCCTTAAAAGAAATCCATCATAAGCATGGTCAAATACACATATATAGCATTTGGAGAGCAAACAAGCAGTAGCCATATCACTCAATCCAATAATATAGTAATTTGGATCATAAGGCATCAATTAAGGAGGCAACCAGGGACAAATTAAGGGAAACATTTGATGATCCAAGTAAGTGCATGACACTTTGAGCTACCCAAGAATAAAGGCCAACAAGTGGATAAACATCTGCTCAACCATTTCTTGCACTAGAGGAAAAGTAACCAACATTGAAACTTGAATAGTCAAGTGACACTACAAGCAGCTCACACACACATGCAAACACATGTGTTGACAAGTAACTAATGGATATCAAGAACTAGTCTTGATCTCCAAATGGTGATTAGAGGGAATTTATTCATCTTAATTAAGCAACATTAGGGACAAATGGGATCATGCAAGGGACTTGGATCATTTGGATCATAAGGCATCAATTAAGGAGGCAACCAGGGACAAAGGGAAACATTTGATGATCCATTATCATAGGGACATAAGTCAAGATGCTCAAACACACATAGCATGCATGGAGCGAGATGCTCCAAAGGGATTATTCATCACTTGGTATATAGACCAAGTGATGCTGGCAAAAGAGAGGCCAATCAAGAACCGAGTAAATCCAGTAAGTGATAGATATGCCTAAACAAGCAACAACACATAGCATATCCCAGCTAACCGGATGAGACAAGTCTTGGTAGCCAATCGAATCACCTAGCACCACCTAGCCTTTTAAAACCATCGAAACAGTCCTTTTTCTTCAAAGGATACCACAGTGGCATTCATTTACATGATCCCCTACTGTGGATATCTCTATTTTCATCAAAGCCAACACAAGAAATAGAAATTTATCATTACTCAGTTGAGTTCAAAACAAAGCTAAGACATCACTGGCTGAGCTAAGACATCAAGCTTCTGGCCAGGGAACTATATGAACTATATGCACATGATCCAGTAAGCATCCCCACTAATCAGAGCATTATAAGCATACCATAAGCTCACAAGAATCCATCAAGTAAATCATCAGGGGTCCAAAAAACTTGGGGTCCGGAAAACTAATTCCAACGAGAGAATTACTTGGGGTCCGAAAAACTAATCCCGGGCCAACCAAGAGCAACTATAAATATGTATGTATACAAGCCCACCAGTAGCATTTCATGCATTTAAATTCCTATGAACCAGTTAACCTCACCGAGCACAACAAGCATTTAAATGAACAAGTAGCATCAAATTCCTATGAACCCATCAAGAAAATTGTTAACAGCTAACCTCACCGAGCACAACAAATGAACCGAGTAGTAATAAGCCATCAAGATTAACGAGTTAACCTCACCGAGCACAACAAATGAACCGAGTGTAGCATCAAATGAACCAACCGAGCAGCAATGCATCACTAGCAGCAATGCATCCAGAGCCAACAAATGAACCAAGTAGCATCAAGATTAACAGACTAAGCATCACTAGCGAGCAATGCATCAAGATTAACAGCTAAGCCCACCGAGTAGCATCAAGATTAACCAACCGAGCGAGCATTTCGTCGAGCACGTTGTGCTCGCGCGGGGAGGAAGAGGGAGGGGAGGGGAGGGAGCTCACCGACGATTTGGAGAGTCGTGGAGGAGCTCACCGACGACGACGGCGAGGGGTGGAGGTCGCGGCGGCTCCTCCACCTTGACGCGGCGGCGGCTCCTCCACCTTGACGCCGCGCCGGCCCCTCCTCCTCCACGCCGCAGCGGCTTGTGCTGCTGGTGGCGGGGATGGGTGGAGCGTGGCGGCATCCGGCCCTCGCGGAGGAAGGCGGCGGCGGCGACAGCGACGGCAGCGCTCGCCATGGAAGGCGGCGGCGCGGGGAGAGAGGGGAGAGAGGGGAGAGGAACTGTCTGGCGAGGGAGGGGTACGGCCTTGATATAGACACGTTATTTCTGTGGCGCATCCAGACAAGTGCGCCACAGAAAACAGTATTTCTATGGCGCACCGAGGCCCGCACCAGGTGCAGTGCGCCGTAGAAAAGGTAAGACCAATGGTTGGGCGTGACAGGATGTGGGCCCCACCAAGTTTTTGTGGCGCAGCGTTCCGTAGTGCGCCACAAAATTAAGCTATTTCTGTGGCGCACCCAGTATGGTGCGCCACAAAACAATATTCTGTGGCGCATTTTTAGTGGTGCGCCACAAAACTAAGCTTTGCCTATAAGGGTTTTCCTACTAGTGTTAGTTTTAAAGTGAATTCAATTGTACCTCAAGGTAGTTGCTTAACTTTTAAGTGTTAATAATTTAGAGTGTGTTTCTTATCTCTTTAATGGTTATATACCTCTCCCATCTCTAGGGTTTAATGATAAGCTTTTGTTGGTGTTAAGTTCAAGAGTTTAGTTCAAGAAATACCATGAGGTTCATGGTAGGACTATTTATTTGTTTAAGACATTGAAAAGATAAGTTAAGAATAGTTTCCCCATTTATTGTTACTTGATTTCCAATTGAATAGTTGTTCATATGTTATGGTAAAGAATACCATGCTATGATCTTTCATAAGATCAAGCAATTTATCATTGATTAAAGTGTTGTTGTGTTGGTTTTAGTTCCATTTGATCTAACCCCTTAGATCAAATCATCTCTACCCAAAACAAGGTTTTAGCAAAGGTCACATTGAGGTTTATAGCGCTTGACTTGATGAGCTACTTCAATTCCATCAAGGTCAAGTGAAACTTCATTTACTGTGACTGTTTTACTTTAAAGCGCGAAAATTCCCCAGATTTTCTATGCATGGATGCAATGCACACATCTGTTTCCTCTATTTTTGTAACACCATTACGTGGGATATTACAGTCTCTACCCCTTAAACTAAACTTCGTCCTCGAAGTTTTAACTCTCTCACGTTTCCGGAGTGTGGATCTGACTTGTGCAGACTACGACTTTTCTCGAACTCCGTATTGATCTTACCGGATATAATTGAATATATCACTTGTCCAGATTCTTCCTGGAATCCACTAGTGTATGTCTCTGAGTCATGGCTTCTTACTTCAATTCCATGATTTCTGTCAATATCATAATCTTGTTTCCTTTCTCATTGAATATTTAATGATTGGGACTTCTTCTGGTGCCGCTAGACTTAACTGAAGGCTAACTTGATAACATATTCCTAATTGGTAAAATAGGTCTTTGTTTTTCCGTACCACCAAAACTGCAATAATGGTACTTAGTAAGGTACTTACCATAGAAAGGGTCTTGACGGTTTATTTTCCTAGGAATGGATTAGACTCATTTAGCCTACCCAATCATGTATTATGATTGATACCTCTTACTATTTTGGTTCCTTTAGGTTCCATGTAAGGAATCTTTCAATTAGTATTTAATTTTAGTGTAGTCAATCTCCTTCGATCTTTGGCCTATTTGAGCTATATTTGATCTATGGTATTTTCTTCGTCCAATTTCATTAACATTAGATGACTTGAGCTTAAGTCACTTGCTCACTTGCTCAAGTGATAGTCCAATTATTACTTCCTCGAGGTACGAACCTCGGTTTCTGGTCTGACATCCATCTCAAAGTAGTGTTCAACAATATTATGAAAATAAGATCGAACTTCCTCTCAGTTCAGACCTTATTCTTCTATTTTTCTCAAGTATTGAGTCATTGTACATCCAACTCAATCTTTACTCCACCCCTTGGAGTTTTCTTATGGTCTTCAACTCCTTTTTCTTCCAACCATTGGACTTATGGTTAGAATATTGGTCTAGGTCTAGTTTATGGGTTGTACTCTTCTAAGGTCTTACGAAGAATATCTGTGGTGTATCCACTCAATTGTGGACATCCAATGTGAATCCTTCGACTAAATGCTTATAGGTTATAGTTATCTAGCTGTCAATTTTTTTCCCAACTTCTTGGTACAAATAATCCAATGGTGGACTACTTGATACCAATTGTGGCTATTTGTTATCTAAAAGTGTACTCTATTATAGGTTCTGATCAACTGGACGAGACATCTCCTACTTTATCTCGCATTATTGATCCTATACCAACTGTGGTCTTCTGATACCAACTGTGGTCTTCTTATATCTGCTATGGTTTCATAGGTCATCTTCCGTCCTTCAAGGTTTATTTTGCAGGAAAACCACTATGAATATAGTATCCAAAGTGATTTCCCATGCATTCCCTTTTCCATAATGACTATGGTTCTACTTCTACTTCTCCATAATCATCATATTTCTCACCTTCATGCTTCTTATGTACTAAAGTACTCCTCTGTTGAGGCAAAGCATGAATTTTGATTGGCACTTCCTTTAGAGTATTGTGGTTGCTTCCCACAATTTGGCTTCCTTCTTTTGATGAACCTTCATCTTGTCTTCAAAATATTCAGAATTCGTCACTTCCTCACACGAATACCATTACCCTCTAGATCTTTAACATCAAGTAGGAACTTGATATTGCAACATGCATTTGCATATAAAAGTCAAACTTCATGTATGGATCTAGTCAATCAATGAAAATCCAATAAAATCCAACAAGATTCAGCTTTGTGCATATAATACACACCATCATAAGCCTGAATATAATAATTGAGTAAGACGTCTCTAAACATCAGGCTCTGATGTGTAGTATATAACACCACATAAGATAGGTTTGTATCGTGATACTTAGCATGAATATGTGGATTTCTACTATTGGTCTCAACATTTATCTTAATTGCACATTTGCAAGGAGATAAACTTGAAAAAAAGTGGCCTGGGATAGTTGAAGTTAACCTAGTTTTCTTTGGAAGTACTAATTTAGCTTCCCCTTTTGTTGAGGAATACCTCACATGATATCTGTCGGTTCCAACATCGTTACTCTAAACATATAACTATCGGAATATAACTCTTATATTTCCACGTCTTCTTACCATGTAACTAGGGTTCTGGTGTACTCAACACAGTTCCCATGGTTTTGGAACACCAATATTATATTGCACTATTGTTGAGGACCTGACTTCTTATTGTATTTCTCTTAATTATTTATGACGTTCTAGTCCATCACATAATGATTCTGAGGTGAATCATACATGATTAACAACTCTACCATGTATACATATTTTATCTCTCTTCCTTACCTCCCATGATTGACTCATCATGGTCTATACTACCTCAAATAACTTATATTTTTCACTTACTATTAGTTGTTTCACAAGTTTTGCATACTTTACTTGCCCATTACTTGTATTGGTTTACACCTTCTAGTAGGCTATCTTTCTACTATACTTGTCTTTAGCACTTGATATCACTCCTATTATAAGTCTGGATAATTCTTACTTAATCATACATGTGTTGGTACACTTCTTCCAATAGGATATCTTCCTTATGGTTGTATCCTCTCTTTGGACTACCATGTAGTGTATACCAACTATGATCTACTCATCTCTTGTTTTAAGGACTTAATGATGTGCTACATACTTGGGATTAGCTAACTAACTTCACTTAGAGAAGATAGGTAATAAAGGTTGACTCAAGTGTGTCAGGATTATTCTCAAGCGAATATCCATCTCAAGTCATAAGAATATTTGGTTCACCTAAGACAACTTCCTATAGACTACCAATCATATAGGTCTCCTTTAAAGGGTTTTAATCCTAGGTCAAAGCATTTGCTCTGATACCAACTGTGGTTACCCAGCATACCACTGCATGGTGTAGTATGCAAGTCTGATATAACACCAATGAAACACCGTTCCACTAGTATTATATCGCTCAGAGTGGTACAACAGAAACATATGCGGTTCCAAGGCATGTCTATAGAATTACATACAGACTCTGTTACATAAGATCATCACAACCTCCTACTTTACAATGAGGTAAACTGCAAATAAACCCCAGAAGAACGACTCGTAGTCTAATCTTAACACGAACTCTATTTGTAGAGTATTTAACTAGCTACAGACACTACAAGAAAAGTTGCCATGGCCGACGAAGTTGAAGTCGCGCCGTGGTTGCTGGTGTACCATGGCCGACGATTTTGGGTCCCTCCGTGGTGCATGTCAAAACTTTTTTTTCTCGTTTTTGAGGCCACCTAGCCCGACGAAAGCGGCCAAAACGTCGCGTATGGTGGCCCGGGACGTGGTGCATCGCGAATTCTCGGGTTCGCCGGCCGAGTCAACGCAAATCCGCACCGCCGAGGGATGTAGGGCCCAGATGGCAGCCTCTCTGGCATTGTTTTTTTTCTCGATCGCGCCATCTCGTTCAACGTTCTCCGATCGAGCCATTTACGATGCAGGATCATGGGTCCCGCATGTCATCCTCTATGAACCAAAATTCTTTCTATTCTTGGATTTTTTTTGACCCCCGATTTCTGGCTACTTCCTTTTTCTTTTGATCCCTTGCCGCCTTGGAAACGTTGAGACCGCTGCTGCCAAATGGGACCCGCATGTCATCCTCTATGTGCAATCAACTTTCTTTTCTTGGAGTTTTTTTGGCACCTCAAATTTGGTCACTTGCCTTTTTCTTTCGATCCCCTGCCGCCTCTCAAACGGTGATACCGCTGCTGCTAAATGGGACCCGCATGTCATCCTCTATGCACTATAAAACTTTCTTTTCTTGAATTAATTTTGGCACCTCATATTTGGTCACTTACCTTTTTCTTTCGATCGCTCGCCGCCTCTCAAACGGTGATACCGCTGCCGCTAACCTGGGACCCGCATGTCATCCTCTATGTACTATAAAACTTTCTTTTCTTGGAGTTTTTTTTGGCACCTCAAATTTGGTCACTTGCCTTTTTCTTTCGATCCCCCGCCGCCTCTCAAACGGTGATACCGCTGCTGCTAAATGGGACCCGCATGTCATCCTCTATGTACTATAAAACTTTCTTTTCTTGGAGTTTTTTTGGCACCTCATATTTGGTCACTTACCTTTTTCTTTCGATCCCCTGCCGCCTCTCAAACGGTGATACCGCTGCTGCTAAATGGGACCCGCATGTCATCCTCTATGTACTATAAAACTTTCTTTTCTTGGATTTTTTTTGACACCTCATATTTGGTCACTTGCCTTTTTCTTTCGATCCCCTGCCGCCTCTCAAACGGTGATACCGCTGCTGCTAAATGGGACCCGCATGTCATCCTCTATGTAAATCATGTTTCTTTTCTTGAATTATTTTTGGCTCCTGATATTTGGTCACTTGCCTTTTTCTTTCGATCTCATGCCACGTTTGAAACGTTGAGGAACCCGTCGGCTCATGGGACCCGCATGTCATCCTCTATGTCCATCAACTTTCTTTTCTTGGATTTTTTTGACCCCCTAATTACTAGCTACTTTCTTTTTCTTTTGATCTCAAGCCGCATTTCAAACATTGAGACCGCTGCTGCAAAATGGGACCCACATGTCATCCTCTATGTACAATAAATCTTGGATTATTTTTGGCTCCGATATTTGGTCACTTGCCTTTTTCTTTCGATCTCATGCCGCCTTTGAAACGTTGAGTAAGCTGCTGGCTCATGGGTCCCGCATGTCATCCTCTACGAACAATAAAAGTTTCCTTTCTTGGAGTTATTTTTGACCCCTAATTTCTGGCTATTTGCCTTTTTATTTCGATCCCCTGCCCCCTTTGAAACGATGAGGACGCTGTTGGCAGGTCGGTCCCACATGTCATCCTCTATGAACAATAAAGTTTCCGTTGGTGGATTTATTTTTGACCCCTAATTAATTTCTGGCTATTTCCTTTTTTTTTCTTTTGATCCCCTGCCGCCTTGGAAACGTTGAGGATGCTGCTGCCTCATCGGTCCCGCATGTCATCCTCTCAGAACGATAAATGTTTTCTTTTCTTGGATTTTTTTACCAACTGATTTTTTGTTTTTTTTTATTTTCGACCCTCGCCTTTGAAACGTTGACGACGCTCGTCGGCTCATGGGTCCCCGATGTCAGCCCTCCCGTACAAGAAACATGTGATATCTTGATTATTTTGCAGACAATAAACAGTGTATTTCGCTCTGAGCTATTGCAAACGGATAAATTAAATCTTTATTTTTACAACTTATATCTTGAATCTCCTTGTTTTTTGTTTTTGCGAAGCATAGGACATTCCTGTTTTTTTTTGAGAAAAATCCGAACTTCCATGTTCTGGAGTGGGCTGAAATTGTACGAATCAAAAGGCCCGGAAGGATAGTTCGAAGGCCCGGATGTCCGGATGCAGCCCAATTGAAATCTATCTTTTCTTGGATTTTTTTCACCCCCGATTTCGGCTACATCATTTTTCTTTTGGTCCCGTGCCACCTTGGAAACGTTGAGACCGCTCGCTGCAAATGGGACCCGCATGTCATCCTCTATGTACAATAAAGTTTCCTTTCTTGGATTATTTTTGGCTCCCGATATTTGGTCACTTGCCTTTTTCTTTCGATCTCATGCCACCTTTGAAACGTTGAGGAATCTGTCGGCTCATGGGACCCCCATGTCATCCTCTATGTACAATAAAAGTTTGATTCCTTGGATTTTTTTTCACCCTCTGATTTTTGGCTATTTCCTTTTTCTTTTGATCCCCTGCCGCCTTTGAAACGTTTAGTAAGCTGCTCGGCTCATAGGTCCCACATGTCAGCTTGTATGAACGATAAAGCTTTCCTTTCTTGGAGTTTTTTTACCCCTAATTTCTGGCTACTTTCTTTTCTTTTGATCTCAAGCCGCATTTGAAACGTTGGACCGCTGCTGCAAAATGGGACCCGCATGTCATCCTCTATGTACAATCAAGTTTCTTTTCTTGGATTATTTTTGGCTCCTGATATTTGGTCACTTGCCTTTTTCTTTCGATCCCATACCACGTTTCAAACGTTGAGGAACCTGCTGGCTCATGGGACCCGCATGTCATCGTCTATGTACTACAAAAGTTTATTTTCTAGGGTTTTTTTTTCACTCTCTGATTTTTGGCTATTTCCTTTTTCTTTTGATCCCCTGCCGCCTTGGAAACGTTGAGTAAGCTGCTAACTCGTGGGTCCCGCATGTCATCCTCTATGTACAATCAACTTTCTTTTCTTCGAGTTTTTTTTACCCCCTAATTTCTGGCTACTTTCTTTTTCTTTTGATCTCAAGCCGCATTTGAAACGTTGGGACCTCTGCTGCAAAATGGGACAGCATGTCATCCTCTATGTACAATAAAAGTTTCTTTTCTTCGATTATTTTTCACCCTCTTATTTTTGGTCACTTGCCTTTTTCTTTCGATCTCATGCCGCCTTTGAAAATGTTGCGGAACCTGCTGGCTCATGGGACCCGCATGTCATCCTCTATGTACTATAAAAGTTTCTTTTCTTGGATTTTTTTCACCCTATGATCTTTAGCTATTTCCATTTTCTTTTGATCCCCTACCGCCTTGGAAACGTTGAGTAAGCTGTCGATCGATGGGACCCGCATGTCATCCTCTATGTACAATCAAATCTCTTTTCTTGGATTTTTTTTTACCCTCTTATTTTTTGTCACTTGCCTTTTTCTTTCGATCTCATGCAGCCTCTGAAACGTTGGGGAAGCTGCTGGCTCATGGGACCCACATGTCATCCTCTATACTATAAAAGTTTCTTTTCTTGGATTTTTTTTCACCCCCTAATTACTAGCTACTTTCTTTTTCTTTTGATCTCAAGCCGCATTTCAAACATTGAGACCGCTGCTGCAAAATGGGACCCACATGTCATCCTCTATGTACAATAAATCTTGGATTATTTTTGGCTCTTGATATTTGGTCACTTGCCTTTTTCTTTCGATCTCATGCCGCCTTTGAAACGTTGAGTAAGCTGCCGGCTCATGGGTCCCGCATGTCATCCTCTACGAACAATAAAAGTTTCCTTTCTTGGAGTTATTTTTGACCCCTAATTTCTGGCTATTTGCCTTTTTATTTCGATCCCTGCCCCCTTTGAAACGATGAGGACGTTGTTGGCAGGTCGGTCCCACATGTCATCCTCTATGAACAATAAAGTTTCCGTTGGTGGATTTATTTTTGACCCCTAATTAATTTCTGGCTATTTCCTTTTTTTTCTTTTGATCCCCTGCCGCCTTGGAAACGTTGAGGATGCTGCTGCCTCATCGGTCCCGCATGTCATCCTCTCAGAACGATAAATGTTTTCTTTTCTTGGATTTTTTTACCAACTGATTTTTTGTTTTTTTTTTATTTTCGACCCCCTGCCTTTGAAACGTTGACGACGCTGTCGGCTCATGGGTCCCTGATGTCAGCCTCCCCGTACAAGAAACATGTGATATCTTGATTATTTTGCGAGACAATAAACTGTGTATTTCGCTCTGAGCTATTGCAAACGGATAAATTAAATCTTTATTTTTACAACTTATATCTTGAATCTCCTTGTTTTTTGTTTTTGCGAAGCATAGGACATTCCTGTTTTTTTTTTGAGAAAAATCCGAACTTCCATGTTCGGAGTGGGCTGAAATTGTACGAATCAAAAGGCCCGGAAGGATAGTTCGAAGGCCCGGATGTCCGGATGCAGCCCAATTGAAATCTATCTTTTCTTGGATTTTTTTCACCCCCGATTTCTCGGCTACATCATTTTTCTTTTGGTCCTGTGCCACCTTGGAAACGTTGAGACCGCTGCTGCAAATGGGACCCGCATGTCATCCTCTATGTACAATAAAGTTTCCTTTCTTGGATTATTTTTGGCTCCTGATATTTGGTCACTTGCCTTTTTCTTTCGATCTCATGCCACCTTTGAAACGTTGAGGAATCTGCTGGCTCATGGGACCCCCATGTCATCCTCTATGTACAATAAAAGTTTGATTTCTTGGATTTTTTTTCACCCTCTGAATTTTTGGCTATTTCCTTTTTCTTTTGATCCCTCGCCGCCTTTGAAACGTTTAGTAAGCTCGCTGGCTCATAGGTCCCACATGTCGACTCGTATGAACGATAAAGCTTTCCTTTCTTGGAGTTTTTTTGACCCCTAATTTCCGGCTACTTTCTTTTTCTTTTGATCTCAAGCCGCATTTGAAACGTTGGACCGCTCGCTCGCAAAATGGGACCCGCATGTCATCCTCTATGTACAATCAAGTTTCTTTTCTTGGATTATTTTTGGCTCCGATATTTGGTCACTTGCCTTTTTCTTTCGATCCCATACCACGTTTCAAACGTTGAGGAACCTGCTGGCTCATGGGACCCGCATGTCATCGTCTATGTACTACAAAAGTTTATTTTCTAGGGTTTTTTTTTCACTCTCTGATTTTTGGCTATTTCCTTTTTCTTTTGATCCCCTGCCGCCTTGGAAACGTTGAGTAAGGTTCTAACTCGTGGGTCCCGCATGTCATCCTCTATGTACAATCAACTTTCTTTTCTTCGAGTTTTTTTACCCCCTAATTTCTGGCTACTTTCTTTTTCTTTTGATCTCAAGCCGCATTTGAAACGTTGGGACCTCTGCTGCAAAATGGGACAGCATGTCATCCTCTATGTACAATAAAAGTTTCTTTTCTTCGATTATTTTTCACCCTCTTATTTTTGGTCACTTGCCTTTTTCTTTCGATCTCATGCCGCCTTTGAAAATGTTGCGGAACCTGCTGGCTCATGGGACCCGCATGTCATCCTCTATGTACTATAAAAGTTTCTTTTCTTGGATTTTTTTCACCCTATGATCTTTAGCTATTTCCATTTTCTTTTGATCCCCTACCGCCTTGGAAACGTTGAGTAAGCTGCTGACTGATGGGACCCGCATGTCATCCTCTATGTACAATCAAATCTCTTTTCTTGGATTTTTTTTTACCCTCTTATTTTTTGTCACTTGCCTTTTTCTTTCGATCTCATGCAGCCTCTGAAACGTTGGGGAAGCTGCTGGCTCATGGGACCCACATGTCATCCTCTATACTATAAAAGTTTCTTTTCTTGGATTTTTTTCACCCCCTAATTACTAGCTACTTTCTTTTTCTTTTGATCTCAAGCCGCATTTCAAACATTGAGACCGCTGCTGCAAAATGGGACCCACATGTCATCCTCTATGTACAATAAATCTTGGATTATTTTTGGCTCCTGATATTTGGTCACTTGCCTTTTTCTTTCGATCTCATGCCGCCTTTGAAACGTTGAGTAAGCTGCTGGCTCATGGGTCCCGCATGTCATCCTCTACGAACAATAAAAGTTTCCTTTCTTGGAGTTATTTTTGACCCCTAATTTCTGGCTATTTGCCTTTTTATTTCGATCCCCTGCCCCTTTGAAACGATGAGGACGCTGTTGGCAGGTCGGTCCCACATGTCATCCTCTATGAACAATAAAGTTTCCGTTGGTGGATTTATTTTTGACCCCTAATTAATTTCTGGCTATTTCCTTTTTTTTTTTCTTTTGATCCCCTGCCGCCTTGGAAACGTTGAGGATGCTGCTGCCTCATCGGTCCCGCATGTCATCCTCTCAGAACGATAAATGTTTTCTTTTCTTGGATTTTTTTACCAACTGATTTTTTGTTTTTTTTTATTTTCGACCCCCTGCCTTTGAAACGTTGACGACGCTGCTGGCTCATGGGTCCCTGATGTCAGCCTCCCTTACAAGAAACATGTGATATCTTGATTATTTTGCAGACAATAAACGATTGTATTTCGCTCTGAGCTATTGCAAACGGATAAATTAAATCTTTATTTTTACAACTTATATCTTGAATCTCCTTGTTTTTTGTTTTTGCGAAGCATAGGACATTCCTGTTTTTTTTTTGAGAAAAATCCGAACTTCCATGTTCTGGAGTGGGCTGAAATTGTACGAATCAAAAGGCCCAGAAGGATAGTTCGAAGGCCCAGATGTCCAGATGCAGCCCAATTGAAATCTATCTTTTCTTGGATTTTTTCACCCCCTGATTTCTGGCTACTTCATTTTTCTTTTGGTCCTGTGCCACCTTGGAAACGTTGAGACCGCTGCTGCAAATGGGACCCGCATGTCATCCTCTATGTACAATAAAGTTTCCTTTCTTGGATTATTTTTGGCTCTTGATATTTGGTCACTTGCCTTTTTCTTTCGATCTCATGCCACCTTTGAAACGTTGAGGAATCTGCTGGCTCATGGGACCCCCATGTCATCCTCTATGTACAATAAAAGTTTGATTTCTTGGATTTTTTTTCACCCTCTGATTTTTGGCTATTTCCTTTTTCTTTTGATCCCCTAGTAACGAAATATTCTCGGAATTGGACGAAACGAAGACCCAGGGGCCTATTTCGCCACGAACCTTCCAGAAGACCGAAGAGCATACGAAGTGGGGCCACGAGGTGGCCAAACCACATGGCGGCGCGGCCAAGGGGGGCCCGCGCCGCCCGTGGTGTGGGCCCCTCGTCGGCCCCCGACTCGCCCTTCCGCCTACTTAAAGCCTCCGTCGCGAAACCCCTGAGGCGAAAAACCACGAAGGACGAAACCCACAGAAACCTTCCAGAGCCGCCGCCATCGCGAAGCCAAGATCTGGGGGACAGGAGTCTCTGTTCCGGCACCCTGCCGGAGCGGGGAAGTGCCCCCGGAAGGCTTCTCCATCGACACCGCTGCCATCTCCACCGCCATCTTCATCACCGCTGCTGCTCCCATGAGGAGGAGTAGTTCTCCATCGAGGCTCGGGGCTGTACCGGTAGCTATGTGGTTCATCTCTCTCCTATGTGCTTCAATACAATAATCTCATGAGCTGCCTTACATGATTGAGATTCATATGATGATGCTTGTAATCTAGATGTCACTATGCTAGTCAAGTGAGTTTTACTTATGTGATCTCCGGAGACTCCTTGTCCCACGTGTGTAAAGGTGACAGTGTGTGCACCGTGTGGGTCTCTTAGGCTATATTTCACGGAATACTTACTCACTCGTTATGAATGGCGTAGTGAAGTGCTTATTTATATCTCTTTATGATTGCAATGTGTTTTGTATCACAATTTATCTATGTGCTACTCTAGCAATGTTATTAAAGTAGTTTTATTCCTCCTACACGGTGTAATGGTGACAAGTGTGTGCATCCGTGTTAGTACTTGGCGTATGCTATGATCATGATCTCTTGTAGATTGTGAAGTTAATTATTGCTATGATAGTATTGATGTGATCTATTCCTCCTACATAGTGTGAAGGTGACAAGTGTGCATGCTGTGTTAGTACTTGGTTTAGTCGTGTTGATCTTTCTTGCACTCTAAGGTTATTTAAATATGAACATTGAATTGTGGAGCTTGTTAACTCCGGCATTGAGGGTTCGTGTAATCCTACGCAATGTGTTCATCATCCAACAAAAGAGTGTAGAGTATGCATTTATCTATTCTCGTTATGTGATCAATGTTGGGAGTGTCCACTAGTGAAAGTCTATTCCCTAGGCCTTGTTCCTAAATATCGCTATCGCTGCTTGTTTATCGTTTCTATCGCGTTACTACTGCTGCGTTACTACTGCTACCATATTACCACCATCAACTACATGCCGTTACTACTGCTCATATTCATTCATACCACCTGTATTTCACTATCTCTTCGCCGAACTAGTGCACCTATTAGTTGTGTTGGGGACACAAGAGACTTCTTGCTTTGTGGTCGCAGGGTTGCTTGAGAGGGATATCTTTGACCTCTTCCTCCCTGAGTTCGATAAACCTTGGGTGATCCACTTAAGGGAAACTTGCTGCTGTTCTACAAACCTCTCGCTCTTGGAGGCCCAACACTGTCTACAAGAATAGAAGCTCCCGTAGACATCAAGCACTTTTACGGCGCCGTTGCCGGGGAGGAAAGGTAAAAAGGCACTCATACTCTGGTTCCAAGTAACAGTACTTTTCTGGCGCCATTGTGTTTGTGCTCGAAGCTATTTCCTTTAGATCCTGCAATTGAATCTTTTTGTTTCTTGTTTACACTAGTTTGGCATAATGGACAACAATGAGCTTCTTATTCTATTTCCTGATTTAAAACATGGATTGTTTGATGCGAAAATTAAAAAACCTATGAAATCTTATTTTCATGCTAGTAGTAATATTAGTATGAACGCCTTGAACACCATTATTGATAAAGATATAGAAAGTTCTAAGCTTGGGGAAGCTGGTTTTCATGATCTTTTTAGTCCCCCAAGCATTGAGGAGAAAATTTTCTTTGATGATACTTTGCCTCCTATTTATGATTATAATGATAGTGGTATTTTGGTGCCACCTACTATGGAGAGTAAATTTTGTTGTGATTATACTATGCCTCCTACACTTGATGAGAATAATAATGATAGCTACTTTGTTGAATTTGCTCCCACTACAACTAATAAAATTGATTATGCCTATGTGGAGAGTAATAATTTTATGCATGAGACTCATGATAAGAATGCTTTATGTGATAGTTATATTGTTGAGTTTGCTCATGTTGCTACTGAAAATTATTATGAGAGAGGAAAATATGGTTGTAGAAATTTTCATGTTACTAAAACACCTCTCTATGTGCTGAAATTTTTGAAGCTACACTTGTTTTATCTTCCTATGCTTGTTACTTTGCTCTTCATGAACTTGTTTATTTACAAGATTCCTATGCATAGGAAGCATTTTAGACTTAAATGTGTTTTGAATTTTCCTCTTGATGCTCTCTTTTGCTCCAAATACTATTTCTTGCGAGTGCATCATTAAAACTCGTTGAGCCCATCTTAATGGCTATAAAGAAAGAACTTCTTGGGAGATAACCCATGTGTTATTTTGCTACAGTACTTTGTTTTATATTTGTGTCTTGGAAGTTGTTTACTACTGTAGCAACCTCTCCTTATCTTAGTTTTGAGTTTTGTTGTGCCAAGTAAAGTCTTTGATAGAAAAGTAAGTACTAGATTTGGATTACTGCGCAGTTCCAGATTTCTTTGCTTGTCACGAATCTGGGTCTATCTCCCTGTAGGTAGCTCAGTAAAATTAAGCCAATTTACTAGCATGATCCTCAGATATGTACGCAACTTTCATTCAATTTGAGCATTTTCGTTTGAGCAAGTCCGGTGGCCTAATAAAATCCATCTTTACGGACTGTTCTGTTTTGACAGATTCTGTCTTTTATTTCGCATTGCCTCTTTTGCTATGTTGGATGAATTTCTTTGATCCATTAATGTCCAGTAGCTTTATGCAATGTCCAGAAGTGTTAAGAATGATTGTGTCACCTCTGAACATGTGAATTTTTATTATGCACTAACCCTCTAATGAGTTGTTTCGAGTTTGGTGTGGAGGAAGTTTTCAAGGATCAAGAGAGGAGTATGATGCAATATGATCAAGGAGAGTGAAAGCTCTAAGCTTGGGGATGCCCCGGTGGTTCACCCCTGCATATTTTAAGAAGACTCAAGCTGTCTAATCTTGGGGATGCCCAAGGCATCCCCTTCTTCATCGACAACATTATCGGGTTCCTCCCCGAAACTATATTTTTATTCCGTCACATCTTATGCACTTTGCTTGGAGCGTCGGTTTGTTTTTGTTTTTGTTTTGTTTGAATAAAATGGATCCTAGCATTCACTTTATGGGAGAGAGACACGCTCCGCTGTAGCATATGGACAAGTATGTCCTTAGGCTCTACTCATAGTATTCATGGCGAAGTTTCTTCTTCGTTAAATTGTTATATGGTTGGAATTGGAAAATGCTACATGTAGTAATTCTAAAATGTCTTGGATAATTTGATACTTGGCAATTGTTGTGCCCATGTTTAAGCTCTTGCATCATATACTTTGCACCCATTAATGAATAAATACTTAGAGCTTGCTAATTTGGTTTCTCTAGAGTCTAGATAACATCTAGTATTGAGTTTTGAACAACAAGGAAGACGGTATGGAGTCTTATAATGTTTACAATATGTCTTTTATGTGAGTTTTGCTGTACCGTTCATCCTTGTGTTTGTTTCAAATAACCTTGCTAGCCTAAAACTTGTATCGAGAGGGAATACTTCTCATGCATCCCAAATACTTGAGCCAACCACTATGCCATTTGTGTCCACCATACCTACCTACTACATGGTATTTATCCGCCATTCCAAAGTAAATTGCTTGATTGCTACCTTTAAAATTCCATCATTCACCTTTGCAATATATAGCTCATGGGACAAATAGCTTAAAAACTATTGTGGTATTGAATATGTACTTATGCACTTTATCTCTTATTAAGTTGCTTGTTGTGCGATAACCATGTTTCTGGGGACGCCATCAACTATTCTTTGTTGAATATCATGTGAGTTGCTATGCATTTCTGTCTTGTCCGAAGTAAGAGAGATCTACCACCTTAATGGTTGGAGCATGCATATTGTTAGAGAAGAACATTGGGCCGCTAACTAAAGCCATGATTCATGGTGGAAGTTTCAGTTTTGGACATATATCCTCAATCTCATATGAGAATAATAATTGTTGCCACATGCTTATGCATTAAAGAGGAGTCCATTATCCGTTGTCCATGTTGTCCCGGTATGGATGTCTAAGTTGAGAATAATCAAAAGCGAGAAATCCAAAATGCGAGCTTTCTCCTTAGACCTTTGTACAGGCGGCATGGAGGTACCCCATTGTGACACTTGGTTAAAACATGTGCATTGCAAAGATCCGGTAGTCCAAGCTAATTAGGACAAGGTGCGGGCACTATTAGTATACTATGCATGAGGCTTGCAACTTGTAAGATATAACTTTCATAACTCATATGCTTTATTACTATCGTTGACAAAATTGTTTCATGTTTTCAAAATAAAAGCTCTAGCACAAATATAGCAATCGATGCTTTCCTCTTTGAAGGACCATTCTTTTTACTTTTATGTTGAGTCAGTTCACCTATCTCTCTCCACCTCAAGAAGCAAACACTTGTGTGAACTGTGCATTGATTCCTACATACTTGCATATTGTACTTGTTATGTTACTCTATGTTGACTATTATCCATGAGATATACATGTTACAAGTTGAAAGCAACCGCTGAAACTTAATCTTCCTTTGTGTTGCTTCAATACCTTTACTTTGATTTATTGCTTTATGAGTTAACTCTTATGCAAGACTTATTAATACTTGTCTTGAAGTACTATTCATGAAAAGTCTTTGATTTATGATTCACTTGTTTACTCATGTCATTACCATTGTTTTGATCGCTGCATTCACTACATATGTTTACAAATAGTATGATCAAGGTTATGATGGCATATCACTTCAGAAATTATCTTTGTTATCGTTTTACCTCGCTCGGGACGAGCGGAACTAAGCTTGGGGATGCTGATACGTCTCCGACGTATCGATAATTTCTTATGTTCTATGCCATATTATTGATGATACCTACATGTTTTATGCACACTTTATGTCATATTCGTGCATTTTCCGGAACTAACCTATTAACAAGATGCCGAAGTGCTAGTTCCCGTTTTCTGCTGTTTTTGGTTTCGGAAATCCTAGTAACGAAATATTCTCGGAATTGGACGAAACGAAGACCCAGGGGCCTATTTCGCCACGAACCTTCCAGAAGACCGAAGAGCATACGAAGTGGGGCCACGAGGTGGCCAAACCACATGGCGGCGCGGCCAAGGGGGGGCCCGTGCCGCCCTGTGGTGTGGGCCCCTCGTCAGCCCCCCGACTCTGCCCTTCCGCCTACTTAAAGCCTCCGTCGCGAAACCCCTGAGGCGAAAAACCACGAAGGACGAAACCCACAGAAACCTTCCAGAGCCGCCGCCATCGCGAAGCCAAGATCTGGGGGACAGGAGTCTCTGTTCCGGCACCCTGCCGGAGCGGGGAAGTGCCCTCGGAAGGCTTCTCCATCGACACCGCTGCCATCTCCACCGCCATCTTCATCACCGCTGCTCGCTCCCATGAGGAGGGAGTAGTTCTCCATCGAGGCTCGGGGCTGTACCGGTAGCTATGTGGTTCATCCCTCTCCTATGTGCTTCAATACAATAATCTCATGAGCTGCCTTACATGATTGAGATTCATATGATGATGCTTGTAATCTAGATGTCACTATGCTAGTCAAGTGAGTTTTACTTATATGATCTCCGGAGACTCCTTGTCCCACGTGTGTAAAGGTGACAGTGTGTGCGCCGTGTGGGTCTCTTAGGCAATATTTCACAGAATACTTACTCACTGTTATGAATGGCGTAGTGAAGTGCTTATTTATATCTCTTTATGATTGCAATGTGTTTTGTATCACAATTTATCTATGTGCTACTCTAGCAATGTTATTAAAGTAGTTTTATTCCTCCTACACGGTGTAATGGTGATAGTGTGTGCATCCGTGTTAGTACTTGGCGTATGCTATGATCATGATCTCTTGTAGATTGTGAAGTTAACTATTGCTATGATAGTATTGATGTGATCTATTCCTCCTACATAGTGTGAAGGTGACGAGTGTGCATGCTCGTGTTAGTACTTGGTTTAGTCGTGTTGATCTTTCTTGCACTCTAAGGTTATTTAAATATGAACATTGAATTGTGGAGCTTGTTAACTCCGGCATTGAGGGTTCGTGTAATCCTACGCAATGTGTTCATCATCCAACAAAAGAGTGTAGAGTATGCATTTATCTATTCTGTTATGTGATCAATGTTGAGAGTGTCCACTAGTGAAAGTCTATTCCCTAGGCCTTGTTCCTAAATATCGCTATCGCTGCTTGTTTACTCGTTTCTATCGCGTTACTACTCGCTGCGTTACTATCGCTACCATATTACCACCATCAACTACATGCCGTTACTACTGCTCATATTCATTCATACCACCTGTATTTCACTATCTATTCGCCGAACTAGTGCACCTATTAGGTGTGTTGGGGACACAAGAGACTTCTTGCTTTGTGGTTGCAGGGTTGCATGAGAGGGATATCTTTGACCTCTTCCTCCCTGAGTTCGATAAACCTTGGGTGATCCACTTAAGGGAAACTTGCTGCTGTTCTACAAACCTCTGCTCTTGGAGGCCCAACACTGTCTACAAGAATAGAAGCTCCCGTAGACATCAGTTATCTCTCCCATTTATAGACCCTCGTCCTACCGGTATGTCTTTCAGAGTGAACTTAGGAGGAAACATGATGAAATAAACAAAAGGAAAATAAAGTAAATGCAAGTAACTAATCTTTTTGTGTTTTCAATATAGAGAACAAGACAGTAAATAAAGTAAAACTAGCAACTAATTTTTTTGTGTTTTTGATATAAGAAGCAAACAAAACAGTAAATAAAATAAAGTAAGGCAAGACAAAATAAAATAAAGTAAAGCAAGACAAAAAAAAGTAAAGAGATTGGATGTGGGAGACTCCCCTTGCAGCGTGTCTTGATCTCCCTGGCAACGGCGCCAGAAATTTAGCTTGATGACGCGTAAAGCACACGCCCGTTGGGAACCCCAAGTGGAAGGTGTGATGCGTACAGTAGCAAGTTTCCTCGGTAAGAAACCAAGGTTTATCGAACCAGTAGGAGTCAAGAAGCACGTTGAAGGTTGATGGCGGCGGAGTGTAGTGCGGCGCAACACCGAGGATTCCGGCGCCAACGTGGAACCCGCACAACACAATCAAAGTACTTTGCCCCAACATTACAGGTGAGGTTGTCAATCTCACCGGCTTGCTCAGTAAACAAAGGATTAAACGTATTGTGTGGAAGATGATGATTGTTTGCGAAGAACAAGTAAAGAACAATTGCAGTAGATTGTATTTCGGATGTAAAGAATAGGACCGGGTCCACAGTTCACTAGTGGTGTCTCTCCCATAAGATAAACAGATGTTGGGTGAACAAATTACAGTTGGGCAATTGACAAATAAAGAAGGCATAACAATGCACATACATATATCATGATGAGTGTCGTCGTGGTGAACAGACAGATGCCATAGGATGGCTTAAGTTGGGGCCGGATGGACGCACGAGGATTCGGGGGAGGTTTTGTGATTAGATGGGATGAACTTCCGGATGGTTTCCTCAAGAACTTAGCCAAGGCTAGAGGTTGAAGAAGAAAGACATAAGGAAGAACTCGCTCTAGATCATCATCTTTATTGATCTCAACAGGCTACAAGTTTCTCAATACAAGTTCTTCTGTGTTCATGCGCGTGTGTGTAAGAAGGGCTACGCCCTCTCCTTATATAGGGGAGAGGTGGCTTACAGGGCAAGAAACCCTAATGGCATCTTTGACTAGACAAACTACTTTACAAAGCTACTTTAATCATAGAAGACACAGGAGTCCTCTTTAATCGAGAGATGCCGACGTCCTCCGGCTTCTTTGACCGTCATCCTTCTCTTTATCGTCAGCCCTTCGTATAAAGTTACTTTGCTTATCTCATCTTTGTCTTCTAGCTCTGGAGAGAATCTTTGACCAGTCCTGCCGACCTGCTCGTTCTTCCGGTGGCCCGGTATCTTCTTACCTGATTCCGGCATACCCCTCTTGGGGATATCGGCTTAGCTCCACTTAGCTAAGTTCTTATCTTTAAGTTCCGGTACGAACATTAAACCGGTATCTTGATCGCTCAAACCATCCGGTTTGGCATGCCTTTGGCATACCAGGGGTCATCCCCCCAACATTAGTCCCCGAAGCTGGTATAGTCTGGCGGATCCTATCCAACAGACCATGCCAGGTTCTTTCTTTTTAGGATACCGGTTTAATCTATCCGGCCTTAGGCTTGGATCCAGCATCTTTACCCAGATCATCGCTATCTCTTCTCCTTAAGGCATTATCCGGTGTCTTATCCTCCGGCATCTTAGTCATTAATCACTTCCTCGGCGACGTCGAGAATATCTCGGGCCCCGCGCCTGTCAGCGACATGCGCACTGTGGATCGACGCGCCGGTGTCGTGGGTCACTTCCCTTCGACTTCGCGCGCGCATTAACCGCCTCACAGCCGAATCCCAACCGCTTCACCGGATCCGTGGGTACCTCCCCTGTGGCTTATTATTTCTTCGCGTGTATCACCGTGCCACGTGGTGGCTCGTGGAGCGAACCGTCGCGGCCCACGACCCCAACCGTCGAGGCCCAGCGGTTTCGGCCCACACCTCCCTCTTCTTTTATAAGGGGAAACCACTTCTCCTTCTTCCTTTTCTCGCATTCTCCACCTCCTAGCGCACAGTGCTTTCGCTCTCAGCGCCTCCGCCGCTGCGTTTCGCCACCTGAGCTCCGCCGCCCAGCGAACCTTCGATACTGCTTCGCCGGACGCCGCCAGACTTCGTCGCGCAAAGAACTTCTGCAGCGCCTCTGCCCCCGCCGCGACATTGGTGCTTCTTCGAGCTTCTTCTCGCCTCGCCGCCGACGGACTACCTCGCCGGCCTTTGGCTCGTCGCTCCTCCGGCGAACCTCTTCCTCATCTACTCCGCCGCCTCAGGTCAGGCCTAATCTGGACTCACTCCTCTTTTGCTTGCTTTCTAGATCTCGACTCGGTAGTGTATTTACTTCTTCTTTTTCTTGCTTTTTCTCTCTTTCGTAGATCTTCACGCGGGGGATATTGTGGGATTCTTGTTTCTCCTTGCCGAACTCCATGTCTAGTACGGAGTCCTCTACTTCTTCTTCCGCCTCTTCCTCTCGCCAACCGGTGTAGCAGATCTTCCGACGGGCTTACCGCTGATCTTGCTCAGATGGATGCTGAGTCCGGTAGCAATCGTGCCTCCGGTAGCAATCGTGCATCCGGTAGCTCTAGTGAAGGTTCCGGTATGGATTCATCCGGTATCACCCGTGGGGCCTGGATGGGCTCCAACGTCACTAAGTTCGAGATTGACTGGTTATACCGGTCCAGGAGGATTCCGGAAGGAGTGACCTGCCGGCTTCCTCGCGACGAAATCAAACCGGTGCCCGAACCCGGTGAACGAGTTGTTTTCCTTGCTCACTTTGAGCGCGGCGTCGGCCTTCTTGCCTCCGATTTCTTTCGGTGTTTCCTTGATTTCTACGAACTTCAACCTCATCACCTTCCTGGCAACGCCATTTTCTACCTCTCTTGCTACGCCACCTTCATGGAGGCTTACATCGGCATTCGTCCCACTCGTGAGACGTTCGCCCGCTTCTTTGCTCTTCGGATCAATTCCGTTCGGGGCAAGGATATTCCTAAACCCAACCCCCCGTTCAATGCGGGTCTTGCATCATCGGCTCCCGTCAGGGGAGCCCCTTTTTTAAGTTCTCCGGTCTCGAGTCATGCCGGCTATGGCAAGGGACCTTTTTCTATGTCAAGAACAAGGGTGCGCCGGACCTTATCAACTTGCCGCCCTTCATTCTGGCGCCACCCACGAGGGCCAACTGGAGCTACAATCCGAAGGACTCTCATATTGAGACCAACCGGATTATACGCTTTATGAGGCAACTGATGAAGGACACCAACATCTGCTCCGACGATATCATCCGCGCCTTTATTTCGCGCCGGGTGCTTCCGCTCAAGCGCCGCATGCACAAGATGAGTGAGATGTATGGTCCCGGTGATCCTACAAAGATCACCGGAATTCCCTTAGCAAGAAGGACGTTGTCCTCAAGGCCGGCCAGATTTGCCGGACCGCCATGCCGGAGGATCGGGAATGGGGCCTTCGGCCTCTCGGCTCCACTAACCCCCGACCCAAGATGTAAGAGATTACGCAACTCGGGTCGGCGTTCCGGTAACTTTCACATTGCGATTAACCTCTTTCTATCTTTCTTGTTTTTTCAGGCCAAGGACCGTTTCCCCGGCATCTTATCTGACCGACAAGGCCCTGCCCAGAAGCGAGGTTTGGACAAGTTCGATCCCGACCCCGTCATCTTCTGGAAGGATCTGAAGATGGGCAAGACCGCAGCCTCGCGCCTCGGCAGGTCTCCGCCGGAACCCGTTGGTTCGTCCGACGACCTGACCATGCTTGAGGTAGCTTCTCTATTTGTCCTCTCATACTTTACCGTCGTTGTTCCTCTGTAGATCTTTCCTCAACCAACATCAACCCGCAGATCCACGAGCACGCCACCCCGATACAGGCCGAGGTTGGCCGAGAGTTCTTGGACAACCTTGTTGTCGGGGGCAAGAAGAACAAGACCCCGGCGTCGGGTGCCGGGCCAAGCCAAGAGCCTCCGGCCAAACGCTTCCGGACCGAGCCTTTATCCGGGAAGCAAGTTGGCACGAGGCGCTACAAGAACAAACAGATGCCCACTTCCTCCGGGTAGCCATGTTTCTTCGCTTTTCTCGTTTCGTTGTGCCTAGTTCTTTTCCGGTTACTTTTTCCAATTCTCTCTTTTCCTCTTTTTCAGCCCTGCGCTCAAGCTTGGGCCCAGGTCTAAGGACTCTGCCGGCTCCGCTGGGGTCTCAACTCCTCCTCCTCGCTCAAGGCCGACACCACCTGGTGCCGGCAACATCTCTGCCTCCCCTCCGGGGGGCACCACAAGTTCGGGGCGCGCGGCCCCCAAATCTCCTAACCACCGCGCGGAGGAGGACCTTACCTCCCCTCCAGAGACCCAAGATACCGGCGCCGGCAACATCGGCGCCGATGAAGAAGCTGCCGGGCGGCTCGGAACCTTTGGTTCCTTCCGTCCAAAAAGAAAAGAAGAAGAAGAAGAAGAGTTCGCGCTCTTCCCCTCCAAGGCCGTGCCGGAAACTTCCGCGCCGGCATCCTCCACCTCAAC